>NW_015091112.1:1028816-1094411 GCF_001431845.1 Calidris pugnax
CCCCGCAGCCCCCCCTCACCTCCGCTCCCTTCAATCCCCCACAGCTCCCCTCAGTTTCCCCTCACCTCAGCTCCCCACAGCCCTTCCTCACCTCCTCTCCCCTTGATCCCCTACAGCTCCGCTCAGTTTCCCCTCACTTTAGCTCCCCACAGCTCTCCCTCCCCTCCCCTCTCCTCTCCTCAGTCCCCTGTGGCTCCCTCCAGCTCTCCCTTACCCCCAATCCCAATCCCAATCCCAATCCCAACTTCTTACAATGAAAGCTCTGGTTCTGCTTTTTGAAGCACCTGCTGAACCGAGCCGCTTGGGGGCTGAGGTGGTCGTGATATACAAAAATACACGGGTTTGGCATCTTTAGAGCATTTCAAAGCTAACGTTGTGGTCTTAGGTCTTACTGCTTACTTACTCACTACTTACTTACTATTTACTTACTTATTTCTTACAATGAAAAGCTCTGGTTCTGCTTTTTGAAGCACCTGACGATGTGAAACCGGCGTTTCTCTATTCCATTTCTCACCTCTTCTCTTTTCTTCTCTATTTTTCCCCCCTCTTTAAAGGGGCTGTGTGTTACAAGCCCTCTGTATCGGGAGATGCCTTAACGCTGCTGTTGACCATGCTTTCTTCTGCCATTTGTATCTTCTAAAGAAATTTCAACCGTTGGGGGTGGGGTGGCGATGATGGTGATTTCCCACTCCTTGAACTCCTCTCACTAACGTTAAAGCCACTTAACTTTTTAAAATAACGCGCTCAGAGCTTTACAGAGTTTGGGGAGAAGGGTTGAGAAGGGCCCGAAGATATCACTTCAGTTAGGAAAATACCTGCTGTTTCTCCTAGAGTCACCCAAGTTTGTGCAAGCGAGATAAAGAAACTTGCTGGAGCAGGGCTCTTGAGAATTAAATATGCTGTCTAACAATATTGCAGAAGCTTTTTGAAACCTGGATCTTCACTTCCTTTTTCTTAACTTTGTAGAAGTTTAAAGAATAGTTTATAGCATAATTCTGGACCCTCCTGAACAAAGTATGCCTGCCCGACATAATATGTTTGGGGGGAGGAGAAAAGCTTCCAAATCATACCTTGCATTCATGATAGTCATGAATTCCTTGGTGAGAAATACTTGCCTCATAGCTAAGGTTGCTAATGATTTTTAAAGTTTTTTTTAGAGAGAAAGAAGTATGATATGTAGCGAACAGGTTTAAATACTGCTATGGCAGATGTATAAGAGCTTAGAAAGAAAACAGAAGTAGAAGTTACAGCTGGCAATTCCATGTCCAGAGTAGGCAGTGAGTAAATAGGAAAGTTGAAAAGCTCAGAACTCTTCCAGCAACACAAGAGGGTGGAAACTGTGGAAGAAGAAAGGTGGGATGAAAAACTATAATTTCAGTAGAAAACCAACTTCTGGCCTGACCAGTGATGTGTAAGCAGGATTTAGAGCTTCACAGGACTCTTAAATATGGAGCCAGAATTGTTCAGGTGCCTGTGCTTGAATGTGAGGAAAAATACTGATTGTCTTGGAATGTAGAGTTTTAGTAATACACACAGAACGATGGAATTACTGCTTAAACGAGAGAAAACAATTCTTCCTTTCGTTTAGTCTGGAATGAAAAGATCTTCCTGCTCATTTGTTTTAATATATGAAAAACTATGAAAACATATGAGAGACTTCTGAAGTCAGTAGGGAAATACAGCCTTGACTTGAGTGGTTGTTTAGACCGGTTATTTTGGAGGTAACCTCTAGAAGGAGATGTATGTAATGTATAGCTAGTTAAACTGGTTCCAGTTTATTTCGCGTTACATGCCTTATCTTTTTTAATTTTCCAGGTGCATCTGGTTACCCGCTGGAAATACTTTGAAGTATCAACAATGAACTCGATGTTAACATTACTTTTTTCTGGATTAGTTGCCTGTTGTGGTCACTCCACCGGCAATTCGGTGTCCAGGTTACTCCTCGTGTCCTTTGATGGCTTCAGGGCTGATTACTTGGAAACCTACAAACTTCCTCATCTTCAGGAGTTCATTGCGGATGGTGTGCTCGTCAAACAAGTTACGAATGCTTTTATCACCAAGACATTCCCAAACCATTATACCATAGTGACAGGTTTATACGAAGAAAGCCACGGCATCGTGGCTAATGACATGTATGATGCAGATGCCAAGAAAAAGTTTTCCCAGTTCAACGACTCGGATCCCTTCTGGTGGAATGAGGCAGTTCCAATTTGGGTAACGAATCAACAGCAGGGAGAGGCAGTAAGTGCTGCTGCAATGTGGCCTGGTACCGATGTAAAAATTAATGGTACCACCCCTCGGTTCTTTATGAAGTATAACT
The DNA here is from genome assembly GCF_001431845.1 of Calidris pugnax. NCBI lineage: Eukaryota > Metazoa > Chordata > Aves > Charadriiformes > Scolopacidae > Calidris > Calidris pugnax. The sequence continues at coordinate 1,031,137 of NW_015091112.1, forward strand.
TTTCAATGAAGTTTGAGGAAAGAGTGGAGAACATTGTTGCGTGGCTGAACAGCTCTGATCCAGTAGTCAGTTTTGCTACTTTATATTGGGAAGAACCAGATGCAAGTGGGCACAAGTATGGACCAGAGGATACTGAGAACATGCGCAAAGTATTAGAAGAAGTGGATAATCATATTGGTTTCCTTACTAAGAAATTGAAGGCGGTCGGTTTGTGGGACACCATTAATATTATAATAACAAGCGATCATGGAATGGCCTCCTGTTCTGCAAAGAAGCTGATTATCCTGGATGAATGCATCGGTCGCAATAATTATACTCTGATAGACAGGACTCCGGTTGCTGCAGTGCTGCCAAGAGAGAGTATGTTTGGGGGTTTTTTAAGTCATATACTGAGAAATAAATCTTGTTTATGTTACTACTAAAAAGTACACATGGTGGTAGACTGTTGACACCTTTTGCAAAGCCAGTGTCGTTCATATTGAAGAACTTTGACATAGCTTAATGAATAAGCTAAAGAACGTTTGGGTATTTAGAAATTACTTTGTTTTGGTAATCAATGGGCCAAGGAGAGTTTCTTGTCAAATTGCTGTGGGTGGTAGAGATGGTCCTGGTACAGCTTATTGAGAAAGTATAGAGGCACGTAGTACGCCTGTTCTCTTTTTGCTCATTTAGTCTCTGTGGTGGTAATTTACAGTGAGCATAAAATAAACCCTTGTGTTTATTCAGAGTAAAAAAATGTCACTGTGTAAACTTGTGAGTAAAAATCTAAACCCAGCTTTGATCGCTTTACCCCTTCTGTTTCTGTCAAAGAAACTTCACTTTTCACAACATAAATTCCATTTTTGTATCTTGGAGTTGTTACTAACAGGCTGCTGGTCTCAGTTGCCACAACTGTGGCTGGGCTGAAGCAATTCTAATGAACAAAGTGATTTATACAGTAACAAAATGTAATACTTACTGCTTTGTATATAATACCAACTATTTCGATGTGCGATTGCTTTCTCTTGATTCCTCTGCTTGAATTTTGCCTTCCTCCCCCACAGGCCCAGAGGGTGAGCTGAATTGTAGGTTCAAAACCACAGCTGTGAGGTGCCCGATTTAAAATGAGAGCAAATTGTGAAAGCCACCTCGATACATGTAGCATTTCATTAAGTACATTGAAAAATCCTTTTCTATGTGCCTTTTAAAAAATAATTGTTTTGAAAAAATTGGTTTTTAGGTTTAATGACAGAGAATTGCAGTAAACAGGACATCATTTTCAGCTGTTTAACATACACTTTTTTTTCTTGGCAGACACGAGAGAAGTGTACAACTTGCTGAAAAAATGCAACAGTCACATGAAAGTGTATCTTAAAGAAGAAATTCCAGACAGATTTCATTACCGTCATAATAAGAGAATTCAACCCATAATTCTGGTTGCAGACGAAGGCTGGACAATCGTACAGAATGAGTCACTTTCAAAATGTAAGTGCATTTTCCTCATTGGTGTTTTTGGTGGCTTATGTTTTTAAACTGTCTTGTTTTCAGTCCAGCCATCTGTAGGATGGTCTTAGTTTAGCAAGTGGAGTCCTGGCACTGTGCATCTTTAGAAACATCTCAATGTTTTCTAGAACCTTCTCAGCCTGAGCCTGGAGTGTTCAAACAGATGAGGAAGAGATGGGGGATGTTCCATTGGCTGAAAAGCTTTGTGATGTTCCATTTAATAGCCTGAGGTTATAACAGTTATCTCGGGCAAGTTAGCAGTCTGTCTCAAGCCTCCACTGCAGTGTGGTTTAACTGCTTTTTGTATATAAAGAAAATATATATGGGGAGCATAAACTGAAGAATGCAAGACACAGCACTTAATGTTGCAGTGCATATACTAGGAAACAAAAATAGATAGGAGGAAATACTAAAAAATAATAGGGATACAACAATAATGGGCAAAGAAGCCAGAGTTCTTCCTGTTAGGGGCATCAAGTAGCATGTTTTAAAGACAAAAAACAAAAATGGGTGTTACCTCACACAGTGCATTGCTAAGCTCTGCACTTTCTTCCTTCTGGATGATGTGAATGTCAAATTACATACATATATGTATATGTGTGTGTATGTATATTTCCAGGTGTTTCACATGCAGAGTTTTTTTTGGCAGAAAAAAGAGGCGTGTGTGACTTACTGAAAAAAATGCGAGTCATGAGAAAACATATCTCAAAGAAGAAATTCCAGATAGATGTTAATTATTATCATAATAAGAGCATTCAATCCATAATTCTGGTTGCAGATGAAGGCTACGTGTATATCTGTGTGTTCAGGAAGTGATTGGACAAATTAATGGAAGAAAAATCCATTAATAGAAATTAAATACTGAAGTACCAACTCCCAGGAGGTTTCTGAGCCACCAGCAGCTCCAGGGGGGTTGGGACTTGGGGGCTGACCCTGCTGGGTACTGCTGGCAGAGACAGGATGCTGGGTGGGTGGTGTACACTCTTAGTTTCACCCAGTTTGGTTGTTCTTACTGTCTGCCCTTCGCACATTTAAGTTCAAATTTTCTCATTATTTGAGCAAAAGTACTACTTTCAATGTAAGACATGTTTACATTTTAATTTCCCCATGGGTTTGCTACGATCATCTTCAGATTTGCAACATTTAGTACACCTGTTCTCTAATCGAGGTGTCTCTCTTGTTTATGGTTAGATTGAATTTCATGTATCTAAAAATAGTAAGTATATATTTATAAGTAACAGCACTGTGTCAGTTGAAGGGAATCACTTTAGAAACAATTTTGTGAGCCAGGGCTTCCCAGAAGCAGGCAGGGGAAGGTTTAGCCTAAAAGATATTTAAGTGTTTATTGTACTCGTCTTCATGGACGAGCTGACAGCAAGTGTGCCAGTAGGGTCATGGAATGGTTTGGGTGGGAAGGGACCTCTAAAGTCATCTAGTCCAGCCTCCCTGCCATGAGCAGGGACATCTTCAACCAGATCAGGGAGGGGCATCTCCCACCTCGCTGGGCAACCTGGGCCAGTGTCTTACCACCCTCTGTGTAAAAAAACTTCTTCCTTATATCTAGTCTAAATCTTCCCTCTTACAGTTCAAAGCCATTACTCCTTGTCCTATCACAACAGGCCCCAATAAGAGTCTGTCCCCATCGTCCCTGAAAGCCCCCTTTAAATATTGAAAGGTCACTATGAGGTCTCCCCAGAGCACATTATTAGGAAATTTGATTTTGGTGGCATTTTAGCTGTTTATATTACACAGAAATTAGATGGAGTATTTCTTAAAAACCTACCAAACATCCAAGTACTGGTGACCTTGTAGCTACAAATGTTTTGTTACATGTCTGTCACAGGCACTGTGATCCTCTGACTGTATTTTGGGTTTGACTATTTGAGTATCCCTTCACCTGAAGTACCCAATCTGATAGGCATGATTTGAGGGTGCTTAATGTGCTTGAATTAAACACCATCAAGGGGAAAGCACTTGGCTTATAAGTAATTAAAGTGGCTGCTTTGCAAGGGGGAAATGTCTTTCCAAAATCTGAGAAGAACAAATTTGCATTCCAGCTACTGACTCGTTGGGTGACAATGTCCTTTTCAACTTGGCATAAGGAGTGGGAAGGGAAAAACTGGGAATGTTGAAGACTGAAAGGAAAAGGGATAAAGGAGGGGGGCTGGGAACCATGTATGGGAAAAGCCTTCTGGGGATTGGGGAAAAGGGAAGGAACTCTGGGTTCATAGAATCACAGAATGATACGGGGTTGGAAGGGTATCTCTGGAGATCATCCAGTCCAACCCCCCTGCCCAGAGCAGGTCCACCCAGAGCAGGTTGCACAGGAACGTGTCCAGGTGGGTTTGGAATGTCTCCTCCAGAGAAGGAGACTCCACCACCTCTCTGGGCAGCCTCTTCCAGGGCTCTGCCACCCTCAAAGTAAAGAAGTTCTTCCTCATGTTTAGATGGAACTTCCTATGTTTGTTTGTGCCCGTTTCCTCGTCTTGTGGCACCAGTGGAAAATGACCGGCCCCTTCCTCTTGACACCTACCCTTTAAGGATTTGTAGGGGTTGATCCCCCCCTCAGTCTTCTCTTCTCCAGAATAAAAATACCCAAGTCCCTCAGCCTCTCCTCATAGGAGAGAGATGCTCCAGGCCCCTCATCATCTTTGTGGTCCTCTGCTGTACCCTCTCCAGCAGTTTCCTGTCCTTCTGGAACTGGGGAGCCCAGAACTGGACCCAGTGCTCCAGATAGGGCCTCACCAGGGCAGAGCAGAGGGGCAGGATGACCTCCCTCAACCTTCTGGTCACGTTCTTCTTGATGCACCCCAGCATGTCATTGGCCTTCTTGGCCACAAGGTTTTTTCCGTGTTCAACCCAACAGCTGCTTTTATGTTCTGCATTAGTTTTGGGTTAAAGTATATTCCTTTTGGGATTGTGGGGGAGATAAGGAGCGGAATGACTTGATACGCAAACAGTGATGTTTAACTTTTAACTCTGCCTTTCTCCAGTGGGTGACCACGGCTACGACAACGCTCTCCCAAGCATGCATCCCTTCCTGGCTGCTCGGGGGCCCGCTTTCCAGCGGGGATACAAGCAGAGCACGATGAACAACGTTGACATTTACCCCATGATGTGCCACATCCTGGGGCTGACCCCGCGGCCGCACAACGGCACTTTCAGCAACACCAAGTGCTTGCTCGCTGACCAGTGGTGCATCAACCTTCCCGAGGCTATCGGGATAGTCATTGGGGCTCTGATGATACTGACTACTTTCACCTGTGTTATAATAATCTCAAAGAATAGAATAACTCCCCCGAGGCCATTTTCCCGACTTCAGTTACAGTATGACGATGATGATCCTTTAATTGGATAGCGTGTCAGGAGCGTCGCTTGCTACATAGTGATTTCAGGAAGAGTTTGAACTTGCACTGGATGGCTTTCTTCAATGCACTTTAAAGGTATCTGTATAAAATACTGTACAGCCAGATCTTGCTAACTTGTTTGTGCTACCTGACTAGTTAGTAGGCCTGTAAAAAATAGTTTTCAGAACAAAATGGTCAACAGGTGGCTTTCTGCTGGAAGAGACGCTTAACAAAATAAGGATACTTAATTTTTCATTCAAGCCTTTGAACACTTTCAAACTGAAAATCCAAAGTATGAACTAGCCAAGCTAGACTAAGTGAATTTTAACATTTGTAAATGAGAATTGTTGTTGTGTTTTTTTTTATTAAACTTAAATTAATGTTGGCTTCTTTTAGTGTTCTTGTACCTGTGTTGAGAAGATCTTTTTTTATGAGAGTTCAGAGTTCTGTGTTTAGACGGTATATTCTGATTTTTGTTCTTAAATTTGGGGATCAAGGGTGTAGAGAAGATCCAATACTTGGCTTTCCACCCTAAGCCAGCAATATGACTAGCGACTGGTGAGAAGGAAACCAGAAGTCAGTGAGGAAAATATTAGTGTGTATCACTTCTGTTCTGAGCAATAAAGTATGCGGTTCAGCAGTTACAACACTGGGCAAATTGACATTTCTAGAGGTGGTGCCTATAGATGACTTGGTCCCACAGCTCCTGCACTTGGAGAGCTGGGATGGTATTAAGTTGTTTATCTCAAGGATGTCAATTCAATCTGAGAATCCTTGGATTGCTCAGTCTAATGGGCTGTAGTAAAATTACTGCTGCTACGCCCTGTGAAAAATTTTTCAAGTGTAAACTCTGCTTGAAGGTGTTTCTGTAAGAAAGGCGGTTCTGCCCTGTGTACCTGCTGATGGTTATCTTCTGAAGGTTGTCAGGTGCTAGAAAGCAACAACTGAAAGTTTGACGTGCAATCATCAAGAAAGGATTCCAAACTCTTATTTTAAACCCTGGAGATTTAAAGTGAAAAAATGAATGTATTTTTTTGGGATAAGACGTGTTATCTGTAGTGTCTAAGTTGTATGGATGTCAAGTTCTGGTGAAGACCAGAGCTAATGCTTCTCTTTGTTGAGACTTTTGAGTCCTTGTTCATGGTCAAGTCTAGGAACTTGCCATAAAAAAAAAAAAAAACAAAACAAAAACTTGATTTAGAAAGCCTTAGTGGTACCTTATCTTTTTGTGAGGAAAGAATGTGAGGTGAAATTGTTAATGCTAACCCAAAAGTCCTTTTCCTGCAAGTTGGACAGTTTTAAGAATCGATAATTATTTGAAGTGAGAGAGCTGAGGTACATGGTAACGTGCAACATAGTTTCTTGCTCACAGGCTCAAATTCAATGCAATTTGGTATTAACCACAGAGCACTATTTATTGGTCCAGCTGGGAGGAAGTATGGACTTTGGAGGGAAGGGCTACTTTTAACAGCCTACTGAAAAAGAAAATACATTTGAATTTTTAAAATGACATGTGGAAGTTTTACTAAATTGTATCTTTCTTTCTGAGGATTCTCTTATTAAAAACACAATATAAAAACTAACCTGTTCTGCTTTTTTTCCCCCCTCTTCTTAAACTACTGGTTTTGACTTACTAATGCTTTACTCTGGATTAATCTGAGCTTGACAGAGTAACTGGACTGAATACAGAATATATTCTCTCACCCTGCTGGAAGATTTAAAGTAATTAAATGCAGTAAGAGGTCAGGTTAATGAGTAATTGTGAAGTGAGTGTTTTGCAGGGTAGAACCCAGGCTTAGAGATGCTGTCAAAGGGAGGATGTTTGAATTCCTATCATGGAGGGAGTTGTTAAATTCTTGTAATCTGATAAAGGCTGCCATCCTCAGAGGGTGTGTGAGGTGGGAGGTGCTTTACACCATCCACATACAGAAAGGTTTGACTCAACTGAGGTATCTTTATTGTTCTGGGAGACTTGGTAAGACCAAAGTGTACTGTCCTCTGCCTGTGAGGGGATTTCTTCTAGATGCTAAAAGTGATCAGCACAGTCTATGCTCTGCTGTTCTTCCCTTCCTCCTGCCCCCACATCACAGAGTGTGATGGATGTGGTTTCAGTTCCTCGGTACATCACCATCACAGCCCAGGTGTCAAGGTTACCACCAAGATGTTAATGACCAGAAATGTAAATGGTGACTGATGTGCAATGGCAGCACTCGAATCTGATGTACAAATATTGTTACAGATGGGGAAATGTAGGTGTAAATGCATTTCTCCTTGCAGCTGTGGGTGGCCCCTTCTGGTAAGAACTGCTGCAGGGAACTGAGCTCCTAGGAAAGCAGAAATCCTTAGTGCCCTCTACTCCTCCTCCCTTGAGCGTTCAGACTAAACAGGACTGTTGTGGGAAGGGTTTAAAGAGAAAGTTTAAGTACTAATCAAACTATAGGACAACCTATAGTTTAGTTACATCGCTAATTATTTTCAATTGATATGGCTGAGTATTCTTCCTGGCACAATTCTTTGCTGCAGGCAGGGAGGGTTTCAAAGTAGCTCTTGTACATCCAGGACTTCACACACATCACCTGCAAATCAGGAGAATCTAAAAAATCACCTCTTTCTCCTTTGAGGCAAAGTTTTGATATATTTAAAGATGATTATTTTTAAAAGCCTCAAACATGATGAAATATTTCTCCTACCTAATTACAGTTTGTATGAATTATTACTTGCGAAAGTCAATGGCTGATTTCCTTTTGAATAGGTAATTAATTCAGAACAGGAACAGGAGAAGCTGTGGCTTCCCCCTTCCTCAGGGCTGGGATAAAAGGAGGGATCATACAATAGTTTGTGACAACATTTCATGGCTAAATAGACACAACTCTGCCATGTTCATACAGGGCGTGTGATTAACACTTCAGCTATCACTGAAGTTTAGAAAGGAACAGGGGAAGTTCCTAAAGCTGCTTCCCAGCAGCAAAGAGCAATGGTTCATTGACTGCCTCTGTAAGGGAACTCTGGGCACTGGGCAGACAAGCCTTCAAACACCCACCCCCTTTTTATTTATTAGCACCAAGGAAACAGTTCCAGAATCCAGCTGATTTCAACTAACTATAGGTCCAACACACTTGTTTCAAGGGGAAGTTTAACTTGCTATAAATCAAAAAGAATGTACTGCCTATGAAAATAAACAAACATCATGTACCTCCAAAGATCACACCACAGGGACAGAGTTTTTGCTTTAATATGCACGGTACCACCTTTTATTGCAAAAAAACAGTTATAGACATTTGTTAATATGACTCAGATTTCATTATGGAAAGGCCACCCGTTTGCAGTTCTGCAGATACCACTCTTGAATTTAGCATTTTTGTATGTTTGCAACAGATTTTGTAGTCTAACATCTCACAAATGCTTATGTTACCTTTACTATGGTACAAACACACCATTTCTTGAAAGGTAGGTCCAGCAGCACGGGTACGGTCAAGACAGCGTCCACAGCCATCACCTCAGCTGGGGAGAAGATCTGGTAATAACTGTGATATCTGCATTTTAGAAACCAGCAGGACTCAACAATTGTACATTTGTCATTCTTCCCACACACAGCTCAAGATTGTGTTGTCCCACACTTCTCAAAAGTCACGCTGCTTTATCCTTCATCTTGTAATAGGCATTTTTGCACTTTTGGTTGCTTTTTTTGAGACCACATTTATTGTAAACAGCATTACTTCAGCTCTTTGCCAAGGAAGTCTGGAAGATTCAGTTTTTTGTCCCATTGTTGGTAACAGAGAGCTGTCATTTCCATCTACAGCAGCCAGGTGGGAAATTAGGTCTTTTGTAAGAACTTTTACCTAAAATTCCTAAGTTCTATCCCACTTCCAGTTATTTTACTAATGGCATACTTGTTGTACTCCGCATAGCGTATCTGGGATGCACAGAAGTTAAGGCCATTTTTGCCAGAAGTGTTTTTAAACGAAGCAGGCACTCACTGCCTGACAGCACTACACCAAAGATAGATTTCACCTTCAGCATTTCCAAACAGGAAGAAACAACGAAAACATTTGACATCTGTCTTGGTTACAGGTAAAACAGAACCAACTTTCTGTTCAGTGGTTTTATATTTTAGCCAGGCCTCTTCTAACTCTCTGAAATTAACAGCATGTTGTTGAGAAAACTGCTCCTTCTCAGAGTGATAAGACCCATGTTTGTGCTTCGTGCCAAGGAAGGGTGTGTGGAGAGGCTCTTGCTTGTACTTATTGCTGTAACAACCAAGGTCAGCCCATTTCCTTACTCTCCCTGTTGAAGGGTCAGAAACAAAAAAGGCTAGAGGGGCTCCACCTGTGGGGAGGAGTGGACAAAAGAGGTGACCCAAACCTGACCAACGGGTCATTCCATCCCATCTGCCCCGTGCTCAGTATAAAAGCTGAGCGATCAAAGGATCAACTCTCTTCCTTCAATGGCCAACACGAGAAGAGGACTCCGTTCATCTGCCTTTGATCCTGATCCATGTGCTCCTGACTCCAGAGCTGGAACCCAGTTTCCATCTGCTGCTGAGTCCAGTCTTATATTCCCCAGTATTATATCTATTTCAGTATTTTCTTATTTTTCAATTTAATATTAATACTTCATTAAAGTAGTTTAGTTCATTCTAAACTTGTAAATCTCCTTATCTCTTCCTCTCCTCTCTTTTGGGGGTGGGGAGGAAGGGCCATCTGTCATTCTGCTTTTGGTAAATTCGGCCAAAAACCACAAAACCTCTCAAAGTAGGCTTCACAGGTCGATAATGAAAGACAAATCATGCAAGCTTCTGTTTCCAAGCTTAAATTTCAAGCAGTACACAACGTACTCAAATCCACTTTCCAATAAACTTGTTCCTACATCATTAAAAGTAGCACATACACAGAAACCAAATCCCACATCCTCCCCAGCCAAAAAAGGCAGTCTGAAAAAAAAAAAAAAGAAAATCTCACATCACATCAGAGAAAAAGTTGATATTTTTCTCCAGTGGCATCATATGTGCTTTCAATGTCATTAAGCAGACACTCAACAACTTGAAATTAACACTGGGAAATATCCTGAATAGGAAACCACCCAAGAGGTACCTGCAAATACACCTAAACAACGTGGCTACACCTAAACTGAAATACCCAAATCCTGATTCCCTTCAGTTTTCTACAGTTTAGTTTTACCCTCCTTAAGGAAGGGCCTTTCAGTGCAATACAGAATGATGACATCGAGGAGAATTCTTATGTTCCTGTTCCCAAACCCTTGACATTAAGAACGATGACATTAAGAAGAATTCTTATGTTCCTGTTCCCAAACCCTTCCTTAGGGGAAATTACTGCTCCCCCCCTGTTGTGTGCTTGGGCAGATGAGCCTAAGTGCCAGGAGGACTGAACAACACTGACCAACTTTGGCTCCTCCTTAAAATCAAGGGTGACTTTGGCTGATGACAGAACTCCACCTGTCACAGTTTAAAAAGTGGGAGTTTAATGAACACTTGTGAGATGACAATCCAGTTATTTTTCCATCTGCCATAAGCATTGCTATGAAATTACTGCAGTGAGAAGGATTTCCATTAAAGCAGCCGGTTCCAAAGCGAGAAAGTACGTAACTGAAGTAGCTACAGGTGAGGATTATTGCATTTCCACTTCTCACTGTCACTCCCTTTACCAAGACTGGAGATCTCTCTGTAAGCACACACTAAATTTGTGCTACAATTTGTTTTTAAGTTGCAAATAAGCAAGAAAAGGTGCACTCAGTGCATCAATTTTCTGTCTGCCATCCACTTCATGGAAGGTAGATGAGAAAGTGATTAATAACAATTTAGAGGTTTAGGTTTTCTACTTGGAACTTCCCCAGCCCCTCTAGAAACTGTGGTGAACATCATTGCTGCTTTCATCTTCCAGTTTGAAAAGCCCCTGCACCACCAGCAACACACCTCATGGTCAGCTCCACTACAAATCAGCTCCGGGGTGTCAGGGACACCTGACCCAGATGATTTCCTTCAGTGTTCTCTTAAGAAAATGGCAAGGTAGAAAAACAAGGCAGCACAGGGGGCAGTAACAGCAGGATGGCAGAGATGAGTCAGATTAAGTTAGACAAGATTTCACACATATCCCCCAAATTAAGGGGCTGTCCTCCACCAGAGCTGCTGGTTTCCTGCCTTCCCAAACCTACTACTCCCTTTACCAAGGCTGGAGATCTCTCTGTAAGCACACACTAAATTTGTGCCACAATTTGTTTTTAAGTTGCAAATAAGCAAGAAAAGGTGCACTCAGTGCATCAATTTTCTGTCTGCCATCCACTTCATGGAAGGTAGATGAGAAAGTGATTAATAACAATTTAGAGGTTTAGGTTTTCTACTTGGAACTTCCCCAGCCCCTCTAGAAACTGTGGTGAACATCATTGCTGCTTTCATCTTCCAGTTTGAAAAGCCCCTGCACCACCAGCAACACACCTAATGGTCAGCTCCACTAAGAATCAGCTCTGGGGTGTCAGGGACACCTGACCCAGATGATTTCCTTCAGCGTTGTCTTAAGAAAGTGGCAAGGTAGAAAAACAAGGCAGCACAAGGGGCAGTAACAGCAGGATGGCAGAGATGAGTCAGATTAAGTTAGACAAGATTTCACACATATCCCCCAAATTAAGGGGCTGTCCTCCACCAGAGCTGCTGGTTTCCTGCCTTCCCAAACCTACTGTTGCAGCTAGAATTTCAACATAGACCTTAAATTGGAGTATTTCATTGCCTTCATGAAATACTCCAATTAAGTGTTCACCACACCCAGCTGTGGTCTCTGGAGACTTTCCACATCTCTTTGCAAGACACCTGGATGCCAAAATTAACAGCATGTTGTTGAGAAAACTGCTCCTTCTCAGAGTGATAAGACCCATGTTTGTGCTTCGTGCCAAGGAAGGGTGTGTGGAGAGGCTCTTGCTTGTACTTATTGCTGTAACAACCAAGGTCAGCCCATTTCCTTACTCTCCCTGTTGAAGGGTCAGAAACAAAAAAGGCTAGAGGGGCTCCACCTGTGGGGAGGAGTGGACAAAAGAGGTGACCCAAACCTGACCAACGGGTCATTCCATCCCATCTGCCCCGTGCTCAGTATAAAAGCTGAGCGATCAAAGGATCAACTCTCTTCCTTCAATGGCCAACACGAGAAGAGGACTCCGTTCATCTGCCTTTGATCCTGATCCATGTGCTCCTGACTCCAGAGCTGGAACCCAGTTTCCATCTGCTGCTGAGTCCAGTCTTATATTCCCCAGTATTATATCTATTTCAGTATTTTCTTATTTTTCAATTTAATATTAATACTTCATTAAAGTAGTTTAGTTCATTCTAAACTTGTAAATCTCCTTATCTCTTCCTCTCCTCTCTTTTGGGGGTGGGGAGGAAGGGCCATCTGTCATTCTGCTTTTGGTAAATTCGGCCAAAAACCACAAAACCTCTCAAAGTAGGCTTCACAGGTCGATAATGAAAGACAAATCATGCAAGCTTCTGTTTCCAAGCTTAAATTTCAAGCAGTACACAACGTACTCAAATCCACTTTCCAATAAACTTGTTCCTACATCATTAAAAGTAGCACATACACAGAAACCAAATCCCACATCCTCCCCAGCCAAAAAAGGCAGTCTGAAAAAAAAAAAAAAGAAAATCTCACATCACATCAGAGAAAAAGTTGATATTTTTCTCCAGTGGCATCATATGTGCTTTCAATGTCATTAAGCAGACACCCAACAACTTGAAATTAACACTGGGAAATATCCTGAATAGGAAACCACCCAAGAGGTACCTGCAAATACACCTAAACAACGTGGCTACAACTAAACTGAAATATCCAAATGCTGAAAGATTCCCTTCAGTTTTCTACAGTTTAGTTTTACCCTCCTTAAGGAAGGGCCTTTCAGTGCAATGACATTAAGAACGATGACATTAAGAAGAATTCTTATGTTCCTGTTCCCAAACCCTTCCTTAGGGGAAATTACTGCTCCCCCCCTGTTGTGTGCTTGGGCAGATGAGCCTAAGTGCCAGGAGGACTGAACAACACTGACCAACTTTGGCTCCTCCTTAAAATCAAGGGTGACTTTGGCTGATGACAGAACTCCACCTGTCACAGTTTAAAAAGTGGGAGTTTAATGAACACTTGTGAGATGACAATCCAGTTATTTTTACATCTGCCATAAGCATTGCTATGAAATTACTGCAGTGAGAAGGATTTCCATTAAAGCAGCCGGTTCCAAAGCGAGAAAGTATGTAATTGAAGTAGCTACAGGTGCGGATTATTGCATTTCCACTTCTCACTCTGACTCCCTTTACCAAGGCTGGAGATCTCTCTGTAAGCACACACTAAATTTGTGCCACAATTTGTTTTTAAGTTGCAAATAAGCAAGAAAAGGTGCACTCAGTGCATCAATTTTCTGTCTGCCATCCACTTCATGGAAGGTAGATGAGAAAGTGATTAATAACAATTTAGAGGTTTAGGTTTTCTACTTGGAACTTCCCCAGTCCCTCTAGAAACAGTGGTGAACATCATTACTGCTTTCATCTTTCAGTTTGAAAAGCCCCTGCACCACCAGCAACACACCTCATGGTCAGCTCCACTACAAATCAGCTCCGGGGTGTCAGGGACACCTGACCCAGATGATTTCCTTCAGTGTTCTCTTAAGAAAATGGCAAGGTAGAAAAACAAGGCAGCACAGGGGGCAGTAACAGCAGGATGGCAGAGATGAGACACACCTCATGGTCAGCTCCACTACAAATCAGCTCCGGGGTGTCAGGGACACCTGACCCAGATGATTTCCTTCAGTGTTCTCTTAAGAAAATGGCAAGGTAGAAAAACAAGGCAGCACAGGGGGCAGTAACAGCAGGATGGCAGAGATGAGTCAGATTAAGTTAGACAAGATTTCACACATATCCCCCAAATTAAGGGGCTGTCCTCCACCAGAGCTGCTGGTTTCCTGCCTTCCCAAACCTACTGTTGCAGCTAGAATTTCAACATAGACCTTAAATTGGAGTATTTCATTGCCTTCATGAAATACTCCAATTAAGTGTTCACCACACCCAGCTGTGGTCTCTGGAGACTTTCCACATCTCTTTGCAAGACACCTGGATGCCAAGGAGGTGTCCCTGCCACGAGGGAGGAATCTGACAGATCATTTCAGAGGCAGGGAGCAGCAGCTCGTTGTCTTAAGAAAGTGGCAAGGTAGAAAAACAAGGCAGCACAAGGGGCAGTAACAGCAGGATGGCAGAGATGAGTCAGATTAAGTTAGACAAGATTTCACACATATCCCCCAAATTAAGGGGCTGTCCTCCACCAGAGCTGCTGGTTTCCTGCCTTCCCAAACCTACTGTTGCAGCTAGAATTTCAACATAGACCTTAAATTGGAGTATTTCATTGCCTTCATGAAATACTCCAATTAAGTGTTCACCACACCCAGCTGTGGTCTCTGGAGACTTTCCACATCTCTTTGCAAGACACCTGGATGCCAAGGAGGTGTCCCTGCCACGAGGGAGGAATCTGACAGATCATTTCAGAGGCAGGGAGCAGCAGGCTCACTCCTAAACTCACCCAGACATCGTTCATTAAGTCTGGAATTAAGTTCAGCAAAATGAGTTTTGTGTGAGCTGCTCTCCCAGCTGCACCATCAGACCACTACTCACACCTTGAGCTTGACAGAGCACACTTCCAAGGCCAAGATGTTCCCATCTTTGCCCTCTGCTGGGTGCTGTGGATAAAGCAATAAATTGCACTCATAGAAATACCAGACCCATTATTTATATGAATCTTGAAAGAGCTTCTTTCCCCTTCAGGCATCATACTCGGAAGCAAAGTGTGGAGAAACCACTAACTCACACAGGGAAGGGGAAAAGAAAATTCAGCTTTTAAACAAGTCTGACAACTAAACAACTCATACAAAGCTTAGTCTGCTACTTCTCACCTACCATTTAAGTGAGCTCATCAAAAAACCCCACAATAGTAAGATTTATTGCCTCACAAAAAAGAATCAGAGTAATAGATATAGATTCATTGACTCAGGATTAATACTTTTCCCTGACAGAGACTTTCTTCTAGAAGAATAAACTCCAATCTTATAACTTTTTTCATATTGAAGTGTGCTTTTTCAGATTTAAGAGTATATATGGCTTAAGATGTATACGGTTGTTCCTGAAATTGCATGGTTAATCCTACTCATCAAATTCTAAGGTCCACCCAGAGGTATCAGATGAAACCCAAGACAGCAAGCCAAGCTCACGCCTGAGAAGTCTCCGGTAACAGCTCTGATGTTACACCCAGTGACAAGCTTGACAGCACTCAAACCAGCTTGTACAGGAATGTTCCTTAACTGATTCCTCAGCCTTACTCTCAAAAACCCCTCTTACCACAGAAATATAAAAGACTCCATCTGGATACACAAGTGTTGTGCTTGTACGTGTCTTTAAACTGCCAGCAGCATAGAATTCCCAGAGGATTTAGTCCAGTGTACAGCAGACCATAGAAAAAGACCTACATTTACCTAAAATTGTAAAGACCTATATCTACCTAAATTAAAAAAAAAAACCCAAAAAGTAGTTTAATGCTGATTGTTAAAGACAATACCACCTAGATTCATATTTGGGGGCTACAACTAACACAGTAGTTTAAAGAAATATGCCTAACTCTAAACTTAGACACTGAGTACTGCATGACCTCGCTTAACAATAATGCTGTTAAGGCAGGATTGAATACACCAAGCTCCCTGTCATGGTGATCCATGCAAATGCTTCCTTGGGCAGGGAAGGAAAAACACCCCAAAAAAACTCTAGTTGCATTCAGTGATGTGTTAGAATGTAAGAGAGTTAAACCTCTCAAAGGAAAATAAAACAAAAAACGGGTTGGTTGCAAATTAAATCACCAGGAAATAGTCTGTGAGGTGCAACTCAGCTGATGTTAGAAGTCGCTCAGACTGAGGTATTCAAGGCCTATTGTCACTACGTGTCTAAGAACTTAAAGAGCTTTCCAGGTTTCCCTACAATATTTTCAGCCCCTGAAAGATGAAGTGGTTGTAAGGTGAAACAGAAACACGCTCTTCCTCTGCACCCCTGTGTTCCGACTCCAGCGTCCCAATGGATCAGTATCCACTTCCTTTTACTCCCCATATGCTGATCCACCTCTATTATTTTTTTTTTATATAAGCTTATTTTAAGCATCAAATAGAAGATAGTACCAAGCATTATTAATCTTGCAACAGTGGCTGTGCAGCTTCAGGGTGTTGCATTTGCATGGTATTCGCTTGGGTGAGAACAAAATGCTTAACAAAAACTGCAATAAAAACAATAACAAGAAAGCCACCCAAAAAGACTCCTATAACAGTAGCGTAAGTGTCTGCTCTGGGGGCCACAGGAACTTCTTCAGCAAGGAGGTCTTTCACGGCGCTGAACGAACCGTTGTTTGGCAGAGGGTTAATACCAAGGAGATGGCACAACAGTGGGTACAAGTCTGTAGCATTCATGCCTTCTCTGGTGGCATTCTTTTGGAAAGCAGGCCCAACTGCCACAAAAATTGGATGCATTTCTGGCAAGATGTTGTCATATCCATGATTACCAACTAGAAATAAAAGACAGATAAAGGTCAATATTCTGAAGTTGCAAAACAAGCATTGAACCTTTTCCCAGAATTAGTGTAACAGAGAAAAAGAAGAGCTGTCATTTATTCTTGCAGAGGTTTAGAAGAGTCATTTTGAACAACAGCACAAATGTCTCCAAGCAAATACTAAGTCTCAAAACCTCAAAGAGAAGATGCCTTAAAAAGAAAAAAATAGAATGGAGGGAGAGGAGAGGGAGAGGAGAGGGAGAGGAGAGGGAGAGGAGAGGTCACATGGCAGTAACATGGCATGCTGTACTACATCCAACTTTCCTTGATTTTCCTCAAGGACAAACTCCAACTTTGCAACTGGATCAGAGCTCTTAGAAAAAAGAAAAAAAAAATCATCCACATACAGACTGTCTGTTTGACTCCTAGAAGCAGACAGAGCTTGAGCTCTCACTGCTTTGACACTTTGTCCAATGTTATTTATTATCTAGTTATCAAGAAGGAAAAAGTTCAAAAGTCTCCCTAGCAGGTCTCCAGTGGCCCTTCCTCACAGGGGCACTACGAACTCTGAGCAAGAGAGTAAACATGCAGGCACAAAAAGCTGCTCTCATCAGCTATCAACAACTGAAAATCTTGTTAAGTCTTGGAGGTAACGCCCTTCAGCTTCATAAGAAGTGATGAAGTTTAAAAGGTTTTCAATTAAGAAACTTAAGAACTGACTGTATGACACCTGTGGTTTTTCTCCTGACTAACCAAAAGTCTCCCTTCCACCTATAATAAACCTCAAAATGCCATATGAGGAACTTAAGTGGTTTGGTTGTTTTTTTCCTCCAAATCACCTAGAATGCATCTTACTTTATAAGGCAAATGACTGGTGCACAGTGACACATCATTCAGACTCTTTCTAGCAACAGACCCAGGTTACTGTACGTGTAGGGCATCCACAGAAGTTGAGGACTTGCAGAAAGTACTCTCATATTTCCAACCCAACCCTTCTCCAGTAAATAAACGGTCCATGACAAAATAAGGCTATTTGTCCTCTACTCAATAAGTTCAGTTGCAACTTCTTTCTTTTTTTAATCTCTCAGGAAGTGCTTGTCAGTTTGCTAGATCTCGCAAGAAGGCCTCAAGTACGTGGCCACTAAATCATGTGAACAACTTTATCTCAGAAAGTTTCGTTTTTAGAAACAGTAAATCCAGTTCCCCCTCCCCTAATAGTAGGGCGTTTCCCATCCCATCAGGAAAAAAAAGTAATTATAAATTCTAGATGCTTAGCTTCAGAGTTTTCCCTCCCAGTCTTAAAAAATACATATAATAAAAATTAACATTGGTTGAGATTGGGAGAGAAAGCACCATGTAAGGTCTCTGACTAGGAAGACACAGCAAAAAATAGTAAAGACAGAATACTTACGTTGAAAACCGTCAGACTTATTCTGTACAATTTCCCATCCTTTATCAGCTACCGCTAAGATTGGCTGAATTTTACGGTTGTGTTTATAATGCAATCTATCTGGAATCTGCTCCTTTTTATATACAGTCATGTTGGGATGAGCACTGGCCAAAGCTTCATATACTTCACCCAGCTTGCCTTCAAACAAACAAAAGAAACAAAAGACAAAACATAAGAATACTGATATGTTTACAACTCCTCAGTAGTTTAAATACAACTGGAAGAAGTGGGAAAAATACACTTCCCCAAAAGCTAATTATAGCTGTAGGAGACAACAGATTACTGTGAGACATCCAGAGTGTCACTCACACCTGGCATCAGACTTCACAGCCCCTTCCTAAGTAGTAAGTGCCTCCCTAATTTTAGAAAAATCCTGTGTTTCATAGTTATCAGAATGGAAGCTTCTCACAAGAATGAGTTAGAAAGCATTCAGTTAAGCCTCACAGAAAAGAAATCAGCTTCTCCTACCTCCATGTGAAACCTGAAACCAAGAAGATAGCTCTTCAATGTGTTCATGAAATAACATGTGCATTAAAGCCATATTCTGTCTTTCCCCCAGTTGGCTATCACGACAAATGACACTTTTTATTTATTTTAAAGCAGTTTAATTGTTAGTCGCTCTCCTTTAAAAGGCCAAAGAGAGCAGACACTTTGTTTCTTTACATCTCTGAAAACTTATTCCTGAGTGAACCCAACTATTCATTTCTCCTTCTACAAGATGTCCCAACAAACAGCTACGTATTTGACCTCATTCCACTCCCAGTTTTGATCTTCTACCATTTTGATGGCAATTTTAGCCAATTTAGAAAGAGCAGTGAATTTGTTGCAATGTGCCATGTAACATCACAGCATCAGCAATTAATTGCCTAGGGATAAGCAAAACCAGCTTGCATTAACCTTTCAACAGAAGCCTTCAGGTCACAGTCCAGATGCCACCAAGATGTTAGGAGCTGTACAAAGACTGCAGGGGCCAAGCAGGGAACACACAACAGACACTCAAAGGGACAGGCTGAACCAGCAGGTGGAGATGGCACTTTTTGGCTAGAGCTGTCAGCCACTCTGTGTGTTCAATACCAGCACGACCTACTCCTTCGTGTTCTTAGTGTCTGCTCCTTTCCCTTCCCTAGTCATCTACTGCATAGTGAGGGTAAACCCTCAAGAGCTGTACTAACACTACCAAATAAATAGGTATTTTCCACCCCCGATTTTTTATTTGCTGAGCTTTGCTTTCCAGTAAAAGTCACTGAACAGCCAGATAGCAGTTGGACAAACCTGAAGAGCAGTGCACAGAAAGGAGGAACGAGGACACAAAGACAGGAACACAAAAGCAAGTTCAGAAATCTACACAGAATCATAGCATTCCCTGGGTTGGAAGGGCCCTTTCAGATCACTGAGTCCAACCATCAACCTAACACTGACAAAACCCATCACTAAACTGTATCTCTAAGCACTACCTCTACTTGTCTTTTAAATACCCCCAGAGATGGTGACTCCAACACTTCTGTGGGCAGCCTGTTCCAATGCTTAATAACCCTTTCGGTGAAGAAATTTTTCCTAATATCCAATCCAAACTTCCCCTGGTGCAACTGGAGGTCATTTCCTCTTGACCTATCAACTGTTACTTGGGAGAAGAAACAGACCCCTCACACTGCTACAATCTCCTTCCAGGGAGTTGCAGAGAGGGATAAGGTCTCCCCTCAACCTTCTCTTCTCCAGAATGAACACCCCCACCTCCCTCAGCCTCTCCTCACAAGACTTGTTCTCCAGACCCCTCACCAGCTTCGTTGCTCTTCTCTGGATCCGCTCCAGCACCTCAATGTCATTCTTGTACTGAGCAAGTTTCTTCAATCCCCCTCCTCCTCCTCCATCAAAGCACAGATTCCTACTGAGGGCTGTGCAGTGTGTCTAACAGACTTCTGTTACACACCAAATAACTCAGCTCTGTGACTTATTTCAGTACTTTGTGCTACACACAGGCACAATTCAGACGGACAGCCGAGTGCCCAGCCAGTCTCTGCAGCCCAGCTTTACCACTACAAGATCTGATGCCCGGTTGGAAGACGCTGACATTTTCTTTGTGGCCAACGCTACTGTTTTTAGTAGACGAGGGGGATTTAAGCACATCCTGTCACTCTGACTTATCGTTTCTTGCCAGTTCTGCCTTCCCAGCCTGCTGTACATCCTGCAGTGGGTGTCCCCATGAGTCAGCTCTTCTCCAACTGCCTGCCCCAAGAAACGGCCACCTTGAGGACCACAAGAACAAGTACTTCGTTTTACCCTGAAGTAAACCAAGGATAAAACCTGGTCTACCATTTACAGCACACATGGAGCTTTGAATATATGTCAGAAAAAAAAAAGTTTGGGAGGAGGTGCCCAATGTCTTGAAAGAAACCATCTTCCGTTTCCCCTTTCAGTTCCTAGGTTCCAGTACAGAAATTCTGGAGAAAAACTGGCAATAGATCAACGTACGTTTCTTATCTCAAACTGGCATAAAAAAACCCCAATGACTAAATTTAAGAAACATAATAAAGGTCAAGATGAGACAGCAAAAGTCCAGACACAATACAGAGAGTTACAGCAACAAGAAAAAGGACTCCAATCTAGCATTTCTAGGACTATATTAGTAACAACATTAATTTCATTACATCACTTTTCTATATGGGTTAACAGGGAGGAGAAGCCCCAAATAGAGCAAACTATGACTTTACAGTAAATTAATTATCTGAATTAACATATTTATATTAAATGCAAGAAAAATGCCAGCATCACCAGCTGTACTACAGGCACAATCCTTGCCAACACATAATTAGTTCACACAAACTAATACACTAGCATGGTCAAATAATGGCTTTAATCCACCTCTTGGGGAAGAAATATGCAGCCAAACAGTTAAAGTAGCAGAAATAGCTGCATTTTGAAACATTCAAAATTTTTCTCAATGTCTAAGTTTTACCATTCTCTTCGTTTAAGCAAAATAAATGGAATGACCGTTGAAGAATCAGTCTTAGGTACTTCAGTATATGTAATTTCATGGCTAAACTGAGAATGAAGGTCGTTGTTTTATCATAAAAATTACAGCTGGTAACACAGAAGGAAGGAATTTTAGCTGTGCTCAAAACTAATTCTTGTTTACTGGTAATGTAATAAATATCTGAACCTCTGGGCAATACTGAATTCAAGCTATTTCTGAAATCCATCAAAATGGCTTTTTTACTCTTCTGTCATCTAATTGCCAGAGGGATGCTATTTCTTTTCAGTGTTCAGCAGACAGGAGAATCAGGTTACGCATCTTCAAGTTCTCATTTACTGTATTAAGGCTGTTTCAGCACTAAAGTTTACTTTTACAACTCCTTTATTTGGTAACAAGAACATCCTGGTCAACTATGTTTGTGTCCATTAGGTGGGAGGTCCCAAACTCAGCTCTTCTGTCACCCCTGAGAGGAGGAGAGCCCAGCTACAACCACCCAAATGTGCCTGGGCAGCAAAGGGTCTCAGTTTGGACAAACTAACACTTTGCAGTATTCTTCAAACTGAAAACGACAAGAGATATTTGTTTACACATTTAAAGGTAACTTAAGTCTGCAAAATACCCTCCCTGCTGGGGCATTAAATACACAGTGCTATCCATTAGTGATGGAAATGTTACTGAAAACTTAAAATCACCTTTTTCAAAGGTCACCTTAAAACTCAACTTCCCGATTAGCACCTCTGCCCACACAGACAAAAATGCTGTTTTCCAGGTTAACGCATTCACACCAAAGTTATAGCTTTTGCTCATCAAAATAAAGAACAGCACCTCTACACATTAAACACACACTTGACACTTAAGCAACCCTTCTATGACTGCAACGAGACTTCAAATTTGGATTCCAACAGTATTCTTGCCCATTATTATCACAACAAAAAATGGTATGAACATAACTAGCTGGCTGTTCAGCGTGATGGGGGAAAAAACCTGAAGTGTACTATAATAGCTGGCAGCTAATCAAATAGCCAGCACAGGCTTTCCTTTTATCAAAGGTTCCCATCTGGTTTCAGTTTACTGTTAGAAATCTAATTCTCCCACTATGACTTTAGCATCTTGATGAAAGGCAAGATAAGCCACATTTAGTTGTTATCTATCTAGAACGCCATTCACGCTTGATAATGCCGTTAGATTATCTTACTTCTCATAAGGACTGAAGGTACTTGCCAACATTAGTCAACAACAGACAGATTTGCTCACTTTTCGTTTCAGAAAGTTAACCCAGGCTTTTGACAGAGCCGAAGGTTACTTGCCAATATTAGCCAACAACAGACAGATTTGCTCACTTTTCATCTCAGAAAGTTAACCCAGGCTTTTGACAGAGCTAGCAAAAAGAACAAAGAGCTGATCCTGCCAGTACTCCTTGTTCCAGGCTGATGTCCTACTGCCATCAGTGCTGCCACCGCCACCTCAGTTAAGGGTCAAAGTCTATAAAATGTCAATACTCAAGTATTTTCTTCAGAGAATTTTACTGCTATAGCTCCTACCTTCTTTTGGCAAAATAGCTACTGCAGGAGAATGGTCAATGACTGTATAGAGCTCTCTATTCACATACTGATCAAGCTCGATGAGCCTTTCCGAGGAGGACTGGGACATTCCGTGATCACTTGTGATTATGACATTGATCGCACCCCACAGCTTCGCTTTCTTCAGTTCAGAGATGAGATAACCCAGCTTTTTGTCAATATCACTAATTACCGGTCCCATTTGCGGGTTATCTGGGCCCAGAACATGGCCCATCTCATCAGGCTGTTCCCAATACAGGAGACCAAAGTTTATGGGTTCTTCTGATGTAAACCAGTCAATAAGCCTGGCAACTCTGTCTTCGAAGGAAACAGATTCATTGTAGGGCATATAATACGTAGGAAAGACTCCATGGATCTTCACATCTGTTCCAGGCCACATAGCTGCTCCAGTTTTATGCCCTTCCTTCTGGTTCGTTACCCATATTGGGCTGGCTTCTTCCCAGAACTTGGAGTTATGGACATCCATTTTGTTCAGAGAGAAAGTTTCATTCAGAATCGGGTCATACATCTCGTTAGCAACTACACCGTGGCTTTCTGCGTAGAGACCAGTCACCATTGTATAATGATTAGGATAAGTTTTCGTTATAAAGACATTCGTGACCTGTTTGACACGAACACCATTCTCCATGGCATAATGAAAATTGGGAGTTGAGACTTTATAGATGTAATCCCATCGAAATCCATCGAAAGACACCAGCAACACCCTGGGCTGGGCTGGCTGGAGAGACAACACGCTTGGAAGAAATAGTAAGAAAATTGGCAGGACTTTCCAGTAACAGTTCATGGCTACTCTGGAAGGTATTCGTCCCCTCTTCTGGGGCAACATGGCATCTGTTGGGCAGAGAGAGAAGATTTGTTTGCGTTAACCTGTTTGTCAAAGTCATAACATAGTTTTAAGAATGAGTGGCTAAAATAGTCCTTATATATTTATAGATCTTGCCTTACCAACACTGAGCACTCCAAACATCGGAACAAAACCTTTTACCTGTCAGCTACATTGATGTCCCAATTTCAGAGATGGGAAGTGAGGGACTACACTTTGTTGAGTGAAAAGCAACTTCTTTATCCAAGACCACTGCCCAATCTCTTCCTTTTTCCTTCCTGCTCCCAATACACAGGAACTCCTGCTCTTGCAACTTGACAAGTTTTCAAGTATTTTCTGTACTCAGAACTGTAAGAAACCATCCTATGAGAAAGCTTCTGCGTGTTAAGAGTTAAGATGTAAACAAGGGCAGTTCTCACCTTGAGAGTAACAAGGTCCATCCCTACCAGAACTTTATAACCCTCATTAAAATCTTCTCTTCTGCGCAAGCGTGGGCACAGACACACTAGTGTCACATGGCAGAGCAGCTCACACTGGAACTGGAGGACTCTTCACCTGCTGAGGGCAAATTCTAGTGGAAAAACTAGCAAATAAGCTTTGAATTTCAGATACAGCAGTATATCCACAACAAGGTTTTGCTGCTTAAAAGGTCAAGAGTTAGACAAACAAAGAGCAGGGACATCAGTTTCCCAACATTTTATCACATCCCTAACATGATCACAGCATCCCTGCACAACCAACCTCTTACTGATCAACTAATTCTGACGCTTACTACCAAAGATCACTCCTAGTGTGCAGACAGCTTTACAAACAAGTCATACAGGTAGTTTGCAGTTTAAGTTCTTCTCACTAACCCCTTATAGAATCATAGAATCGTCTAGGTTGGAAGAGAGCCTTGGGATCATTGAGTCCAACCATCTACCCTACTCTACAAAGTCCTCCCCTACACCATGTCCCTTAGCACTGCATCTAAATGGCCCTTAAACACAGCCAGGGATGATGACTCCACCTCCTCCCTGGGCAGCCTGTTCCAATGCCCGACCACTCCTTCGGTGAAAAATTCCTTCCTAATGTTCAGTCTAAACCTACCCTGTTGGAGCTTGAAGCCGTTCCCTCTCGTTCTGTCACTAATTACCTGTGAGAAGAGACCAGCACCAACCTCTCTAGTGATCACAGCTTCCCTACACAACCAACCTCTTATTGACCAACTAATTCTGACACTTACTACCAAAGATCACTCCTAGCGTGCAAACAGCTTTACAAACAAGTCATACAGGTAGTGTGCAGTTTAAGTTCTTCTCACTAACCCCCTATGTCTCTGAATGGATTGGAAAGAGGTGGCTGAAAGATTCAGCAGTACAGTTGTGAGCCACACTGCATCTTCCAAACAAGCATCATCTGTCCTTTCTAGTCAAACGCCAGTGCTACCTGAGCACAAGCAGCATGACATGAGCAAGACACAAAAAATACAATGCAAATCCCATCTACCTTAAAGCATTTTCTCCCTTCATAAATATTCAACACTAATTCTGGTCAAATGACATAAGGATATCGACTATTCCTATGACTGGCACTCCTTATCTAATAGCACGACATATTTCACACAACTTCATACTGCATTGGGCTGTACTCCCCTGCCCAGGTCTCCCTCTGTCCTTCCCAAACACTTGCTTGTCCAAAACACAGTTACCTAACTCAGGATAAGTTCCTTGCAAGAACCCTCACACAGGATTTCCCCATCTGTAACTGGCCTAAAATTTCATGCTGATATTCTCCACTTCTTGCTCAACAGCATCCGCCAACGGCAGCACCGGATACTGTCCAATCCAATCCTGCACGTGGGCTGTACTGACACTCCACACAGTTCCCTTTGGGCTCCCATTTTTCAGCAATCCTCTGGAACCAGTCCCTACTGAAATTTGGCTGGAAAACAGTGATTGTGTAACCAATAAATCCATACTGATATCCAGAGTACATAAATATCCTAGTACATATATACCCTAAAGAGTGATAGCTTAACAGGCATCTCAAAACCACTACAATGATGGAGTAAGATTTGTTATTTTGGTAGAACACAAGATATTTTCCACGGGAATTTTTCCTATTTTTGATTCCCCAACTAAATCTCTCATGAATATATATATCTCTATATATACACACACACTGGAAAGCACTGTTGACTTGCAGGCAGTCAAACATCACACTGAACCGGTGTGTCTCCTAAAATTAAAACCCAGGCCTATAGCTGTGCTAAGAACAAACTGACACTTCAAAGATATAACTCCCCTTTCAGCAAATGCCAAAAAGGCTGCAGAATCACTCAGTTTCACCCAATGTGGGACTTCTTTCAGCTGAATCCGAAGGAAGAAAAGGAGAACACGCTGCAGCGTCCACCTGAACCCCATCCACCAAATTAAGCATAGCCCATGGCTGAGCCATAAATTCCACTAATTTAGGTCCTCTGAATTTTACAGAGTTTACAATGTCGGCATCACCTAATCCTTTAATGGCCTATTTTTAATAAATAATGAATAACGGCGGGGTTCTTTTCAAGGCCTTCCTACGCTGCTCTTCACTGGGTGTTAGTCTTCCCAGAAGCCCAGCCCCAGGGGGCTCTGGTGGGACCAAGTGTCGGCCTGCCCAGGGCTGGGGAGCTGCCACACGGATAGACAGACGGACAGATAGACAGACAAGTGCCCAGGGACAGAGGAATGACAAGGCCAGGCCGGCCTCCCCCTGCACAGCCGCCTCCAGCGTTGGCCGGACACCCCTGTGGCGGCTTTACCTCACCCTCACAGGGGGAGACACCCCGAGCAACACCCGCACGAACCACCCCGCGCTCCCGCTCGCCAGAAAGCCCCCCCCAACCTCCACACGAGGTCCTAACGAACCGTCCCCATCTCCTCCCGCAGCCCCTCGCTCCGGCTGCCCCGACTCCCACCGCCCCGCCGGGCCTTCCCCTCACCCGTTACCTGCCGGCGGCGGAGGAACACCACAACCCACCCACTCCACCCCACGGCCGCCTCACCGGGCGGAGGCGGCGGACGCACGTACGTAGCGCCGCGCTGGGAGTGGCCGGTGGAGCTGTCAGTCAGCGCCGGGTAACGGTCGCACCGCCCTGAGGGGAGGGGAGGCGGGACGGGACGGGACGGGGCGGAGCCGCCGTGAGGGGAGGCCGTGAGGGAGGGCGGTGGGGGTTATGGTGGGTCGGACGGACCGTGAGGGAGGTGGGTAACCCGGGAACGGGTGCTCCCCACTAAGGCAGCTCCCGGCGTTTTAGCTGCCGCCTGGAGGAGAGCCCCGGGTTGCCGGTGGGTTGTTGTGCGGGCCTCAAGGCGGGCGAGTTGTGAAGGGTGTTGGTGCGTGTGGTGAAATTGCTTTAAATAGGTGAGGAATGGAGCAGGGGCTGGGCTGGCTGGGCTTTGACCTGACTGAAGGCAAGGAGCAAAATTCACTTTCTGGCTATCGGCAAGTGCTTCTTCGGCTTAAATTATAGAATCGTAGAATCGTCTCGTTTGGAAGGGACCTTACAGATCATCGAGTCCAACCATCAACCTAACGCTGACAGAACCACCACTAAACTGTGTCCCTCAGCACCACATCTACATGTTTTCCAAACACCTCCAGGGATGGTCATTCCACCACTTCCCTGGAAAATGTATTCTGATTTGGGTGGTTTTCTACCTGCTTTTTTTTCACCTCTTGTGTTCTGAGGCTCTAAACTTTTCCATTCTTTTCCTGGAAGGTAATTTTTCCTGTGTTGTGATGTTCAACATAGAATCATAGAATCATCCAGGTTGGAAGAGACCCTTGGGATCATTGAGTCCAACCATCTACCCTACTCTACATAGTCCTCCCCTACACCATGTCCCTCAGTACCCCATCTAAATGTCCCTTAAACACATCCAGGGATGGTGACTCAACCACCTCCCTGGGCAGCCTATTCCAGTGCTGGTCCCTTCCAGCTCTGACAATTCCGTGATTCCATGACTCAAGCCCAGGGCAGTGGTGAAGTCTGGTCATCATATCTAAATTTTTTAAGTAAGGGTGATACCTTCCTCCCCCTCACCCCAGCTCTAAGAATTGTAGCAGGAGACAAGGCTCTCTTAATTGTTTTCTTAGTATCTTTTTTTTCCCCTTCTTTAGTTCTGTTAGAGATACGACCCTGACACTTGTACAAACAGGAAATACATGTTGCTGCTGCTGCGATGGGTGGAAGCTGGAGGAGAAGCTGTGTGGATGTGGCTTTCGTACACAGCAAAGTGAACGAGGCCACACCTGGAGCACGAAGTTCATCATCTGATTAACTAGGAAAAGGAGCACTCACATTTACTGTTGATTCAACTGGAACTTCAGCCTCTGCTCGCTGAGATCCAGAGATCTGGGGAACTGCACGTTCTGCAGTGGCTGGAACTGGTCGCTAGAGGGTACAGGTGTATATGGATTTAAGGCGCTGTTCTACATTGCTGGAAATGTTAATATTTGTCTTGGACACAAGAAATGGCTCAGGTCCTCAAAACTGTTATAAAACGAAAACAAAGCACGGACAAGGAGTTTGCTAATTCCACCAAAATGTTTAATACCGTAATAGATTTTCACTGAAGTACAGAGCTAATGTGAATATTTGTACAAAATATGTGGTTAAAAATAGTATTGATTTATAATATATACAGATATGTCACATCTGTGTCAGAAATGCAGACACTCGAATGAAAACATGAGTAAATGTTCTTTAAATCTACAACAACATACATGAAATATTTCTGCAGCTACCCACAGTAGGACAACTTGCCAGGTTGACACTTAAAGGATCCGTCAGTCGTTACAAATGGCATTTCTTTCAGAAGTTTCTGAACAAGAGCTCTGCTCTAAAATGGACTCAGAACATCGACCTTCATTAACCAAACAGTGAAGAGAACACGTCTGTGTGACACTAACGTAGACACAACTTGCTCCTACTAGATAAATGATCGATTACAATAATTTGTTAAAACAAGGCTGATTTTCTGGTGTATAATAATAATAGAGAAGTTTAATCCTTCTTGCAGGACACTCTTACTCGGGTGAGTGAGGAAGCCCCTGACTCTGCAGCCCCAGAATCTCTGTGTAGCGACTGAACAAACTGACAAAAGGGGAGAGACTAATTAAGGTTGTTTTTTATATTTTTTTTTCTAGTGCTTTGGAGCATCTGTGCAGTGGAGGTTCTTGCCCTTCCCTGGGGATTGCTGCTGCTGCTCTACCTCTAGCAGTGCGAGCTCCCCTCCAAGCCAAAGCAAATACACTCCAGGCTTCAAATAGACCTGTGGGAAAGAGCTTTTACAACACTTCCTCGTCACTGAACCCCTCAATACCACAGTCCACATGTATTTTTAAAAAAGAGCACAGCTCACGTTAGAAAAAAACATCTCCTTTTAAGAGGAGCTGAGAATATTTGAAAGCTGCTGTACTCCCCCTAGAAAATGAGCTAAAATGGGAAAAGTAGTGCCTGGATTTGGAGTTTTTTGTGGGTTTTTTTTTTGCTAGTATAACTAGTTATTCAAGTGCATCGCATGAGGATGAGTATGACCGAGGGGCTGTGTGGGACTCTTAATCCGTACCTGGTTTTGCTTTTTTGGTAAGGGTGTTTTTTTGCTAGTATAACTAGTTCTTGAAGTGCATTGCATGAGTATGACCGAGGGGCTGTGTGGGACTCTTAATCTGTACCTGGTTTTGCTTTTTGGGTAAAACAGAACTAAATAGGATTCCTTAGGCAGAGGGAAATCAAGGAAATGCAAAGGTCTTCAATTCGTACTAGTACGTGAGAGAAAGTCTTAAATGGCTAAATGTTTAGTGGTAAAACATTTACCACTAAAGAAGGGACCAAAATGAATTTAGTAAAGGTTCTTTAGAGGCCGCGGTCTGAAAGCACTAACTTTAATCAGGAATAGGATCAGGTGAAGAACCTTCATGTACCTGGGGAAAGCTCACTTGTGCTCCACAGCGAAGAGTAAATCAGGCCTCCTATAGAGCATTTCACCTCTAAATTACTCTGTAAGAAGATGGCTATTACTGCCTTGTCTAATCAAACAGAGGTTAAAGCCTGTTGTTTCAAAAGGAATCGGTGAGCTCAGAGCTTACGTTTCCAACGAGACTTCTAAAGTGGATCTAATTTTTAGAATCATGAACAATCACCCTTTAAGAAACCGAGTCTTTTATGCCAGGCATCCCGAAAAAAACCCAACAATTCCAAATGCAGATCTGAGTGATCAAATATAAGAATTTCACAAGATGGTTAATGAGCAAACTCATTGCCTGGATTCCAATCCTTTGCAAGATCCAGTACAAACTGATGCAAGAGACTGCAATTAGTTTCAGTTTTGGTAATAGTTAACATTAATAGAACTTTTCCCCCAGCCTGGGTGGGAGCTGGATACCACGTCCCTTTTTCAAGCCCAGCGGTACGTACCACACTAATCAGTTTATTAATATAGTTTCACTCTTTAAATGTTGCTTTTCAAAATGCTAATGCAAGCGGAACACAAAAACATTGTTTGCCATATTTATTTTTTTTTAAACTAAGCTCTGAATTATACAAGTGTAAAAGTGATTAATTAGCCGATAGCTTTTTAATGCTCCTATAAAATATGACTAAATAGAATATCTCAAAAATATGTACAATATCATGGAAACACTAAGGTAACCTGTCACAGTGCTCAGACGTGCCACTAGAACCAAGTCTTGCGAGATGGTTCGGTCCTTTACTCTGTACAAAGAACAGTCTGGCTTTTTGCAGCAAGCTTTTTCTTGCTGAATGGGAGGGAGGGGATAAAAAGACCCAAATAAAAACAACCCAACCCTTCCCACCTCGTTTAGGATCAGATAAAGTGATAAACAATTTATCCACCGGGCACATTTTTATAACATAAAGCACTTCACAATACCTATGTCTGTAGTCTTGTTACGGGTGAGGGAGGGATGCTCTTGCTGTGTTTTCTTGCTGAAAACAAAGTGGATGTATATGTTAGGGAGGGGGCAGTCTGTACCACCTTGTCTTAATTACAAAAAATCAAGGCCACAGAAATTCTTTGTTCTTTTGTTCCAAAACAGCAGATTCCACAATACCCTTTCTTTCTCTGTGCATCGTAAATGTTTTCCTGCTCTTAACTGTACTTAGGAAGTCATTATAATTTCGATGTCGTATCTGAAGAGGTCAGAAAGGACAAGTGGGCAGCAGGCGACAGAAATAAGCAACTGCCCTCCCCTGATCTCCTCCTTTAATTTCCACCCGGCAACAGGAGCAGGGTCCACTCAGCAGAGGGCCC
Source organism: Calidris pugnax (assembly GCF_001431845.1). Lineage (NCBI taxonomy): Eukaryota > Metazoa > Chordata > Aves > Charadriiformes > Scolopacidae > Calidris > Calidris pugnax. Next base: position 1,061,649 of record NW_015091112.1, read on the forward strand.
CAGGGCACGGCCTCCTGCCTTGGAAAAGAAATTAAAAGGATGTCATCTGTGTCACTGTGCAGCGGGAGCTTAACGGAACACAGAGATTTCACCCTTATTTATAGTCTTACAACACGAGAGACTCTGCTCTAGCACCGGGGACACCTGTGGATGGGGCAAGTCACAGGGACTGAGCTCACAGAAAAGGACTCATCACAAAAGAAACTCTCACTGAAGCAAGCACTGCTGGTGAGATGCTGCATTAAATGGGACAGTCACTGCATTAAATGGGACAGTCACTCTTCCAGATGGCCAGCAGGTTTCGAAAGAAGCCTTTCTTCCATTGCCAGGCAAGAACCAGCCTTCAGCAAAACACCAGGTTCTCTTAAGAGTCACAAATGCTTTTATGATGGGGACATTATTCAGTAACGCCTGAAACATTTGTCTACAATGACCACATTTTAGCATATAAAGGTGATATAAAGCTTTGCCCGTAGTTACAACGGGCTTCTCAGGTTTGTAGCTGTGTTTCTATTTCTGTGCTGGAACCAATGAGCCGTGTTCCGCTCCCTCCTGGTCTAAAGACAAGGAGTAGTCCTTGAATGGGGCCTGGTTTTAAATCTGTCTGAAAATGCACTTCGGGTAAAGAACATTTAATGTTCTTTAATTTGCAGTATAGTTTTCCGTCATTTGAGGCCAAAGTCCCCAGTTCAGAACCAAGTCCCTCCAAAGTTTGAGTACGTGGGTACAAGGACTAGACTCGGCCTGTAAAAAAATCCAGAGTATCAGCTTTGATTGGAGATCTCTCTGATCGCTCACACCAGCTGAGGATGCGGCCAGTAATTTCTTCCCTACAGCAGGTATCACCAAAAAAATCTTAGGTGTTTAAATCTTAATCTCCCTGTTCATACTGGGCTAAACCCCATGGACCTAAGCGTTCTGCATGTTCTCAAAAAAGACTGTGGTGTCACTCCTGAAACATCGTAGGTGCTCTGCAGCAGTGTGTTCACCAGGAGCATCAGTAGAATCATAGAATTGCCCAGGCCAGAAGGGACCTCCAAAGGTCATCTAGTCCGACCTCCCCGCAGTCAGCAGGGACACCCCCAACTAGACCAGGTTGCCCAGGGCCTCGTCGAGCCTCTCCTTGAATATCTCCAGGGATGGGGCCTCAACCACCTCCCTGGGCAACCTGTTCCAGTGCTCCACCACCCTCACAGTGAAGAACCCTCTCCTAATCTCCAGTCTAAATCTGTTCCCCTCCAGCTTGAAGCCATTGCCCCTCGTCCTGTCACTACAGCCCTTTCTAAACAGGTTCTCCCCAGCCTTCCTGTAGGCTCCCTTCAGGTACTGGAAGGCTGCTATTAGGTCTCCCCGGAGCCTCCTCTTCTCCAGGCTGAACAACCCCAGCTCCCTCAGCCTGTCCTCGTAGCAGAGGTGCTCCAACCCCCTGATCATCCTTGTGGCCCTCCTCTGGACCCTCTCCATCAGGTCCATGTCCTTGTAGTCTCAGGTTACAGTCCTGGGGCAGCGAGTGACAATTTATTTACTTAAACCGATTCTAAATGCATCACTGAAAAAATAATTGAAGTGAAACCTCTAAGGAGTTACTTTAAGACAACTTTACAGAGATACTGTGAGGATACGAAAGCCTTGGTTTTTGATCAGTCTCTGCTGTATTTAATGTGCTTCTATGGGTGTCACACGTGCACGACGATGCCCGTAACGCAGGAACAAGGATCACTTTATAGAGAGATGCTAAGAAAAGGGCTACATCTCACCAGGGATATCAGGGGAACGAGCTGTATGAGAATGGCAGGTCCTCCTCCTCAGAACATCCTGGCGTTGAGAATGGCACCTCCCATCTTCACGGACAAAGCCACCGCAGAGCCCACAGCCCAGGGCAAGGGGACTTGTCTCTGCTGAAGCCTGTAGCCTCACCGCGAATTCGGGGTGGAAGGGAACCCTCCCTCAGAAATCGTTAGGTTTTTATGACAAAAATCTTGATTACGGAACCTAAGCTGACTTTTCAGATCCTAGAACGAGCTTCCAAGACGTATTTACTTCTTTTAAAACTTGTAAAGGATTTTAAACTCTGGAATCTCACTGTGTGCCATTTTATAGTCGCTTTTGGGAGTACAGCTGCAGCTAATTAGCTTAAAAATCCCACCGTATCTTACACATATGCTCAGTTTTCTGCAGTATTAATTTCAGTGGAACTACTCATGTGCATAAATTAAGCGCATGCTTAAATATATGCAAAATCTGAGCTCAAATGTCTAGAAAATATGTTCTCAAAATGACAAGTAGGCATTTAAAAAAAAAAAATAATAAAATAATAAATCATCACGGCAGGTCTGCCAGACAGGGAATCCAGTGTCTGTCTGCTCTCAGCCGCGATGACAACACAGAACAATCCCTGTAACCCAGTATACATTGCAAGTGAAAGAAACATGCAGGACAGAGTGAAAAAAGGGGATTCGGTTGCATGCAGTCTAATTTCAAGTGTGTAATTATGGTCCTGTTTTCTTTGGCCTAAAAAAAAAAAAAAAAAAAAAAAAAAAAAACCCAAAAGAACACCAACTAACCTCTCCTCACCTCCACAAACCCAAACTGCGTACAGCTCAAAAAAGGGCTTCAAAGCACAGGAAGCAGGGAGGGAAAAGGTGTGAATATTGGGGATGTACAAGTAATTCCTAAGAGTTTCAGGGCTATTCAGCACACCACTAGAGAGCCTTCAGCCTGCATCACTGCTGGAACTTACAGCTACGGCAGAGAGCAATGAATCCCAGCTGAAACGAGCAGTCAGTCCCCTTCTTTTTCCTCCTCGGGCTCAGAGAAAGTACCACTCACACCTTTACGGAAGATAAAATTACAGTTTCTATTGATATTCTGGCTCCCTCCTCCTCAGAGACAAAGACTGAGACACCAGACCCTCCAGCAAGCTGCTGCCTCTGCCCTCAGCCCAGAGAGCTCCGTCTCACGCCCCGGGGCCACCAGTAAGGACCAGTGTACTTACTCCACAGCTGCTGGTGGAAAAGGGTGTTTTTCTGCTGTTTCTAAAAACATTGCAAAGATAGTATTCCCTAAAGAAAAAGCCAGGGGGACAAAAAGGCCACCAAGCTGGTAGTAGAGTGGAAACAACACACACCCCCCACTCAAAAAATTCAAAAAGAAAAGGAAAAGGAAAAGATGAAGATCTGCTGGGGAGCTGAGGAGGGCAGAGGAGCTGGCTGCTTGATGAAGGGCACCAGCAAATATTGGGGGAGTTTGAATATCAAGCCTGATCTCGGCCTAATTGCCCACCCTGAACCATCTCTCTGGTAGCGGCGTTTCAGCACACAAATTATAGCTGTGAAAAAATCCTCAGGCTGAAACCCTCCCTTTGTTTCTTCAGCCTTGTTTTGTCCTTTCCAGAAAAATCTATCCGTTGGTGTGTGATATGGTTACATATACAAAGATCTTTTTTTTTTTTTTTCCTAGCCCTTTAATTACATAGGCTTGATTACTGTGAAAGGGATTTCAAGGAGTTGAATGTCCTGGTTACTCAAAAGGCGATGGCTGCCTTTCAACAAAACAAAGCAAACAAAAAAAACCCAAGAGCTGTGCTGGAGGAGAGAAGTGCTGCTTCTGCCAGGAGAGGCTCAGTTAGATACGGGAGGGGGCAGCCCAGGGCGCCGGGTTTGAATGATTTTTGGCTTTGGAGAATTCTTTGGGTCCTCGTCATCTTCCATGTCGCTGTCGCAGACGTGCACCACCACGCTGGGAGTGGACTCCGTCCCCGCGTGCAGCTCGTATTTCTCTCCTGGAAGCAGAAAAAAAAAGAAAATAGATCAAAGGATGATCGTCTGACCGTGGTGCTCTTGGACTGCAGAACATTCCTGCACCTAGAGCGGGCAGATGAGTGTGTCCTGGTCCTAAACACAGGTGAGGGCAAGCATGGGCAGCCTGCATCGGCTGCCACTACAGATTCTGGGCATCCTGCCCCTGGGGGCAATGATTGTTGGTCTGTAAAGCATTAAATAAAATACACTATAATGGTGTTTCGCACCAAAATCAGTGGCCAGCAGCACTAGAAAAACAAAGAAAAGAAGAGTACAAAGAGGAGAGACAACACAGAAGTTCATGGTTAAGAAGAGGGACTGGAACCCAACCTATCAAACATGAGGTGTGAAGTCATGTCCCACCTCTTGGGTTGGGGCTATTCTTTGGTTCATTTGTTTTCTTTCAGTCTAGGGTGGCTCCAGTCCCATTTGAAGTCTGCTAGATTCTGCCACTTGTCACCTCCAGATGAACATCAACACTTGGTCCAATTGCTCCAGAAATAAAAAATAAAAATACATTTATCTGCTCCAGACAGATTTTTGAGACTCAAATCTCTTTAGTTGGGGCTGTAACAAATTCTGCCTCTACTGATGAGATTACAGAGCATGGCCTATAAATGCTCACTACCCGGCAAGCATTTCAAACATATATTCCATTCTCCAACTACATTCCTTATTTAAATCTTCACCAAGATGAGCATGGCTTAGGTGGTTACATGCAAGAGTCCACAAGCAAACAAAGGAAAACCAGGATCAGGCACAGGGCCACAAAGATGCTCAGAGGCCTGGAGCACCTCACCTATGAGGACAGGCTGAAAGAGTTGGGGTTGTTCAGCCTGGAGAAGAGAAAGGTCTGGGGAGACCTTATAGCGGCCTTCCAGTATCTGAAGGGGCTACAGGAGAGCTGGAGAGGGACTTCTTATGAGGGAGTGTAGCAATAGGACAAGGGGTAATGGTTTTAAACTGAAAGAGAGGAGATTTAGAGTAGATATCAGGAAGAAATTCTTTCCTGAGAGAGTAGTGAGACACTGGAACAGGTTCCCCAGAGAAGCTGTGGCTGCCCCATCCCTGGAGGGGTTCAAGGCCAGGCTGGATGGGGCTTTGAGCAACCTGGTCTGGTGGGAGGTGTCCCTGGCCAGGGCAGGGGGGTTGGAACTCGATGACCTTTAAGGTCCCTTCCAACCCAAACCATTCTATGATTCTATGACTTTCAGTCCTGCATTCATTCTGTTGGCACTACACGTGTTTTGGATTGTAAGCAGGATGTAAGCAGGTATTGGATATTAAATTACAATTAATTAATTTCAGATTGTAGAGAGAGAAAGTCCCCATGGTGACATTTCTGACAGAATGACTTGGTCTTCCAGAAGTGACAAACACCCATTAGCAGCACTCGAGACTAGAAACCATTCCAGATAATGCTCTGTCCCACTTTGGACTCTGTCATCACACTCATCTCCAAGACCCACAAGCAGCAGTTAAATTAAAACGGGCTTACACCGACCACACGCACACCTGAGAGCTTGGATTTTCTTTTCTGCAAGATTGCTCCAGAACCACTGCCTATTTCCTGCAAAATACTCCGAGAGGAGGGAGGTGAGGTCCCAACATACCTCGCTGACCTCTACTCATGGCCCAGCAGCTCCTAAATGCATCGTGGGCAGAACCCGGCAGGGATGGGTGGTGTACGATGACAGTGAAGGGGCAGTCCCTACCTCAAAGCACTTGCAGTTTGCTCTTGACCTCTACTCGTGGTCCAGCAGCTCCTAAATGCATGATGATGCATCCTGTATGAAGTCCCTACCTCAAAGCACTTGCAGTTTGCTCCTCTTACTAATGTGGATTTTTATTTATTAGCAACTTTGCAGCAGGGTAATTAATGAGAGGAAGGGGCTGCAGGTTTGGCCCTGCACTGGCAGTTCTGGGACTGTCATCACCTCCTATCTGCGCTGACAAATTCTTGGTCCAAATACGACCGGGTGGCTTGGGACTAGAGGATGTGCTGCATTTTTGCCTAAAAAATAGGAGGCAACTCGTGAATAATAGCTATAAGTCAGGCCTCTTGCTGTGAGAAATATTTTACTGCTGTGATGCCATTAATGTTGACATTTAACTGCTCTATTTTTGGCAACCTTTCCTCCGAATCCAAAACGAGCAAAGCATTTACAGGTCTCGCTGATAGGCTGGAATATAAAAAGGAGAAATAGCTCGGTTGTGCTGCATTGAGGAAATTATATGGTGGTTTTTTGTTTTTTTTTTTCTCTTTGCCTATTTTCCCTGCGGGCTTCAGCTAATTTCTCAGCTCTGGGCTGACGTCAATGCTGCCAACCGGCACCCGGGGCCGCATCGGTCACTGTCAGCGCCGCCGAGCTGAGCGCCGGCCCCGCTCCTCCTGCACCAGCACCCCCGAGTAAATCACATTCACCACCCTCTTAAAAAGGTAATCATCCCAGTTCAAATACCACATCCTTTTACTGTTCAAAATTCCCCCCAGAAGGACTCTCTTCCCCTGAAAAAGAACAGCGGAAGAGAGTACAGACACAAGGAAAAAAAATTAAAATATATATTCGGATGCCTTTGGCACAAATAACTGCGACAGCAATTAACGTCACAGAATCACAGAATCTTAGTGGTTGGAAGGGACCTCTGAGATCATCGAGTCCAACCACAAAAAAAAAAAAAAACCCAAAAAAAACCCCAAAAAACCACCCAAAAACCAAAACACACCACACCAAACGCCCACCAAAAACACCGCACCCACCAACTAAACCCCACACTCAACACCTCACCATAAACCAATAACCTTGGGCACTAGAGCATGCCCTGAAGAGCCATGTCTATACGTTTCTTAAATCCCTCCAGGGATGGTGACTCCCCCACCTCCCTGGGCAGGCTGTTCCAGTGCCTGACCACTCTCTCAGTAAAGTAATTCTTTCTAATATCTAATCTAAATCTCCCCTGCCCCAACTTCAGACCATTTCCTCTGGTCTTGTCGTTCGTCCTTTGGGAGAAGAGGCCAACCCCTGCCTCTCTACAACAATCAGTCACTTTGCAAATCAAAATGTGAGGCACTCATAAATTAGGTTTTTTAGGCACGGAGTTATTTCTGAGCACAGATGAGCTGCAGACTCAGTGCTGTACCCACGATTATTCGTGCCTGCAGAACTGTGGCTCCAACTGCAGAAAACCCCTTTCTGGCTGAGCCAGGAACAGCCCAGCAGTAACTACGGGGCTTTTATACAGCTGGATCTTGTGCCTGAACAGAACTGTTGTTTGGGGAAAAATACTAAGGTAGTAAGTCCAAAATTAAAATCCAGTAGATCCAGCCAGGTTACACCTTCCCTTCTGCTTTTTTAAATGTTTTCTTCTTCTTGCCTCTTAAAAAACACCTAAAAAGGAATAAAAATTGAGCTAAATGCACAGCAGTTAAACCAGTGGAGTCATGGTTGGATCTCTACAATCTAGTTCTGTTTACAAGACATGGGTTGGCCCAAGCTAAGAGTAACCAGTCGAGTTACCATAGTTAAGACTCAACAGCTCCTGGAGTTAATGCCAGTCCAGCATCTGTGCAATTATCTCATTCAGCTGCCTCTGATGCTGCCTCCTGTGTCTTCCCTACATTGTCCCATCATTCCTGCTCCTCCCACTTTCCTGGAGACCTCTTCCAGGTTGAGACGAAGGATTCCTGGGGAGAGGCATCTTTCTCCTCCAGCAGTCTCTGGGCTATCGCTATCCCTTATTATTAAGTTCTTTAAACTTCATGTAAGCTCACATAACAATGGAAACTCACATAAATTTACTCAGAAAAATATCACCAAATTTATCAAATATGCTCAAACATCTAAATTCTGCCTTCAGGATATAACACAGGGAAGAATTAAACTGTGGCACCTCCACCTTGTCAATTCATCAGAAAATGTTCCAATAAAATAGCAGTGATGTTCCCCCTGTCGTTTGCTTCGCATCAGAAAAAAAAATAGGAATTTGAAGTTTCACCATTCAACAACAACCCAGCTGTTTTTATGTCACTTGACAAACTCTTTTGTGACCACGTTAACCACAAGCAAACCCACAGCCTCAGGTGACGCAAGAAAGAGACCACAGGAACAGCACAAAAGCAACTTAACGATAGTTCAGAATTAAAGCTAACAACTTGTGGTTTTCTATCCCTTTGTGAATCAGTGCTATGACCTTCCATTGATGCTGCATCTCTTGTCATATAAGGCTCTTTCATCCAGCGAAGAGTATGATCATACACTTAATTAATAATGAAGAAATGTTAATGATGACATCTGTCCATTCCACCTTAAACATGTCATTAGCATCACAAAAACACCTTCTCCTTAGTGTCCCCTCAGCACTAAGTCTGTGTCAAAGTGCTGTATCACACATTCCCAGCAAATAAAGTTACAGAATCATAGAACCACAGAATGATATGGGGTTGGAAGGGACCTCTGGAGATCATCTAGTCCAACCCCCCTGCCAAAGCAGGGCCACCCAGAGCAGGTTGCACAGAAACGTGTCCAGGTGGGTTTGGAATGTCTCCACAGAAGGAGACTCCACCACCTCTCTGGGCAGCCTGTTCCAGGGCTCTGCCACCCTCAAAGCAAGGAAGTTCCTCCTCATGTTTAGGTGGAACTTCTTATGCTCAAGTTTGTGCCTGTTTCCTCTTGTCCTGTCACTGGGCACCACTAGAAAAGACTGGCCCCATCCTCTTGACACCCACCCTTTAAGTATTTATAGGTGTTGACCAGATCCCCCCTCATTCTCTTCTCCAGACTAAAAAGACCCAAGTCCCTCAGCCTCTCAGGTTGGCAAAATTCACCTCATACAGAGGACAGACAAAGAAACTGTTCACTATTTACATTCTGAAACGAGTTTTCCTGGTCCTCAGATACTGATCCTACGGAATCAGTGTGTTTAATACAGCAAAGATTCCTCACAAGTTACCGACACAGGAGTCAGGCTTTAACATTCAGAGTTCTGTAAACGGTGCCAGTGAGTATTTTTTGACAGCTGCTAAAGCCATGCTTGCATTTTTATGGCGTTTTTTGAATGAAAAAAAAAAAATCTCTGATGTAGCTGAGGCTAAGAGTGTGATGGGATGTACAGCAGCACGGTTACTGACGTGCCACCGAGAAACCGCTTTTTGGTGGGATTTGTTTTTCAATGAAATTCTAAACATAGTAAATGCCCAGCCCAGAACTGCAACGCTATTTTAAAACCACCACTGCAGTTAACTAAAATTGATCTCTCCTAACGAGTGCTAAAAATAGAAAGAAGAGAGCACACAATGACTTTTCCTATCGCTCCCTGCAGGCTCCTTAAACGCGGCTGAATATGACCTTCACGCAGAGCTGTCCCAGAGCGTGGCACAAAGAGTGATATTTCACATTCCACTGCTCTAGAGCAGGAATTGATTTATTACCCAGCGAGCTAGGGAATTCGTTTACATGTTTCCATTTATAACACTGCTGCATCAAAGGAAAAAAAAGAAAAAAAAGGAGGTTTTTTTTTTGTTTGTTTTTCTTTTATTCAGCAGTTTAGAAGCAAAGCATCAATTCTGGGAATAATAATATGCAATATAAGACCAAGTGTTACACCTGACAGCCCTTTTCTATGGGCTTTCCTGCTGAAAGGGGAATAAAACACAGGAATCTCTGGTGTTTGCCTGATCTGTGTTTCCCCCATGTGAAAAATGAGATGATCCTGCAAACCTTGTGAATCAGGGAACATCTCTTCCTGCGCCCCACGTGCTTCAGCTCTGGGTTACTCTGGGGCAGTTACACAAAAGCCCCAGTGACAAAACGGAATTTTATCTGCAATTGGAAGCTCAGAAGAAGAAAGCAGCATCTTCAGTAGAGCTGGGGAGAAAGCAATTCTCGCATCCCACATGAATTTCAAAAATAAACTCTAATAAATTTTCATGAGCTCGCCCCCCCAAATTGTTATTAGATGGGAACTGAAATGTTTTATTTTAATACGAAAATAGTTTAACTAGCTATTTTTTCTTGTGGTTTTACAAATGTAAATTAGACTAAAATTTCTCAATGATATTGCTTAGACCTGAAACTGGAACCTTGAAAATTTTAGAAGAGGATGCTTTAACAGCTATTCCCAGCTCACTTCAATTCCTGGCATCACCTGAAGGTGGGAAGGCAGAAGAAAGTCATTATCCACTGACATGTGTCCTATGTCCATAGAGGCTACAACTTATCCCGTTCCTTCTGCAAACAACAGCTTGAAACAGAAAATAACTGGGCAGTCCCAAGAGAGCAATCCTGCCAGGGCTGGGGAACAGTAGCTCCATCTCAACAAACGTGTTAAGGTGAGAGGTTCCCCACTTGGGTGGAGACCCAGAGATGCTGAAACGTTCAAGATGGAGACATCTTGGAATGCAGCAGGGAGCAGATGGGACTGAAAGCAAAAACTCATCAAGTTCACGAAGAAGCATTTGTCCACTCCTACACAAGCCATCAGTTGCCTCATCTAAGCACAAACCCAAGCACAAGAAATTGTGTACACAGGCTTTGATCCACCATTCAGAGAGTGCTCACAAGCTGCAGAAGTGATGTAATTCTGTATGTACACACGGTAAAACTCACTCTCAAGCAAAGAACCAGCTGAAATGCATCAACTTAGACCCAAAGCCTTAATGCCACTTACAGGCTTCACGCCAGCTTCCTCTGCAGTGCTTTATCTGCGCTGCTATTTCTCCTCTGCTTTTCCTGATCCTGCTTTTCACAGGGGGACCACGAGCTTACCTGGTCCGAGCTTGGAAACTGCATAGAGGAGGTCGTAGTTGATGACAGGGGTGGCGTCATCTATGGGCTGCCACCCTACAGGTGGGGAGGCTGGAGGTGAGATGAGGAACTGTTTCGCGGGCTGCGGTGGTGCCAAGTGAAGCTTGTCTCCATCTGTCTCGGAGGTCTGGATCTTTAAAGGATAACAAATAATACATTGTTTAGAAGGGGATGGGCGAAGAGAATGATTACTCAAATCATCCACTCCTAACACCAAATGCCACCCAGGCAGGGTTTCGGTGTCAGTCTCAGCAGAGGAGGCCTGGAGATGAAATTCATCTCAGCCTTACAGATGGTTCCTCTACAGTAAATACGCTGCGGGGGGCTGTTGTGTGAGCAAAGCTTCAATGTTTGTGCCTCTTGTCTGTGTTCCGCCAGGATAAACGCAAAGCTTTGGGATCCACAGCTGCCAGTTCAGAGATTTTTGAGGCTGAAAAGATATTGTTGTGATCTACTGGCCTAAACTCCTAAATATAAACAGACGTCAGACAAGAAGCCGGTAACTCCTGCACCAAGGCCTTATCAGTAACTTCAGGAAGGTTTCTGAATATTTGAGTTCTTCAGGCTGAAGCGATAAGGGAACCTATCATGTTCCTTAGTCATTTGCAACTCGTTTTTCTCATTTTATTTCCATCTTAAATTATTTAGCTTAATTCCTGTTTTTTCTCTGGTATATTAAAGAAGCCTCTAGATAAATGAATGACGCTGCAGCCACATTTGAGTGAGTTTAAAGCCAGCTCAGGTCCAGAAGCAACAAACTGCATTTGCACAACAGCAAGCAAGCCTGAGACAGCACCGGGATGGGTTTTGCAAGGTTTGGGTCTCTCAACTCCCTGTTCCTCAAAACTCCCAGTTCTGGAATTGCTTATTCAGTCTGGCTCAGGCCCATGGAAATATCCCCTGCTCCAGACACTCTGCTGCTTCCACATCTTCATTCCCTGGACACAACTAATAAGCTCTTTTAAGACGGCATGTACTGGAGAGCGTAGTGCAGGTACCTAAATGGCTTTGCAGGAAATCAGCTTAGATATGGAGACTAATCACTATTATGCTCTGTTTCTTGTGTTATCTCAAGGTTTCAATTAACCTCTTGATTTGTGCAGAGTGAAACGATTCTCAGACCTGCTTAGCAGAAGGTTTTGAAAGCTTCCAGAAAAAAAGTTAGAGCCAGATCTGGGAGATTAAGGCACATAAAATGGGATTGAGGTAGATTTTCAACACTTAAATCCAACTATAAGATCTTCTGAACTCATCTAACCCGTTAAGCATATTGGTTTTTTCACTACTGTAATTTCCCATCCTCCTGAGGATCTGCTTCTGCTTAGGCTCAAACCAGCTCCAGTTCTCCCCGGGCTGTAGAGGCCCCAAATTTAACAGCTTTTTAGGTTTGACTGATGCCTTCAAAGGAGCCTGCCCTCAACCTGAGACCTCTGAAGGACCATTCTGGCAGGTCAAAGCACACCGATGTTGCTCATAAGCACTTATGGGTATCACATTAAGCCACAGTGGCCACAGCAACTTATTAAATACATCCAGAAGAGGTGGTGGTTGGGTTCTCCATCTCCCTCACCCTCCTACGTCCTGGCTGGGGCCTGGTACTCACCCAGGCTGTGGGAGATCTGGAGTGTCTCCCCCTTGGCCAAGAAGAACTGAAGCCCCATCTGGCACTTTCCAACAGATGGCTATGATCACCTGTGCCCTCGGGCTGGGGGTATTCTTCTCCCCTTACGTTCCCCCTTTTACTTGAGCTTAATAAATTCCTTTTAGAAAATTCACACATGTATTCAGTAAGGAAACAAAAGAAGGCAGGAGGAAGCTTGACCGTGGCACAAGGTTGCAATCAAATAAGTAACTCAGCCCTACTTTTTGTAATGAACTTATGATACCTTACATCACTGCTCTTTTTTTTTTTTTTTTTTACTGTTTGAGATGGTTGGTCACACCATTTCATATACTGAGGGCTGTTATGTCAGGTGCTTGTGTGATTACTATGCCCTGACATTTTCATCAATATATGTGCACGTATATTGCTTACTTGCACATATATCTTAAATATATGTTTTAAAATAGAACTTCTTTTCTTTGCACCCAGGAAAAACAATTTCTTAGCCCTTAGAGTGAATAACCAGTAGAGGCTGCAGAAGATGAAATAGAAAATGCAATTCATGTAATCCCATTGCTACACCAGTTCTCATCTGTTCATCTTACAAGCAAGATGGAGAATCCAGAACTTAGAAAAATAAATCCCGAAGCCCAGTGAAGCTGCAGCAGGGAGCACTGGAAGTGCTGTGGGAGTCCCTGCTGTCAGCAGGACACATTTGTGAAGGAGTTAACTGGGAAAACAGACCGGTTTTGTGAACGTGCGTGTGCCAGATCCCCTTTCATTCACTGCCAGCTCCGTGGGCTTCTCCCCCATCACCGATATCCCATCTCTGGTGCCCTTTCAAAGGAACCTCCCTGCGGTCTATTAAGCTTTCATCATTTTCATTTCATTCCGCCTGACCTCGCTCACCTCCTCCCCTTACCACGGGAGATACTTGGGAGGAATAAAAAAAGAAAAAAGGAAAAGAAAAAGAAGAGGAGAGAGCCGGGTCTAGTCCTACCGCCTAACCTTCAAATTGTCAACATTGCACACCTAAACTCTGGGTTTTTAACTGCTCTGCTTACGGGTTTGCAAAATTCCATTTTCCTGAGCAGAAGTCTACATCCAGTGACATTTGTGTAAAGGTCAGCCAAAAGCAGCAGCCACCTCAGCCCTGTCCTGCTTGGAATTTTGATGCTGCAACCTTCCCAGGGACCAGGGGAAGGGAGAGAAACGGACAGGGGACCAGCGTATGCATAAAAAAGGACTTACACAGCGTTCAGAAATATGCAGTATGGTAGATAATCTAAACAAAAAATAGTGACTGGTTAAGGCTGATGTCTTTTTGTTACCTATATTACCTATTTCAGACTTCTTCAGGGTTTTTTTTAAAAAGCACCTTGAAGTAAACAAACTTAAGTATATATATATACACAAGAGATCAAGGTATTTATATTTATATTTTTTATATATTAAAAATATTTAAATGTATATTTTATATAAAAATATATTTTTTATATATATGTATGTATATATATGAGATGATCAAGGTAAAAATAAGCAGGATGGTGAATATTTCCTAGCCCCCTGAAGTACCTCTCAGTTTTCCTACAAGTCCGCAATGAAACCATTCATCATTTATAAAAATAAATGACAATATTTCACCAGTTGTGGAAGAAGCCATGCATGGACTTGTCTGGACACTGGGAAGTAAGTGCCTATTACAACTATTTATTAGAAAACAGACTCTCCCTGCATTGACAGAGAGTATTTTCTTGCACGGGCCTGCCCTGTGTGCAAAGAATATTAAAAACTCCAAAACATGGATCTTGGTTGGGGGCATAAAGCAAAAGGGAGGACGAGATTTCAAACGTGGGTCCAAGAACAGGGAGCACAAGGAATGTTCTGGGCACATTTCTGGACAATAACTGAGACACACTCTCATTAGGCAGCGAAAGGGACAGATGGGAGTATCTCTAAATAAATGAGTTCCTCCAGCAGCAGGGAAAGCAATCGGGTAGCTGAAATCAGTAAACTTTGGAAACAAAGACAAATTTCAGGCTTATAAATGTTTACCTGTAGCACTCCACGTTCAGAAGCACATGCCACAAATGAGGATATTTTAACAATGTAAAAGAAAAGGGTCTGAGATGTGCCACGTCTATGGACCTAGAGATGAACAGACCTTCGAGGTACCCTGGCAGCCCCACAGGGAGCATTAGACTCTCTCTGCAATTTCTCTGTAAACCGTGTGGTTCACGCAGAGGAGGAGTCCCACATCATCAAATAAACCCAAAGCTCTTCCATCAATTCTGACACCCTTGTAGGGGTCTTTTCATGCACACCAGCACAGACTCATCAATTGCTAAGACTGAAAGGGAGCAGTTACCATTTGGTCTGGCCTTTGCCTTTAACTCTGATTTTAGACCTCCATCCGCTGAGTCTCGGGTAAAGTCCTGGGATTTAAACTACCACCACCAAGACTTGAAGTCTTTGACGATGGAGAATCAACCAGAGGAAAGCCCTGTCTTTTAAGAGCTCTTTATCCTGAAAAAAATACTGTTTGAGATGGTTGGTCACACCATTTCATATACTGAGGGCTGTTATGTCAGGTGCTTGTGTGATTACTATGCCCTGACATTTTCATCAATATATGTGCACGTATATTGCTTACTTGCACATATATCTTAAATATATGTTTTAAAATAGAACTTCTTTTCTTTGCACCCAGGAAAAACAATTTCTTAGCCCTTAGAGTGAATAACCAGTAGAGGCTGCAGAAGATGAAATAGAAAATGCAATTCATGTAATCCCATTGCTACACCAGTTCTCATCTGTTCATCTTACAAGCAAGATGGAGAATCCAGAACTTAGAAAAATAAATCCCGAAGCCCAGTGAAGCTGCAGCAGGGAGCACTGGAAGTGCTGTGGGAGTCCCTGCTGTCAGCAGGACACATTTGTGAAGGAGTTAACTGGGAAAACAGACCGGTTTTGTGAACGTGCGTGTGCCAGATCCCCTTTCATTCACTGCCAGCTCCGTGGGCTTCTCCCCCATCACCGATATCCCATCTCTGGTGCCCTTTCAAAGGAACCTCCCTGCGGTCTATTAAGCTTTCATCATTTTCATTTCATTCCGCCTGACCTCGCTCACCTCCTCCCCTTACCACGGGAGATACTTGGGAGGAATAAAAAAAGAAAAAAGGAAAAGAGAAAGAAGAGGAGAGAGCCGGGTCTAGTCCTACCGCCTAACCTTCAAATTGTCAACATTGCACACCTAAACTCTGGGTTTTTAACTGCTCTGCTTACGGGTTTGCAAAATTCCATTTTCCTGAGCAGAAGTCTACATCCAGTGACATTTGTGTAAAGGTCAGCCAAAAGCAGCAGCCACCTCAGCCCTGTCCTGCTTGGAATTTTGATGCTGCAACCTTCCCAGGGACCAGGGGAAGGGAGAGAAACGGACAGGGGACCAGCGTATGCATAAAAAAGGACTTACACAGCGTTCAGAAATATGCAGTATGGTAGATAATCTAAACAAAAAATAGTGACTGGTTAAGGCTGATGTCTTTTTGTTACCTATATTACCTATTTCAGACTTCTTCAGGGTTTTTTTTAAAAAGCACCTTGAAGTAAACAAACTTAAGTATATATATATACACAAGAGATCAAGGTATTTATATTTATATTTTTTATATATAAAAAATATTTAAATGTATATTTTATATAAAAATATATTTTTTATATATATGTATGTATATATATGAGATGATCAAGGTAAAAATAAGCAGGATGGTGAATATTTCCTAGCCCCCTGAAGTACCTCTCAGTTTTCCTACAAGTCCGCAATGAAACCATTCATCATTTATAAAAATAAATGACAATATTTCACCAGTTGTGGAAGAAGCCATGCATGGACTTGTCTGGACACTGGGAAGTAAGTGCCTATTACAACTATTTATTAGAAAACAGACTCTCCCTGCATTGACAGAGAGTATTTTCTTGCACGGGCCTGCCCTGTGTGCAAAGAATATTAAAAACTCCAAAACATGGATCTTGGTTGGGGGCATAAAGCAAAAGGGAGGACGAGATTTCAAACGTGGGTCCAAGAACAGGGAGCACAAGGAATGTTCTGGGCACATTTCTGGACAATAACTGAGACACACTCTCATTAGGCAGCGAAAGGGACAGATGGGAGTATCTCTAAATAAATCTGATTAAGATCTGGAGGCCAAATGTAATACTGGGAGAACATTAAAGCGCTATGGACTTTATTCTGCTTACTTTTCAATTTGATACTGGCACAGCTTTAGAGATCCAGCTTTGATTAACACTCCTAAAAATGCCAGGGGGGGGAGGAGAGAAATCAAGCCCTCTAGTTGATATTAATACCAGGCAGTCTATCCATAGCAGGGCCACATCTACTGCACTGACCGAAACCCCACCTCCCCTTAGAAAGAGTCACACAATCTGAGTTTTTCTACATTTTCAGCTGATAATAATAATGACCTCAGCAGAGGTCATTAATCATCAACTGCAGTTAATGGCCCTCAGCTGCATCTTGAGCCATCCCGACTCCTCCCAGCTTGATGTTAATTCCCAGGAAACGCCTTATGCCTTAATTGCTATTGCCCGTGACTTCTAATATCTGCTGAATGTACTTATCTGGATAAAAGTCTTTCAGAGTCTTTCCAATCCATAAGAAAATATATCATACGCATTTTAAAGACCTAAGCAAATTCTCTCCCTTTAAAGTTTTGTGGATAAATTATTCAAGACTCATAAGCCTCTCAATTCAGGACTTTTAAAGGGCTTTTAGGATTCAGTATTTTTAAGATGCTTTTAGAAAATAAGTCTTTAAACTTTCAGAAAACTTTGAAAACTCTTGAAAAGAAAATAAAGGAATATCTGAAGTTAAGCAGCAGTGTTGCTACTCTTAAATTTAAAGTCAAAATGCAGAAAGACATGAGTGAAGCATTTATTTCTGGAATTTTGGCACGTCTTTGTATGTCTCTGTGAGACCCAACTGGCTCTGGCCAATGTGAGTAGCCTTGACCAATCCTGCAGAAGTTCTTACTTCTCCATGGTGGGCTCCATCTCGTCATTCCTTTGCCCAACTGGGCACCTTCCCCCCATTCTTTCCCGTCACCTTACGGCAGCTCCCATCACCCGTCGTTCACCACTTCCAGCAGTTTCTAGAGTTCTTTTTTTTAATTAACAAAATTAGCACAAAGTAGGAACATGCTAATTAAAACTGCTGATTATTCAAGCTTGATTGTTATCGTTTAGGACAGCCAATGCCGAGGACAAAGACAAACAGAGCACCATCCCAGGCAGAAAGGAGCGCTGGAGTAAGGGAGCCCAGCTGAAAGCCTGGGAGTACAAGGGTCCAGCTTGGCCCCCCTGGACTGAAAACTATTTCTAGTGGTAAATGGGAGCTCACCTGGGAACCCAGATCCTGCAAGTCACCCCCTAAAAGCCATCAGTGAAATGCAGCCATAAGGAGGCAGCCAAAATACTGGATGTATATGGAAAAGCATTTCCAGCAAAGCAAGGGAAGTATTAGGAGCATTACATAGAGCTCATTACAGCTCATCAAAAATGCAGGTTTTGTTGCCTGTACCCCAGCTAGATAAAGGGAATAAATTCAGATAAAGGCTACAGGGAAAGAACAACTTACTGAATAAGACATGAAACCGCTTGGCTTATTTAGCAAAACAAAGCAAAGCTTGAGAGGAGATGGGACAATCATCAGGACGACGGGACGATAACCAGAACTCTGCAGAATAAAGACTAGAAGATTGTGTTGGTGTAAAACAAGGGGAAACAATTGGCATAAATAGGTTTAGGCTAGAAGTTAAAGAAGGTTTCAAACATCTGAGCAATGATCCAGAAACAACTTTCCAATTACAGCAGCAGTGGTAAAAGTTTTATTTTTATTTTTTTTTTAAGATGGAATTTGGTTAGTTCACGGTAAAAGATTTATTTTTTTTTAAGATGGAATTTGGTTAGTTCATGCAAGGGACTATGACAAAGTATGGACACCAGAAGCATTGTAAAACACCACTGCCTGAATTAGCAAGTGAATTGGGTTCCGACACAGCAAGTTCCTTCCAGTTCTGTGGAGGGACTATGACAAAGACACCAGAAGCATTGTAAAACACCACTGCCTGAATTAGCAAGTGAATTGGGTTCTGACACAGCAAGTTCCTTCCAGTTCTGTGTTCCCAGTGATTTATTTCCAAACATTTCTCTCCTGAATAGCCCGCTGGTATTGTGTTAATTCAGGACAAAAGCCAAGGCCTAATTCCAATCAATGGAAGTCTTTCCACAGACATCAGCCAGCTTTGGATCACAGCCCTAGAACTGGGACCACAAATTAACATTCTATTATTCAGTGTGTATACGCTCATTATCACCCCCGTTACACTTCTGATTTAGGAGGTGGCTTCGATTTAAAGCTTTAGGCTAATCCTTTTTCCTAGAGTTTTGTAAGCAAATAAAGCAAGGATTTCTCCCATTTCAATTTTTCCTGTTCATTTATACAAGAGAATCCCGCTGATGATATACAATAGGGAAACCAAGATATAATTGACAATTAGGAAATATGTTTTTCCTGAAATGAGTTCTGTACCTGATGTACATTTTCATGTAAGAAATACATTTAAGTCTCAGAAGCCAGTGTTTTCCATTTCCACGGAGCCACACTGGAGGAAAGATGGAATTGGATGGAAGACACGGAGACCCTGCACTGAAGAGTCCAGTAACAAGGGGGGAGTTGGACTAGATGATCTCTATGGTCCCTTCCAACTCTAAAAATTCAGTGAAATTCAGTGAAAAACATGCTACCAACAGAGTAATTCCCAGTTTACAGCAATGAGGATGGGCACGACGGTTAATTCTAGAGGAATAAATAAGCTGCTGAAATGGCACACATTTTTTTTTAAAAAATTATAAATAAATGCATGGAAACCTAGAAAATATCACCTGGGAGTAATTTTGGGATTGGGATATGGCAGTGCCACATGAAGGGCATTGTGAAGTCTGGATATTGAGTATGGCTCTCCTCATCCAGGGTTTAGGAAGACAGAGATATGTTGGAAGAGCAACAGAAGAGGACTGCACAGATGGCTGGAGAAGTGTTGAGCCTCTCATGGGAGGTAAAGGCAGATGATCCCACCTTGGGAAACAGCAACTAAGGTCCAGTGTGTTTCCTGCTACATTTAAGTATATGGAAATCAGTAAATGATGTGAAGGGAAAGGGATTATCTGAATGAAAACAACCATCGGTTGAAATGAAACGAAGACTGTCCATTAAAAAAAAATTAACCTTGAATTGAGGAGGTTATCTAGGATTAGACCAGTAAATTTTGAAAGTGCCCCTGGCCCAGACATAGCAAAAAGGCTAATTACTTTCATGAAAAGATAGGAAGGACAGACTATGGAACATGGGGCTCATTTCTAAATATTTGTCAAATCAGAACATGGCAGGAACTCCTGCAAGTAGCCAGTGTGAACAACAGCCTAATCAACTGTCACACTCTCTGGTTCTATAATAGCAACATTTGCCAGGAAACTTTGAAAGAGCACACAAAAAAGCACTATTGATTCTCAGTTAAAATTCCAGGAGTGCTGAAAAGGGAGGAAGTATTTTAACCCAATTATGACGATGATCAATAAAGAGCTCCCAGGATCTTGTCCTCGTGCCTTTATGAACTGGCAGGAGAATCCAATACTAATTTAGCTTTCAGAGATCACCTTAAGGCACAGGTCTCCAGGTCATAGCTTTTTATTTTACCTTTCACGGAAGGCAGTTGTGGTCAAGAGTGTGAGGTCCTCCTACTCCCTCCTTACCAAGGGATGGAATATTATTTCAATAAAACATTCAGACTGAACACTACTGTCTGAATTTTGGTCTTGCAGAAAGTTTCTTCTGTTCTTAAAGGGAACCTCTCATACAATCCTGTAGATGGAAACAGCCATGAAAAAAAATAAAATAGAAAACCACGTCCTTCCACCATCAGGGTACATTTTATCACGGCAGCATTTCTACATGTGTAGAAAAAAAGGTGCAATTTGGAAAGACTGGAAAAAAGAGGGAAGAGTGGGTCAGGAGGTAACCAGAATTATAAAGTTATCTGCAATGACTGCCTGGTTACAGAACTGTCTAAAAGCCCATTTCTCACTTGGAACTCAGGGCAAAGTTCTGCTTGTGGCTTCCTGAATAGAAAACTGTGTTTAAATTCGAGCACTGGGACAGCAGTGAAAAGAACTTGGGTTTGTTTATTTATATGAAACACAGCACTAATTAGAATCTTTCTAAATTGCACAACTGCCTCAGCACACCAACGAATCAAGCCGTGTTTGCTACCCCAGCTCACACAGCTTGTTCTACGCTTGGCTTCCTGTGGTTTTTAAGAGGTGGAGGTCAGGGAAATTGTGAGCCAGAGATGAAATAAAAAAATACAAATAATAAGAAACAACAAATAATTAATTGTAAGGTTGAACTTTGAGGGGGCAGATTAAAGAAAAACTAAATCTTGCTGTCTTCGGTTAAATCAAGACAGATTTGCTTGCGCTACTGCAATCCCATTAATGTTACAGGGGTTCCTCATACCCTTAAGTCTAACTACATGGGCAGAAAGAATACACATTTTGGATTTTGGCGTGATGCTAAACGACCTTATTGCTCTGGTCTTTGCAGTGAACCAACCCAAAACAGAACCACACTGCCCACAAAACATGTCTACACACAGCCCCATGTTGTGTTTAGACACCAGGGCTGCTCTGGAGGCATCTGCAGAGACCTTGTAGATCCCCAAGGCCGCATTCAGGATTTTGCCTTCATTATGTGCCAAAATCGTGCTGACAACATAAGTATTTCAAATAAGGTTTACTGCTTACAGATGCTCCAGAGAGAGACAACAGGATGACCATGAGCCAGCAATGTACCCTTGTGACCAAGAAGGCCAATGACATGCTGGGATGCATCAAGAAGAGTGTGGGCAGCAGGTCGAGGGAGGTCATCCTGCTCCTCTGATCTGCCCTCGTGAGGCCCCATCTGGAGCACTGGGACCAGTTCTGGGCCCCCCAGTTCAAGAAGGACAGGCAACTGCTGGAGAGGGTACAGCAGAGGGCTACAAAGATGATGAGGGGCCTGGAGCATCTCTCTCTTAGGAGGAAAGGCTGAGGGACCTGGGTCTTTTTAGTCTGGAGAAGAGAAGACTGAGGGGGGATCTGATCAACGCCTATAAATACTTAAAGGGTGGGTGTCAAGAGGATGGGGCCAGTCTTTTTACAGTCGTGCCCAGGGACAGGACAAGAGGAAATGGGCACAAACTTGAACATAGGAAGTCCCCTCTAAACATGAGGAGGAACTTCTTTACTTTGAGGGTGGCAGAGCCCTGGAAGAGGCTGCCCAGAGAGGTGGTGGAGTCTCCTTCTCTGGAGACGTTCAAAACCACCCAGACACGTTCCTGCTCTGGGTGGACCTGCTCTGGCAGGGGGATGGACTACAGGTCCCTTCCAACCCCATCATTTTGTGATTCTGTGACTTTGAGAAAGTATAAGGGGCATTGCACAACGTAGCATAGACATCTGTCATTCACCACCAAACCCATGATGACAAAAATAGGTAGGAAACTGAAAGAAGCTTGATAGAAGAAGCATTTCACCCCAGGACTGAGGCGGTTAGAACCATCCCTCACCACCAGTCAAACTGCAGGAGGACAGTCCACCAAGGCGTGATGGCACCGCAACTGCACCGCAAACCTCCTGGGGCACAAAACAAGACTCTTTTTGCCTCTCGAAAAATCAGCCAAACTAAATAAATTCATGTTCAGCTTCCAACTCATCAGCACACCAAAAGGTACAGAGATAAGATCTGCCCCAAAGCTTAATGGAAATGGCACTCACATCTCAGAAGAGGCTGACAAATGTCAGGGGCACAGAATTTTGCTGCGTTGCCTTTTCTGTTTTTAACCAGCTCACATCCCTGTTTACCTCAATGTGACGCACATTCCTCCCGCTTAGCTCCACTGATCTGGAAACCAAAGGCTCCTTCAAGATGAAAGAAATTGTTCCTGTGGCAATGCCAAGGGGGTGATTTAATATAGTTTGGAGACTTCTCAATTCAATTTCACACCCAACGATTGAGCTAAAAAGAAAAAAAAAATCCACACTTTACGTTTCTTCTTGATACGAGCGCTGCTATTTTACTGTCTCACCAGCAGCTGATTTCCTGAGCACTCTGTGTCTGAAGTGCCCCCGTTCCAGATGCTGCATCAGCTCCCTGAGATGCTGGGAACACTCTTTCAAACCGGCTACTCAAGTGCACGTTACACAACCAGGTCTATTAGTTTCGCCCCCGGTGCTGGGGAGTGCTCTGTAGAATCATCCTTCTTTGTTCTCCGAGAAGCTACTTTTGATTCCTGTGCTGGGTACCATTTTGTGCATCACTTGATTTTTTTTTTTATTTTTTTTTTGCTTTTTGCATCATATTTGGCAGTGAAAAAAAGCAAGAGCAGGTTTGTGGAAGATTTAATGCGGTTTCTGTTTTCCAAACAGCAGCCTTACATTTTGGCTTTAGAACGATGAAAGTAATGCTAATAACAACGACACGAAGAAAAGATTCAGACTTTCCTGAAAAAAAGTGGTTTTATGTTTGTTTGATTTTAAGAACTCAAACAATAAATGAGTAGATAATATATACTCATCAATATATGAACTCCAAGGAGCTCATCTGCATTGGATTTAAGAATGTACATAGTACTATACAGGCTATCGATTTCATCTTATTGCTGCAAACGTTGAAGCCCAGCAATTAATTGCTAGCACAAGGAACAAATTGCTGTCTATATGTTTAGCCTGTTTCAATAATTCCTAAAGTTCCTATTATCTTAATTTAGCAAACAAAACTAAGGAAGAAAAACAACCTTATTTAGTTTTCACCAGTGCCTGCTATACTTGTGTCAGCAATGGTGTTCCAACAGGAGCAGATCTCCACAACAAAACAGTTGGTGCTGAGGACTTTCTGATCAGGTGCCACGGACCGAATGCCCATGAGCAGTTGGAGCGTATTAAACACACTTTTGGAGTGCATCTTCTACATTAATTTCATCTGAAAGGTATCCAGTTCATAAACTGCTCTGCGATGTGAGTGAAAAGCACAGTTAATGAAGATCAAGAGGAAAGCTGCCTCGTGAGAATCCCCAGCTCGGACTAAAAATGCTAATGGAGATGCAAACCAGGATCTCTCCTAAAAATAGTTAGCTGGCGCTGCCGGAAAAGCCAAAAATAATAAAAAAAAATATTAAAAATTAAATTGCTAGAGACAATAATAAATACGGGACTGGTAGTCAAACTCATGGAGGAAACTAGGATTATGGTTATGTATTATAAGAAGCTGCGTGAAAAATGTGAATACTAAGTGCATAAACTTAGGAACTTATGAAAAACAACATAAATATCCATCTTATGACACAATTTTGATTGATCTTTGACAACTTAAGTTTTGTCTTCTCAAAGCTTCCTCTTCTGCACTGTGACACTGAGGCAAAGACAGACTTGCTTATAGTCACGGTGCCCAATTTTGGGCAACCACGGGAGGAGAACCATGACTCACCCAGGAGCATTTTCCTTCCACGAGCACACAACACCCCAATCAGAGCACCCAGAAAGCTCAGCCCCCTAAAAACCTGCTACTGAGCCTGTTGCAGTGTCAGGGGACACCTTTGTTGCTGTCAGTGACGCAGAACCAGGACCTCACTGAAGAAAATGCTAAATGCAAGAATGAAATACGATAAAGACAAAACTGAGAGTTGAGAAACTTTGTTTTGTTTATACTCTCGGAGCTGTAATGTTGTAAAGCCACCATAAAAGACATACTATTCATTCCCTGCCTCTGTCAACCCAGTTAAACTAGAAAAATAAACAAAAAAAAAAAAGCCATGGGACAGTTTAAACAAATAAAATGCTTGCCTGGCCCGGTCCTGATTTACTATTTTGCCTTCGGTGATCAACATTTATAGCAGCTCAGCTGTTTCTCATCACGGTCATGGCTCTTTCCCTTCCCTCTCCCCGAACAACTGCAGACCGTGCTACCAGGACTAAAAATATAGTTTCAGCTTGTCTGGATTTAGAAAGGACACTGAGAATTTTGAAAGTGACTATTAAAAAAAAAAAAAGTAAGAAAGTGGAAGATAACATATATGGGAGAAGCACAAGATTAGATTACTTAACTGTCAAAAAAAAAGTACAAGGGAAAACTATTGACCTACCAATCCACATCCTCAGAAGTTTAGTTAAAAAAAAATAATCTCTGCTGAGATGTAGGTTCAAATTCAATGACTATTAAAAAAAAAAAAAAGTAAGAAAGTGGAAGATAACATATATGGGAGAAGCACAAGATTAGATTACTTAACTGTCAAAAAAAAAGTACAAGGGAAAACTATTGACCTACCAATCCACATCTCTAATCTTGTGCTTCTCCCATAAATGTTATTTAACTGACAAAAAAAAAGTACAGGGAAAACTATTGACCTACCAATCCACATCCTTAGAAATTTAGTTAAAAAAAAATCTCTGCTGAGATGTAGGTTCAAATTCAAAGGAAAACAGTCTAACCAGAGACAAAAATATAGAAGCCAGTTTTCCTTCAAGGCGTTAAGTCTTTCTTTGCACCCCTGCACTAAAACATCAAGCACAGAGCCTCCTGCTGTCCCTTCTTGCCTTTCTCCCCGCCACCGCAGCCCACAATTAGTGGGCAGGAGCCACGGGACCGTGACCACTGTCTGACGCTCTGGTTGGACCATTTGGCTGTTTCTCCTTCTTGCCAGTCTGTCTCCACCATCTGTCATTCGCCGTCTTACACTTCGTTTGCAAATTACTCAGGCAGGTCTGGTGTCTGGAGACGTTCAAACAGCTCCTGGAAGCTCCAGCCTCTGAGACTGGAGTCTCTTTGGACAATAAAGATACATCAAGGACAATAAAACACCATCTCCACTTGTTACTGAATTTTACTTGATGGGCTACGTAAGGATTTGAGGTCCCCAGGAGATACACGTACACCACAGCACAGCTTCCTGCAGTTTAATACAGCAACCCCCTCCACATCTCGCTGAACAACAGAGATCCACGTAGTTTTAAAACACATTAACTTGTTCTAGTTCCTAATTCCCCTTTAAAGCAGAGAAGTCATCTAAGTGGGAGAAGATGGATAACAGAAGAGGAAAAGAAGGTGAAATAAACAACCTTAAAACACAGCTCGGAAATTATAACATCTCTTTAAAATCGAGATCCAGAAAAAATACGTTGAGTTGCTGCAATCTCTTAAGCAAAGTTATTTCCAGAAAAGGCTTTTATTATTCATGAAAGTCCCCTTCTGTAACTTGCCAGTGAAAATCCATCTTCATCATCGATTCTTTATGGATATTTTCTTTTCAACCTATTTTTGCACCTTCCTAAGAAAATATTTGAGCGTGATGCATTTATTTGAAAAGAAACAAAATATTTTTTAATTATTATCTAGGATATAGAATTTTCTCACAACAGAATTGTGCAATCAGAAACGGAAAGACATAGGAAAAAAAAAAAAAAGAAAAAGGGGATAACTAGAGGTAACAGTCTGTTCCTCCTGATTTAAAATGGCAGAAATTCCATAAACTAAAATGATTATATTTATACATTGCACCCAAAGAGGCAACTATAAAAGAGTGCAAGTGTATTGTTCTCCCACATTCACTGATTTGGTTCCTTGAGAGGAGCCTCGGATGAGCTATAATCTGCTGGGTATAATTGATCTGGATGCTGTTACTGATCTGCCAAGTTTACCTGTGAATTGGATTTTGTGGATCGTGGGAGAAAATGGATGGAAAGCATCTGCATAAACAGAAATGCTTTGTCTATACTGTCACTTTAACACCTGCTTCAGAATTGCCCTACAAAAAATGAAGACGCTTTCTAGTTTAAATAAACTTCAGTGAAAAAAAAAATCTTTACACTTTGAGAGGTTGTTTTGTCCCCCATCAGAGGTCACAATCTTTAGAGGACTCCAGGATCCCAAGCTGCACAGATGATGAAATATCAAAGAAATGCCACACAGTGGTTTATCTGCCTAATTAAAAAAATGTCCACAGAATACTTTCATTTTCAATATATACCACAATGCTTAATTAGCCTCTAGAAGTTTATAGTGTTATAGCATAGAATCATGGAATGGTTTGGGTTGGAAGGGACCCTAAAGATCATCCAGTTCCAACCCCCCTGCCCTGGGCAGGGACACCTCCCGCTAGACCAGGTTGCTCAAAGCCCCATGCAGCCTGGCCTTGAACATCTCCAGGGCATCCACAGCTTCTCTGGGCAACCTGTTCCAGTGTCTCACCACCCTCATCGTAAAAAAGTCTTCCTTATGTCCAATCTAAAACTACCCTCTTCCAGTTTAAAACCATTACCCCTCATCCTATCGCTACACTCCCTCATAAAGAGTCCCTTCTCCATCTTTTTTGTAGGCCCCCTTCAGATACTGGAAGGTCTCCCTGGAGTCTTCTCCTCTCCGGGCTGAACAACCCCAACTCTCTCAGCCTGGGAGTCCTCACAGCAGAGGCGCTCCAGCCCTTGGATCATTTCTGTGGCCTCCTCTGGACCCATTCCAATAGGTCCATGTCCCTCCTGTGGTGAGCGCCCCAGACTTGGAGATAGCACTGCAGGTGGGGTGTCACCAGAGCAGTGCTGAGGGGAATCACCACCCCCCTCACCTGCTGGGGATGCAGCCCAGGATGGGGTTGGCATTCTGGTCTGCAAGGGCATAGTACCTACTGAAA
Organism: Calidris pugnax; assembly: GCF_001431845.1. Classification (NCBI taxonomy): domain Eukaryota; kingdom Metazoa; phylum Chordata; class Aves; order Charadriiformes; family Scolopacidae; genus Calidris; species Calidris pugnax. The sequence continues at coordinate 1,088,647 of NW_015091112.1, forward strand.
TCAAGAATTTAGTACATTTGAGAAAACTGGGCTTGTGTAGCCCAGAGGAGAGGTTTTTGGGTGGATTTGGTAAGCAGCTTCTCAGCACCCAAGAAGAAATCACTGAGATGACAGACCTGGGCTCTATATCAGGTACACAAGGGCAGAAAAAGAAGCAATGGTTTCTATCTGCCTCAACAGCCGCCAGTGCTGTCCACTCCCAGACAGGATAAGGACAAGGGAATTTCAGTCTTACAGTGATATAATTGTTTTATTAGGCAGATGGAAGAAACCCCAGGGTGAAAAAGCAAATATTCCTGACCAAACTGCTCCCATGTCATTTTTCAACCAACTGGATAATTTCCAGTTGGCACGGACTTTGTTTAGAAACAAGAAGTGGAAAGTAGACTAATCCTATCTTACAGCTAAAAACAGCACTGCTCTTCATCAAAATCATTTTCATTTCCTGATGTGAAAAAATATATCAGGAACAGCATGATATTAAAAAGATACCGGCCTGGCGTTATGAAAGAAGCCTGTATCCAGAGCAGGCAGCACGAAGGCAACGAGCCCAGCGACCAGCCAAATGCAGATTTTATTCTTTTGATGAACAAGTGGGGTTTTTTTTAAAATAAGTAGGACACATAAAAATAATTAGTATCCTGTAGAGTCCAGTTGCTTGCCCCATGGCGATGTTTCACACTGTCAAAGGTAGGTACGTGCCTCGAAAATGCCTTTATCTGAGTCCAAAGTGTGTGTGTCTGCAGAGCTGGAGACAAACTCACTGCGAGAAAGACAATGAGGTGCTGGAGCGGGGCCAGAGAAGGACAACGGAGCTGGTGAGGGGTCTGGAGAACAAGTCTCATGAGGAGAGGCTGAGGGAGCTGGGGGTGTTCAGCCTGGAGAAAAGGAGGCTGAGGGGAGACCTTATCCCTCTCTGCAACTCCCTGGAAGGAGGGTGTAGAGAGGTTGGGGTCGGTCTCTTCTCCCAAGCAACAGGCAATGGGACAAGAGGAATGGCCTCCAGTTGCACCAGGGGAAGTTTGGATTGGATATTAGGAAAAATTTCTTCACCAAAAGGGTTATTAAACATTGGAACAGGCTGCCCAGGGAAGTGGTTGAGTTATCATCCTTGGAGGTGTTCAAAAGACAGGTAGATGTGGTGCTGAGAAACATGGTTTAGTGGTGGACCTGGCAGTGTTAGGGGATGGTTGGACTCGATCTTAAAGGTCCCTTCCAACTGAGACAATTCTAGGATTCTACGTAGACTCGAGGAGTCCGGCCTTGAGGTCAATGAGATTTTCAAAGCACTAAAGTTTGGTTCAAATAGATTCTAAAGGACATGAGAAGACAGGGCACTACACCAGTGTCAGAGGAACTTGTCAGTCAAAACAAACTGGGGCATCTTCTTCCTTACTGAGGTTACATCTTCAAACTTCAGAGGGTCTCCCAGACCCCTCAGCTTGAAGCACAGACTGTACCTGTGTCCAGCTGCAAATCACTGCATTGCACAGGCGGTGTCACCTGTAGCCTCAATAACAGAATTTACACTTTCCAATTTCAATTGAACTATTTACTTAATTAGTATGGGATACTAGTACTTAATTAAGGAGGACAAATTATCAACTAAATGCGAACAAGTTCATCCTACAAGTCCCTTAGTGCAATCCACAGGCTCTTCCTAAGGGTTGTTTAAATCAGAAACACAGTAGATCTAGATTTGCTACATATAAACCTCAAATTCGATGAAAAACATTTAGGGAAGAATACATCAAAAGAGGCTAAAAGAAAGTGTAGCTTTCTATAGATAAGTGGTCTTAAAATAGAGTAGTTCAATATATATCAATCTGCAGCTATTATCAACCATGTACTTAATTTTGACATATACACACCTATTGATTATCATTTTACCATACCTATACCAATTACTTATTCCCAAAGTAAATTCTCCTTATCTAAGACATTTTAAACCTTTTCTTAAAGTCCATCTCCTTTGCTTCTGTTTCACTATAAAACTATATAAACTATCAAACTATATAAAATAGCTAAAGCTTAAGCAGAAATTCTAGCAAACACAAAACTGTTCTGTATTGTTTTCCAGGATGCAGTATGCAATGAGTAATCTCCCATTTCAAGATTGATACTGTACGCCAAGCAAGTGTTTTTATTAAGCAAAATTTAGTGACATCAAGCTCTCTCCCGAGAAATATCACTACTTTGGGAGTTAAGATTGTAGGCAGGTAGCTTAAATCACTACCGTTTTCCTACAGTTTTAGTCTAGTTATCTGCTACGAAAGCAAGAAACAGATACCTAAATATCTTTCCTCTTTATTCATTTATTTTAAAAATTCAGACAAAAATGCATCAACTTCCCAAACCTCTAAAACTTAAAAGTATGCCAATAAATTACTTCTGTCTCACATAAGCAGCATACTTAGTACTGTTATGGCCCCGCATTTGGCGTTGCTCCCAGCTGTCGTGATTAATAAGAGATTTTTTTTTAGTTCAACGATTCTCAGATTATGGTTCAGTAGCCTGCAGAAAAGCTGGCTGGTCACAAAGTCCTGGAATTCCTCTAATATAATCAGCTGTTTCTAAAGATAAAGGTACCACCTTTCACACTTCAGTAGTTTTCTTCTTGGGATCTGTAGACAAGAGAGCAACATGAAATCTCATTTTTAGACCCAAAAAAATGTACATCGGAAAAGTCTCACCAGCCTGAAGAGACAGAGGGCACACCTGCAAGAGCCAGGTTGCTTAAAATGACCTGTGGCTACACAGAACCCCAAAAGCATCAAGTCAACAGAATTAATGTGCTGAAGACCACCACAATGTTATCCCAAATTTGGGAGCTTTCAGTCAGCTTGACAACAGGAGTCAGAAAGCACCAGCCTCTGTCCAAGCACCAACACTTAAAGGGGACTTATGCAGATGGGGACAGACTTTTTACCAGGGCCTGGAGTGACAGGACAACAGTTTTTAACTGAACAAGGGTAGATTTAGATTGGACATCAGGAAGACATTTGTTATTATAACAATGGTGAGACACTGGAACAGGTTGCCCAGAGAAGTTGTGGATGCCCCATCCCTGGAGGTGTTCAAGACCAGGCTGGATGGGGCTTGGAGCAACCTGGTCTGGTGGGAGGTGTCCCTGCCCAGGGCAGGGGGTTGGAACTGGATGATCTTTAAGGTCCTTTCCAACCCAAATCATTCTGTGGTTCTACACTTGCTCTGATTACAAGAGAACTATACAGCTGACTATTACTCATTGCAACTCACTAAAACTCAAAGAGATTTGCATCACGCAACTGCTCAGACAAATCAATTTCTTTACACAGGTGATTTCTTTTCAGGTGTACTCTTTTGCACTCTTGTTGCTTAATTAAAGTTTTTTCAGAATTGTGACTCTGCCCCACCAGCACAGTGTCATCCACACATTTTTTTTAAGGTTTTTCTCTGTTGACTACTGTCATTAATCTCAACCTGGTTCCAGGAAGAAACATGGGAGCTTATCTACTTAAACACCTTCACCATTTGAGAATGAACCACTTCTGGTTTAGATACTTTTTAAACAACTAAACACTCACCTTATGGTCTTAGACATTTTTTTTAAACAACTAAACACTCACCTTATGGTAATTATATTTAGACTGTAGATTACTTATGAAAATGACTTGAACAGCGTGAAAGCTTTAGTCAAAGCATCCACCTTCCACATCTCCTTTATCCCACTTACCCAGCTGGCCTGTCAAACAAGGAAGACATAGTGATTTGACATGGTTTGCTCTAGACAACCCAGGCCAAATTACTCCCAAAGTACTTCCAAACTTATTTCCAAAATTCAAATGAGAAAAAACAATCTGTAATTATACAGACTTTTCTCCCCCTCCAGCTTTTAAACGCAAATGTTATTTTTTTCTGTCTCCCATTTTCTGCAGTCTCTGTAACTTAAGAATTCTCAAAGATAATTTCAAATAGTAACATTTTTTTTCTGTCTCCCATCTTCTGCAGTCTCTGTAACCTAAGAATTCTCAAAGATAATTTCAAATAGTAGAAAGAATTTCAACCACATCCTAAAGCATTCTTTGCTAGACTTTATCAGGTCATGTAAACTTGAATAACTGTCTTACCTCTGTGTTTTTAGCAGTTTTTCTCTTCTCTGGCTACTACTAGGGTTGTTTTTTTATTAATTTAGCTGATTATCTGTCAAGCACTTTATATAACACACAGAAATCAGCCATACCATTACCCTGCCCATATTTTCGGTATGTAGGTACCTTGGTGTTAAAGGTTTTGCACATTATTTTCCTCTTTTTATGCATCACAAGACTTTCCTTGCCTTTATTTAAATCCTCTGCTAATTGAAATTCATTTTGTGATTTTGCACACTTGGTTTTCACTTTACATATAAATCCTTAAACTGCTGTAAAGCAAAAGGAGTATCTGATCTCGCCATAACAGTCTCTTAATGTACATCCCATCTGTCCTTTGCATCAGGACAGATAATCTCCATTATGCATTCAAAAGTGCCTCCTTAACTGCTAATTCCCATGCACTTCTCGGTCTCTCAGATAATCTTCTTAGGAGACACCATTTACCAGCTCCATCAGGCTGCTGGAAAGGATTTCTTTTTTAAAAAAATAGATTTTCCTTGTTCATCTGATCACAGACTTTATTTCAAAAGCTTACTTTAAAACAATTTTCACCAATAGTACTTGCCATTATTCAATTCTTCCTTAATTGCTAAGATTAAAGTCAAAAATAAAATACTAATTACCTACCTTCATTTGCTGAAAGAAATGTGCCCAGAACACTCTCATAATTTGGTATGTCATGTCCTACTGTATCACTTACTGTTTGGGTATTTTCAACAATTTAGCAAGTATTGTTATTTATTTCTAATATTACCTACCACATTGGACAAAAGAAAACACACATTTCCTTCTTGCATTCCAGAAAGATGAAGCAGAAAAGAAGACAGAGAAGGTAGGAATAAGGAATATTAAAAAAGAATAGGGTTTTTGAGGGGTTTTTTTGATAAGGTTTACAAAATACATTCTCTCTCACACATGATTAGTCTGGCCACATTCAATCACTTAATTCCTTGTAAGATATTTAACAGCGAAAAGTTTTGAGGAGAAAGTTTGCAGCCCAGGGTAAGAGTTCACAAAGGGATTTCATTGCTTGGAGGCAGAATGGAAGCCTCTGGAAGATGCTTTTAGGAAAGCACAAGAACTTTCAAGAAACCTAAGGTTTCAACCGTACCACCTTGGTGAAAGCTTTGTCAAAAACTCCTCCTTTTTTCAACCACCACCTGGTTTTACCTGGCACCTTGTGTCAGATAGTCATTCCACTACACCATGAGAAGCCAAAGTCCTCTGTCCTCACCTTGGGCTCCCACTGATTATTCTTTTCTCCATCAGTTCTCTCTATCATCCCAAACTTCTGTGCCTCTGTCTCCCACTCAGGAAGTCCTGCCTCCCTGCCCCAGCCTCTGCAAGAGATTTTTCCATTCTTGGTCTTGCACCACAGAGGCACTTCTGATAGGGAAAAAACAAGAAAAGAAAAGAAAAAAAAAAACCCAGAAGAAGTCCTATCATCACACTGACATCCTTCCTCTGAAACCCCCAACTCTCCTTCCTTATTTCAGCCACTTTTTTGAATAACCAGCTGGTTTCCTCCTTCCTCAGGTTAAAATCATAGCACAGAGGACTTCCAACTGTCACCTGCTCCTTGAAGATACCTGCTTGTCTTAAATACACATTCCTCTTTGAGGGAGGAAAAAT
>NW_015091112.1:1097462-1118978 GCF_001431845.1 Calidris pugnax
TGATTAATAAGAGATTTTTTTTTAGTTCAACGATTCTCAGATTATGGTTCAGTAGCCTGCAGAAAAGCTGGCTGGTCACAAAGTCCTGGAATTCCTCTAATATAATCAGCTGTTTCTAAAGATAAAGGTACCACCTTTCACACTTCAGTAGTTTTCTTCTTGGGATCTGTAGACAAGAGAGCAACATGAAATCTCATTTTTAGACCAAAAAAAAATGTGCATCGGAAAAGTCTCACCAGCCTGAAGAGACAGAGGGCACACCTGCAAGAGCCAGTTTGCTTAAACTGACCTGTGGCTACACAGAACCCCAAAATCATCAAGTCAACAGAATTAATGTGCTGAAGACCACCACAATGTTATCCCCAATTTGGGAGCTTTCAGTCAGCTTGACAACAGGAGTCAGAAAGCACCAGCCTCTGTCCAAGCACCAACACTTAAAGGGGACTTATGCAGATGGGGACAGACTTTTTACCAGGGCCTGGAGTGACAGGACAACAGTTTTTAACTGAACAAGGGTAGATTTAGATTGGACATCAGGAAGACATTTGTTATTATAACAATGGTGAGACACTGGAACAGGTTGCCCAGAGAAGTTGTGGATGCCCCATCCCTGGAGGTGTTCAAGACCAGGCTGGATGGGGCTTGGAGCAACCTGGTCTGGTGGGAGGTGTCCCTGCCCAGGGCAGGGGGTTGGAACTGGATGATCTTTAAGGTCCTTTCCAACCCAAATCATTCTGTGGTTCTACACTTGCTCTGATTACAAGAGAACTATACAGCTGACTATTACTCATTGCAACTCACTAAAACTCAAAGAGATTTGCATCACGCAACTGCTCAGACAAATCAATTTCTTTACACAGGTGATTTCTTTTCAGGTGTACTCTTTTGCACTCTTGTTGCTTAATTAAAGTTTTTTCAGAATTGTGACTCTGCCCCACCAGCACAGTGTCATCCACACATTTTTTTTAAGGTTTTTCTCTGTTGACTACTGTCATTAATCTCAACCTGGTTCCAGGAAGAAACATGGGAGCTTATCTACTTAAACACCTTCACCATTTGAGAATGAACCACTTCTGGTTTAGATACTTTTTAAACAACTAAACACTCACCTTATGGTAATTATATTTAGACTGTAGATTACTTATGAAAATGACTTGAACAGCGTGAAAGCTTTAGTCAAAGCATCCACCTTCCACATCTCCTTTATCCCACTTACCCAGCTGGCCTGTCAAACAAGGAAGACATAGTGATTTGACATGGTTTGCTCTAGACAACCCAGGCCAAATTACTTCCAAAGTACTTCCAAACTTATTTCCAAAATTCAAATGAGAAAAAGCAATCTGTAATTATACAGACTTTTCTCCCCCTCCAGCTTTTAAACACATTTTTTTTCTGTCTCCCATCTTCTGCAGTCTCTGTAACCTAAGAATTCTCAAAGATAATTTCAAATAGTAGAAAGAATTTCAACCACATCCTAAAGCATTCTTTGCTAGACTTTATCAGGTCATGTAAACTTGAATAACTGTCTTACCTCTGTGTTTTTAGCAGTTTTTCTCTTCTCTGGCTACTACTAGGGTTGTTTTTTTATTAATTTAGCTGATTATCTGTCAAGCACTTTATATAACACACAGAAATCAGCCATACCATTACCCTGCCCATATTTTCGGTATGTAGGTACCTTGGTGTTAAAGGTTTTGCACATTATTTTCCTCTTTTTATGCATCACAAGACTTTCCTTGCCTTTATTTAAATCCTCTGCTAATTGAAATTCATTTTGTGATTTTGCACACTTGGTTTTCACTTTACATATAAATCCTTAAACTGCTGTAAAGCAAAAGGAGTATCTGATCTCGCCATAACAGTCTCTTAATGTACATCCCATCTGTCCTTTGCATCAGGACAGATAATCTCCATTATGCATTCAAAAGTGCCTCCTTAACTGCTAATTCCCATGCACTTCTCGGTCTCTCAGATAATCTTCTTAGGAGACACCATTTACCAGCTCCATCAGGCTGCTGGAAAGGATTTCTTTTTTAAAAAAATAGATTTTCCTTGTTCATCTGATCACAGACTTTATTTCAAAAGCTTACTTTAAAACAATTTTCACCAATAGTACTTGCCATTATTCAATTCTTCCTTAATTGCTAAGATTAAAGTCAAAAATAAAATACTAATTACCTACCTTCATTTGCTGAAAGAAATGTGCCCAGAACACTCTCATAATTTGGTATGTCATGTCCTACTGTATCACTTACTGTTTGGGTATTTTCAACAATTTAGCAAGTATTGTTATTTATTTCTAATATTACCTACCACATTGGACAAAAGAAAACACACATTTCCTTGTTGCATTCCAGAAAGATGAAGCAGAAAAGAAGACAGAGAAGGTAGGAATAAGGAATATTAAAAAAGAATAGGGTTTTTGAGGGGTTTTTTTGATAAGGTTTACAAAATACATTCTCTCTCACACATGATTAGTCTGGCCACATTCAATCACTTAATTCCTTGTAAGATATTTAACAGCGAAAAGTTTTGAGGAGAAAGTTTGCAGCCCAGGGTAAGAGTTCACAAAGGGATTTCATTGCTTGGAGGCAGAATGGAAGCCTCTGGAAGATGCTTTTAGGAAAGCACAAGAACTTTCAAGAAACCTAAGGTTTCAACCGTACCACCTTGGTGAAAGCTTTGTCAAAAACTCCTCCTTTTTTCAACCACCACCTGGTTTTACCTGGCACCTTGTGTCAGATAGTCATTCCACTACACCATGAGAAGCCAAAGTCCTCTGTCCTCACCTTGGGCTCCCACTGATTATTCTTTTCTCCATCAGTTCTCTCTATCATCCCAAACTTCTGTGCCTCTGTCTCCCACTCAGGAAGTCCTGCCTCCCTGCCCCAGCCTCTGCAAGAGATTTTTCCATTCTTGGTCTTGCACCACAGAGGCACTTCTGATAGGGAAAAAACAAGAAAAGAAAAGAAAAAAAAAAACCCAGAAGAAGTCCTATCATCACACTGACATCCTTCCTCTGAAACCCCCAACTCTCCTTCCTTATTTCAGCCACTTTTTTGAATAACCAGCTGGTTTCCTCCTTCCTCAGGTTAAAATCATAGCACAGAGGACTTCCAACTGTCACCTGCTCCTTGAAGATACCTGCTTGTCTTAAATACACATTCCTCTTTGAGGGAGGAAAAATGTAAGGGCCATTTCTGGTGGTGGGTTGTTTGGGGTGGGTTGTTTTTTTTTTTGGATCAGCACTAGCAAATAAAATAATCCCCTCCAAACACCAGCACCACCACCCCCAACCATAAAGACCCACATCAAACCAGCAGCTACAGACAAGTGGTAGTTAAAACAAATTTCCCTGTATAGTTTAATTAATTAGAAATGAAGAAGTTTTTATTCTTGTTAGTTTGGTTATTGGTTTTTTCTCAGAAATATGGAAAACTAACCAAAGCTGAACGGACCTTGCCACCAGGCAATAGAATAGGCAGCAAAGGCTGATGGAACATGAGGCTGGTAAACTCGGAGTCAGACAATGACTCCAAGCAAATGTCAATAAGAAACAATCTTATTTCTTCCATAAATGGAATTTCATTTCTTCAGAGGATAGCAGTTCTTTTACTCTAATTTATTCATCTGCCTGCACACCAGCACATCTGACCTGCAGGAAATCTCGAAAAGGAAATTTCTGCAAGATTTACCACTTCTCTGGCCATGACATGGGTACAACAGAGGAGAACTCATGTTGCATGATTCAGCTGTGTGAATGCCTCCACCTTCTGTGGCCAACGTATCACGATTACTCACTGCAGCCTATGAAGCAGACAGATACTTCCACAAGTGACAGATTGAGCTGAAGACCTTACAGTGTCCAGCTGCCTGCTGATACTGCTCTGAGCACAACAGCTTCATCGCCTTTCTCAGCTCAGTGACTATTATTTCAACAGATAGGACTATCCGGTGCTGCAAAGCTGGAGGTTCTTCCACACTGCAGTCAGTTTCTCCTGCTAATATGAAGCCATCCTGCAAGATAAAGTCCATCCCTCTGGCCAGGTGCTGCCAGAATCTCAGGCATTCTGAAAGGTAGCAAGTTTGGGCTAATAAAAAAAAAAAACAAAAACAAAACCCCAAAACAACAAGAAAGTCTCTGCAAAGCATCTACAGCTCAAAACAGCATTTGAAATTGAACATCTATAGCAAGAAATTATTAAAAACAAGGATTATTAATTACACCGGATCCGGTACATTCCAATCCAGTTTCCTAATCGGAAAACTTATTTCCTGGTTCCTTAGTTTTCCATCTGCAAATGAGACCACTTGGCACTTTTTATCTACAACCCCACGCTGAAGTTTTTTCAGCAGCTCCAGGGGTGCAGAAGAGAAGCACAAGCTGCCACGGAGATGGAGGCAGCACCCAGCTCCACACAGCCCCGTCTATCGGGCACCCCACGGCGCGGTTTGCTGTGGGGACATCCTGCAAGGACAACAGGGATGTTTATTCCACCAGAGCTGCAGCAACCAAAGGTTTTTCCTTCATTAAGCACCAAATGGGGGCAAGGAAATGCATCACGGGAACACTGATGTTGTGAGAAGGTGATTGAGCTTTCAGGAAGTGACATGAACAAAAGAGAAATCGACCTGAATTCTAGATAGAAAACATAGGCTGGAGCCAATCTAATGGTTGCACGTGGAGGGTTGGACTAGATGGTCTCCAGAGGTCCCTTCCAACCCCATATCATTCCATGATTCTGGAAGGATTGTCAATCAGGAAAAAAAAAAAAAGAGTGGAGAAGTTTACTATTTGGCCAGAAAAAAATTAAGTGTATAATACCCTACACTGCAGTTAGTGCAGAAGGCAGCTGAGCTGTCGTGCCTCAAGCCTGCAGCAGTTGAGGCTCATGATCTACACCAAACCAAGAGTCAAGTTTTGGGGTTGTTCACCCTGGAGAAGAGAAGGCTCCGGGGAGACCCTACAGACCTTCTCCAGTCCCTAAAGGGGCTACAGGAGAGATGGGGAGGGACTCTTGATCAGGGAGTGTAGCAATAGGACAAGGGGTAATGGTTTTAAACTGAAAGAGGGGAGATGTAGATGAGATATTAGGAAAAAACTCCTTATTATGAGGGTGGTGAGGCACTGGAACAGGTTGCCCAGAGAAGCTGTGGCTGCCCCATCCCTAGAGGTGTTCAAGACCAGGCTGGATGGGGCTTTGAGCAACCTGGTCTGGTGGGAGGTGTCCCTGCCCACAGTAGGAGGGTGAAACTAGATGGTCTTCAAGGCTCTTTCCAACCCAAACCATTCTATTACGTAAGACTCCACATTGGGATGTTAATAAATACAGTTACTTTGAGGAGGGTTAGGCAGTACAGTCTCAGAAGTCTCCCATGGGGAAAATGTTAATTCTGTTGGCATTTAGAAGAAGGTGCTTATTGAAACTTAGCCATGTGACCGGGGGAAATTTTCAGGAAAAGCACATGCCTGCAGTGCTGGCAGCACTATAAATACGTGGATGGAAAAAACAAAATCCTGCAGCTACCAAGCACTGAGTGGAGGCTTTGCTGGGCCAACTTCTGGCCCTTGGCAGCCTCTGTGTTGGCCAAGTGTTTGATAAACTGTGGCACTCTTCTTGTTCAGCGTCTCTTTGCCAAGGAAGAATTCACTGCTCGAGACCATCCGGCCATGGCTGTTTGCATTCTAGCATATGATTAGATAGTATCATCCAAAGCAAATACGCTGCTCAGCACATGAATGATCAAAAACTAAGTACATTATTTAACGCCTTTGGTAAAATCACTCCTAGAAAACATTAAAGGAAGAGTTGTCCAACCATAAAGCACATCTACTAGTCTATGTGCAAAAGAAGTTAGTGCAGACCTCTGCCTCAAAACTTGCAACTTCTCTCAGTACCAAAGCTCAGGTCATGCTAAGAAGCAGCAAATGGTATCAGTAAAGCTTGAGACAAAAAAGTGGACATATCCAGTACTTTCAGAGAAGAATGAGACTAGATCACTATAGGCCAGAAAACAGCATACCCTTGAAAAACTTTTTTTTGAGAAAAACAAAGAAATCTGATACTTCACCTCGCCAGCATCTTCTGGGAATTCTAACCAAAGTCATTATTTAATGAAAAAACAGTATCTCACTCGCATCTGTATTAAAAAGATCTCAATCTATAGCTGTACTGATTAATTCTTCAAATCTGCTAAAGAAAGTCACCATCTCTTCCTTTTTTCTAACATATACTGGGCAATTTATCAGTGTAATTGCAAGGTCCATCTTACCTTGGATTAATGCTACACCATCTGGAAAACGAATTCTAGCTGTTACTTATTTTATTTTGATTCCAAATTGCTCATTGTCTAATTAGCCTTATGAAAAGGAAATATCTTTATGTGAATTCCAACAGAAAGGAGGATCAAAAAGAATACAACAAGCTCAGACTTGTTCTGCTGTTCCCCCCGTTAATATGAAAGAGTGAAGAATGATAAGCAGAAAACGTGGCATGTTCTCAGCTGCATAAGCACCTGCAGCTGCCACTGACCTCCAGCCCAACAGTCTGACTTCTTCAAGCCAAGCAAAAACCAAATAAAAATAATTGCCCCTAAAGGGCACATCACAACCCTCAGAAGTTTAACCATGGTATCATTCCTTCTGTGGAAACTTCTTAAGGGTTCAATTGCCTTCATGTGGGGCAATTAGAAGGATAAAGGAAAAGTTACTGCAGTAGCACTGGGTGACAAGTGAGTAATTTGACATTGAGTGGGTCCAGAGGAGGAGGCCACAAAAATGATTCAAGGGCTGGAGCACGTCTGCTCTGAGGGACAGGCTGAGAGAGTTGGGGTTGTTCAACGTGGAGAAGAGAAGGCTTCGGGGAAACTTTCTAGCACTTTCTAGTACCTAAAGTGGGCCTACAGGAAAGATGGCTAGCTCCTTCTAGTACTTAAAGTGGGCCTACAGGAAAGAGGGGGACAAACATTTTAGCAGGGCCTGTTGTGATAGGACAAGGAGTAATGGGTTTAAACTGAAATAGGGAAGATATAGACTAGATATGAGGAAGAAATATTTTACACTGAGGGTGGTGAGACACTGGCCCAGGTTGTCTAGAAAGATGGAAGATGCCCCATCCCTGGAAACACTCAAGATCAGGTTGGACAGGGCTCTGAGCAACCTGATCTAGTTGAAGATGTCCCTGCTCATGGCAGGGGGGTTGGACCAGATGACCTTTAGGAACTCAAACTATTCTATGATTCTGTGACTCTAAATAGTAACAGAAGTTGTTACAAGAGCAGTCCTTTCAAGCTATCAGGGCATTTTTTGGTAGTCATGCTGTTGTTTTGTTTCCTCCTTGTAGCCCTATCCCTATGACTTATACAGGCTCTTCCCACAAATCAAGCTTATGTGGCCAAGGAGAAGAAAAAAAGAAACCCTGAAACTCCCCCAACAAGTCATGACTTCTGCCATTGGGCAGCCGGCAGCATCCAGAGGGGCAGGAACACTCTTCCCTTTTTCTACAGCTTTCTTCACTTGATTCTAATCTTACAGCACTTAAACTTTAGATCTCAGAACATCTCTGTAAATGAGCCACTTTTACAAATGGAGAATGGAAGCGGGGAGGAAAAACCACAAGAACCTCGTAAGTTTTCACCCTCTAGACCTCAGAAGTTCAGATACAATGTTAGACTGCAAAAGCTCTCAAAGGCAACTGCAGGGCAATGACTGATGTCCAACCCATCCATCCCAAACGAGTATTAGCCGTGTGCTAACTGGAGCATTTGAACTGAATAATGAGTTTACAGCTTGACAGAGATCCTGCTCCAAAGGGGATTAATCCCCCGGAGCAATATGGTCCAAACAGTGAAACTCTTTCTACTCTTTCCCTTTGCTGCCTGGCTCGTGGCCATGGTGGTTTTTTCCCTGCATTAAGATAACGTTCCTATCCACATTATTTTACATTACTGTCTTCAGATACAAATTCAATCAATTGGGATCATTAGTATTTCTTGGTCCCAACCCTACCTTGCTGCTTTGTAGAATGGTGCATGTGAACATAATTGAAGAGAGCACATGAAGAATTAATAATATAAGAATATCTTGCTTAGAGGAAGAAGTACAAGTTTAAATTCTCTTCCACTCAGCAATGTCTGGAATTTCTCTATTAGAAACAAACAAGATATTCATTAGCTAATTGCTTATGTAACAAACATCATTACATAAAATTATCAAGCAGAGGCACTGAAAGAAGATTTTTAATTATCCAGGTGAACTTCAAAGCAGAATCGCACTTCGTGATTTCTACGGTCGCCTCCTCAACTTTACAAGTTCCCCATATACTGGCACTGGACACGTCATTGCATGTTGAGTAGCCTGACCCAATTTTTGGATTACAAAAGTCATAGAATCATAGAATCGTCTAGGTTGGAAGAGACCCTTGGGATCATTGAGTCCAACCATCTACAACTGCATTTCTTCATTTCTATGGTCGCCTTCTCAACTTTACTAGTTCCCAATATACTGGCACGAGTAGCCTGACCCAATTTTGGATTACAAAAGTCAACTCAAAGCAGCAGCTGATCAAAGACCAACAGGCCTGTTGGATGGTTCATGGATGGCAAACCAACGGTGTCAGTGCCGTGGGCCAGCTGCCAGTTTCAGGGCATCCATATAAACCTCTGCTGGAAGGATGAACCACTCCAAACGCTGAAACTAAAAAGCTTTGCCTTCCAATGCCCTACCACTCTTTCGGTGAAAAATTCTTTCCTAATGTTCAATCTAAACCTACCCTGTTGGAGCTTGAAGCCATTCCCTCTCGTCAATTCAAAGTCAATTCAAAGCAGCAGCTGATCAAAAACCAACAGGCCTGTTGGATGGTTCATGGATGGCAAACCAACGGTGTCAGTGCCGTGGGCCAGCTGCCAGTTTCAGGGCATCCATATAAACCTCTGCTGGAAGGATGAACCACTCCAAACGCTGAAACTAAAAAGCTTTGCCTTCGGTACTAAGTAATCGCTCTCCTGTTTCAGAGGCCAAATGGAAAATAGAGTATTTCTGAGCCTGTCTGCCAGATGCTAAGAGCATAACGCCTACAGAATAAGGTCCCTTGCATCGGTGGAAAAGCACCTCACTCTGCTCCAAACCCTGTGCCCAGCCTTTGCCTCTCTTGGCAAACCAACGGTGTCAGTGCCGTGGGCCAGCTGCCAGTTTCAGGGCATCCATATAAACCTCTGCTGGAAGGATGAACCACTCCAAACGCTGAAACTAAAAAGCTTTGCCTTTGGTACTAAGTACTCTCTCTCCTGTTTCAGAGGCCAAATGGAAAATAGAGTATTTCTGAGCCTGTCTGCCAGATGCTAAGAGCGTAATGTCTACAGAATAAGGTCCCTTGCATCGGTGGAAAAGCATCTTGCTCTAATCCAAACCCTGTGCCCAGCCTTTGCCTCTCTGTAAGAACATCCCAGCACTGACGGGCCACTGCTCCAGAGGAGTGACAACTTCAGGAATGCCCATTGCCACCACCCGCTGCGATAGCTCCTGCTCTACTCTTGCTCTAATCCAAACCCTGTGCCCAGCCTTTGCCTCTCTGTAAGAATGTCCCAGCACTGATGGGCAGCTGCTCCGGAGGAGTGACAACTTCAGGAATGCCCATTCCACCACCCGCTGCGATAGCTCCTGCTCTACAGCCCAAACACACACCAAGCTCTTCCACTCCTGTCCTGCTGACTGTGGTCAGCCTCCCAGCTGTGTCCAATCCATGTGCTGCAAGTGGGACAAGGATGGCTCAGGACAGCCAGCATCCTTCTCCAAAGCAACACTTCGATTCGAACCCTAAATTAAAATAAAGGAGAATTATAGAATCATAGAATGGTTTGGTTTGGAAGGGACCTTAAAGATCATCTCGTTCCAACCCCCTGCCATGGACAGAGACACCTCCCACTAGACCAGGTTGCTGCATAAAGTGAGCCATGCTGCAAGCATCTCCCAAAACCTAAACCACAATCCTGGCTGGCGTTAGAGAACTACTTCTACAGGACTAATACTTCATTTTAATAAGTCTCATCAAGCACCACGCATATCATGAAATCTTTAATATATCCATTCTACCACTGACTGAACGCTCCCTTCACACAGCCAGAAGGTTCCTTACAAAAAGAAACCTCCCCCTACATGAAAAGCCCTACAGCAGAAGAAAACTGAAAGGACAATAGCCTGGACTTCAGTTTTCAATACTACTTGTGCCTTCCAGTTGACCTGCAGAAGATGTGGGCAGAGGGATGCACAAAGGAGAAGAGAGGAAGGGGAGGGGGCAAGATTTCTGTGCTTGCTTTTGCTCTTCTACTTCCACACCCTTCCCTTCTCAGGAACAGCCTCCTTCCTTTTTAACTTTAAAGCTTGATGTTCCCCTCATCCTATCAAAGTCAAGCATTTTTATGTTTGCAGTGACCACGCTGTCAACAAAAAAAACCCCACGCTGAAGTGAACCCCTTTTGCAGACAAAACCCCCACATATAGATATTTATTTATTTGCTGTAACCCTCCCGGGAGTGAGCAAAGAGCAATGGGTCTCTCCACCTTTAGAACATCAGAAAAAACATCAGAAACTTTCCTGAGAAGGATGCCCACGCTGCATCCTGCTGCGTAGAGAGGGACTGGGGACCAGCACAGAGCCAGCTGGGCTGGGAGCACTGGGACCATCCCAGCACAGCCTCCCACAGCCCCAGTTTGGTGACAACTAAGTGAAAAGGGGTCTGCAGTGAGGTGTGGGTCATCGAGGACCGGCTGCTTCTGGCATCTAAGCCAGGCAACTTCAAAGTAGACTCACCGTTTCTAAGCTGCAGTGCAGTCTGCAGTGCAGTCTCCATTGTAAATATACCCAAAGTCTTTGCTCTCAACCTTTTAATTCAGTCATCAGAAAAAAAAAGAAGAAAAAAAAAAAAGAAAAAAGGCAGTTTTAACCAAAGGAAACAAAGTACAGAAAGTCCGAGTAACATGAAAGGGATTACAATTCCTGTAATGTCTCTGTAACCCTTTTGTTCTCTTTTTATCCCACATTCCTGGGCCACACTTTCCAGATGCTGCAGTTTAAATCAGGCTAATCTAAGTCTTGTCAAAGCCAATGGAAAGCTTTCTTCTCATTTTATGGAAGCCAAAAATGTTGCTTTTTCATTGCTACTGTTATATGAATAAGGATACAAAAAGACCACTACAACTTTAATTTCTTTCATAGTCTTATGTTGAACATGGACCAGGCACTAAAAGACAATTGCTCCAGGTACAAGCCCATATCAACGCAGGTTCAATTCCTAAATTAGAAACAAAACAAAACAAAAAAAGTTCTTCAGTGAAAAAGAAAAAAGGAATAAGCAAACATTTTACTACTTCAAAACACTACAGGAAACATGTCCCAATGCAGGCACGACTGCTCACCTGAACTATTCCTCTGGATTATTCCCTATTTCATCTCTAAATCCAGCACTGAATAAATTAAAAGCTTCTTAAATTAAGAAGAATCTCTTGCTGGCAACACAAAAGCATCTGTACAAAGTGTTCATGATATCACCTGGTAACAAACTAACAGGGAAATAAAAATCATAATGATCTCCTGCAAATGAAAGTGGGTTTATTTCCAGATATTTCCACTGGCTTCAATGTCTGACTCTGAATGAAACAGAACAAGGGTTCAGAATTTGACCTCCAATTTGTAAATCCTTTTTCCCTGTTCCATTCTTTTTAATACTAAGAACAGAGCAGAACTAAGATCAGATTAGAAACTAATTCCTCCTTTTTCCCTGTTCCATTCTTTTTAATACTAAGAACAGAGCAGAACTAAGATCAGATTAGAAACTAATGTTGTCTGTATCTTTGTCCTTTAAATAAACTGCTGAATATCACTGTATTATGCCTATGAGCTCTTTCAGATGATCTGTGAAAAGCATACTTAAAATTCCTCTTTCAAACTTAATTTGCAGTGATTTTCTTGCAGTAATATGAGAATAAATGAAAAAGATAATTGATTTCAACAGTAAGCAATTACACACAATGATTTTTCTACAGCAGTTGTCTAATTAAGAGACTATGAGCCCAGCATATGAAGCCTTTGATTTAAGCATTGTTTTTGAGGTATTCATCTGATATGCAAGATGCACAACTTTTTGTATTCTGTTATATTGCAGATGCACCAAAACACTCACTACAAACTTTTAACCCTTCCCAACAAATTTATACTCGTATACACGGTTGGGATCTGAAGAAAAGAAAACAGCTACTGTTCAACTGAGTAAAAATCTCTGAGGATTACCAACACTGATAAATAACGTGCGTGGCAAGGCTGATCTAAAAAGTGACACGACACTAAAAATATCTCCACAAAATTAACCATGAATGATTGGTTATGAATATGAAACATGCATTTGCACAGCTGTCAGTTATATAACCCATTTCTTCTATCATTAAAGAGTAAACACTCGTCTATTCTTTCAGCTTAGCCAAACACAGCAAAAAGCAGGCACAATTCACTCCCAGATTTCTCTCCCCTAATTAACAGATTATTTGTTTTTTAAACTGCCTGTCTTTTACTACTGCAGCACAACCTCATCCGCCTCCTTATTCTGAATCGCTACATACAAATAAATGCCTATTGCTCCCAAAAGGCTTTTCAGAGAAGAATCTGTAACAAAAGAACTGTAGGCGCATACCTTAACCTCTTGGTTGGCAAAAATCTCCACGTCAACCCCACAGGCAACCAGAGTGGAGACATCACAGTCCATGCTCCGGGCTGGCATTCCCCCCTTTTTTTGTACACAGAGTTAGGCAACCTCAGAGTAACAAATGATGGGGAAGGAAAAAAAAAAAAAGAAATAAAAAAGAAAAAAAAAAAAAATAATCTTCAATTCAGGATGGCAATTGAACAGTCCAGAATTGTGTTTTGCTGCTGGCAAATAAGTGCCAGCTTCTGAGGAGAGCTTCTTTGCACTTAAGGGAGTTGCTCCTCGCCTTCCCCTCGCACACCCACCAAGTGAGCAGGCAGAGCCCGGGACCAGCGCTGCTCCATCTCGCACGGCAGTGACATCACCACAGAGACTGACATCAGCTAAATCCATCTTTTTTTTTTTTTTTTTTTTTTTACTTCCCCCCCCCCCAACCCCTTTTATCTCTAAGGCAGCACAGCGGATCAAATTGAACATGATTATGTGCTAAATCTGAACTCGGACTAAATCAATTCAAGCAGCGTTCGCTGGCAACTGAGTCATAGCTGTTGTTTCAGCCCAGTGCTTATGTTGGCAAAAAAAAAAAAAAAAAAAAAAATCTCCTGACACTGAAAGCTCCGCTCCGAGTGTAAATTAACCCAGCTGACACTGAAAGCTCCACTCCGAGTGTAAATTAACCCAGCATTTCAAGCCACTAAGCTCAGGGTAGCATTTGTTACTTTATTCTATTTTAAAATCCACAGCAGAGCACTAATAAAAAAAACAACAACAAAAAAACACCACCAACACAACCCTCAGCACTCTGTTTTTAATAGCTCTAAGTCTTCTTTTTTAATAAAATATGCTATATAACTGCACAGGTGAGATTAAAGAGCATCCAACTCCTGTCATCAGGAGCTATCAGTGTACTGCAAATTCAATGCCAGTTCTCAGCCATATGACTTTCCAGAGAAGGGCGACAAAGCTGGTGAGGGGTCTGGAGAATAAGTCTTATGAGGAGAGGCTGAGGGAGCTGGGGTTATTCAGCCTGGAGAAGAGGAGGCTGAGGGGAGACCTTATTGCTCTCTACAACTCCCTGAAAGGAGGGTGTAGAGAGATGGGGGTCAGTCTCTTTTCTCAAGTCACAGGCGACAGGACAAGAGGAAATGGCCTCAAGTTGCGCCAGGGGAGGTTCAGGCTGGATATTAGGAAAAATTTTTTCACTGAAAGGGTTCTCAGGCATTGGAATGGGCTGCCCAGGGAGGGGGTTGAGGCACCATCCCTGGAGGTGTTCAAAAGACGGGTTGATGTAGTGCTGGGAGGTCTGGTTTAGTGATGATGCTCCTTGTTTGTTGTGTGGGTGTCTATTTTTGTCAGTTAGGTTGACGGTTGGACAAGATGATCTTTAAGGTCCCTTCCAACCTAGAAGATTCTGTGATTCTGTGACTTGGGCTACGACAAATCTTCAGGAAGAGCAGAGGGATGTCTGTCTGTGTACAATTTGGGAGTCAGTAGCCCTCCGAAGAACAGAACACCAAAATTCCCCGTGAAATGAGGGCTTCACAGCAGGCAACATTTATACCATCTGTCCTTGGGGTCACTCCTTCACACACCTGACAGCATTTGGGCTACGACTAATTTTCAGGAAGAGCAGAGGGATGTCTGTCTGTGTACAATTTGGGAGTCAGTAGCCCTCCGAAGAACAGAACACCAAAATTCCCCGTGAAATGAGGGCTTCACAGCAGGCAACATTTATACCATCTGTCCTTGGGGTCACTCCTTCACACACCTGACAGCATTCAAGTGAAAGGCACAGATTTGTAGCTCGATGCAAGAGCGTGCTCTGCTCCTCCACCTCCACTGACAGCTATTGCAGCTCGCACCACCTTCTGTGATGCCGCACATAATTTGATTTTTGATATTTAAACTGGGCTGTCTAAACTATCTCACAGATACTTATGCTGAGCCACGGTCAGTTTGGGTGCCAGATTACCATAGCCTTAACGAAACTCAAAATGAAGACACCTTGGGAAAATATATATCAAGTTCTTTCCACTAAAACTGTGCATTCAGACACCTACAAGCAGGAGCAGCTTCAGATTAGACTTGAGCCACCCTCTCTTACTCTTTCACCAGGACCGTAAATGTGATGAGGACAGGGAATTCCGGATCAAGAGAACAATCTCTGCTGAGAAATCCACTCTTCACCCCCACGAGCTGGCATTAAGGTCAGATGCAGATACAGAAAAGCTGAGATTTCTTATCAGAGCGCTCTTCTCCAAGTTCTACTGATGTATTTTCCCACTTTTTAACTTGCATTTACAGTAGCCCCCTGAGCTGTAATCACAAACTAAGACCCAGAACCAGGACAGAAACGTATCCCAGCACTAAAGACTTTGCAAATCAAGATTAACAGAAACACACGGGATAGTACAAGGCAGCAAATAATCAATGAGGTTTATCACAATAATCAATTGTTTTGTACATCAGTCACTTAATCACCATCAATTTTTTTTCATAAACCATAGGAAAATACTTTTAAGAATTTGACATTAACATTTTTGTTAAGGTGTTTAGTGGAACTCGTTAGCTTGTTTAGAGGAACTTCTATTCATATATTTGAATATATATTTCATATATGTGATATAATAGGAAAAAAAAGCCATAAAGCTGCCTGATTGAGGCTCTAAGGAAGCAGCAACAGAAAAATCATGTCATCAGGAAACTGAGAAGTTTGTACGTGGTTATCAAAGAGCTGGAAGGAATCACTGAAAGAAAAGACGAGTCATCTATATCTCAGCCCAATGAAACTTTTAGCAGCATGGACCAACAGGACAAAAACCATAACAAACATTTGAAAAAGGAAAAGACAAGAATTATACGATGCTGATTCCTAAGGCCTAGAAAGGCATCTGAAGTGGTGCCTGGCCTGAGTGTGGTTTCATGGCAGTGACAGAAAAAAAAAGACCTTACAATATAGAGCTACACTGGATAGTTCCATAATATTTTATTTCCTTTTTTCATTTTTAAAACTGTCACCCATCAAATTTAATAATCCATCTCTTTAAATCTTCTTATGAAAACTGGTACATGGTGTGCAAACTGACCTGTTCCACTTCATGATTATTCTTGCACTTCTACTATTCATCTTCTTTCAAAACAAAATTATTGCAATTTTCCAGTCCATCTGAGTAAAGAAACTTTACTGAGATCACAATTACTTTCATTTCTTGTTTCTTCTTGCCCATTCCAAAGCATAACCTATTTTTTCCCCTTAAAAACCACTCTAGCTCACTAGGGTATTTTAGCGAGCAATTTACAGAGACAACCTAGTTGTTTTTGCTTCTCAAAAATAAAGATTACCTAACAGAATCATAGATTTGTCTAGGTTGGAAGGAACATTTAAAATCACTTAGTCCAACCATCAACCTAAAAACCATCACTAAACCATGTCACTAAGCACCATTTCAACCCGGCTTTTGAACACCTCCAGGGATGGTGCCTCAACCACTTCCCTGGGCAGCCCATTCCAACTCTTAATAACCCTTTCAGTGTAAAAGTTTTTCCTAATATCCAATCTGAACCTCCCTTGGCGCAACTTGAGGCCATTTCCTCTTGTCCTATTGCCTGTGACTTGGGAGAAGAGACCAACCTCCTTTCAGGGAGTTGCAGAGAGGGATAAGGTCTCCCCTCAGCCTCCTTTTCTCCAGAATGAACACCCCCAGCTCCCTCAGCCGCTCCTCACAAGACTTGTGCTCCAGACCCCTCACCAGCTCCATGGCCCTTCTCTGGACATGCTCCACAGGAACATTTGAGGAACTCCACAGAGTGTTTGAGCACTTCAACTTACATATTCTATTTGTTACAACTCACTTCTCATTTGGAATCAGGACGTAATCCTATAAGAGATTTTTTTCAGGGCAAGCTACACTTCCTTATAGTCTCATCTAATATTAATAAAAAAAATTAAATTATTATTGGGTAATTTAAAACTGATTAATATTGACTGCTTTCTTCAGGTCAGGAGACTTGTTTTTCAATCAAATTTAAAGAAAGGTTCTTTCGATTTCTTTCAAAACAGTTCTTAACCCTGTCTCTAAATGGTCTTGCTAAATTCAAGTCAGCAAACTCCCACGAAAAAAAAGAAGCCACATTTCACACATATTTTAAAGTATCATATTTAATAAACACAAATTGATATAGAATCATATAGACACATAATGCACTTCAGCACACTCGAAGAACCTGCTCTTTCAGTAGGTTCTCCAGATCACAAATCACAGCTTCTGCCCTAACATGTGAGCCCAAAACCTGCTCTCTACCAATTTTACATTGGGCCTAAGGCCACGACCACTAATTCTGAGAATAGAGAGAAAGTAGAGCTTTTAACAGTCACTCTGAAGTTTCTCAATTCCTTTCAGGTTTTGTCCATAGTAACAATTGTGCGTGGAATTCAATGGGCACTATTCACTTCGCGTGAATGTTTCAGGGGAGCTAATTTAAGAGCAATTGAGACTCACTTGTATTTCTAAGCCTGAGTATGGAAATACCAAGATTTTTGTTAGGTGTATAGCCACCAAACAGGTTCTAGAACTCAGAATAACACTGATTAAATGTAACTCCAGGTGGTATTGTTCCTTCACAAGAACCAACGTAATCCCACAGCATCACTAGACTCTTGATGATTAACACCTGATGATCAAGTTTTATACATGAATCAGCAATCCCCTTCAAAAAGCTAAAAAGTTTCCAAAACCAGAAGGAAAAAGTTATGTTGTTCCAGCCAGGGACAATCTTGTATTCTGGATTCTTCCAGTGCCTGGGATAATGCAGTCCTACTCCACAACCTTCCCTCCTGTGCGGGGAGGTTTTTATTTTTCTGCAGGGCTACTGGAGTTACAGCTGTCACAGCTTCATACATATAAACAGTGGCACAGATTTAAGAATTTAAGATTTAAGTTCAACTGCCAAGTCATTAAAACAACTTCTGCAAAATCTTGACCTTCCTTTTGCAAGCAAACTGCTACTGATTTAGCCTTACAGAATCACAGAATCTTAATGGTTGGAAGGGACCTCTGAGATCATCGAGTCCAACCACATTAAAAGCAAACAAACAAACAAAAAACCCCAAAAAACCAACGACAAAACCACACACACACACACAACAAACCCAAAACCACCACCCACCAACTAAACCCCACACCCACAACCTCACACACTACACCCCACCACAAACCCAATAACCTTGGGCACTAGAGCATGCCCTGAAGAGCCACGTCTACACGTTTCTTAAATACCTCCAGGGATGGTGACTCCACCACCTCCCTGGGCAGGCTGTTCCAGTGCCTGACCACTCTTTCAGTAAAGTAATTCTTCCTAATATCTAATCTGAATCTCCCTTGCTGCAGCTTCAGACCATTTCCTCTGGTCTTGTCATTATTCCTTTGGGAGAAGAGGCCAACCCCCGCCTCTCTACAGTCTCCTTTCAGGTAGTTGTAGGAAACTTAGGGAAACTTCAGTGTATCTGGACCTCACAGTAACATCAGCCACACCGTAACCAAAAATACCAGCTGAATTCAGAAGCAAGTATGACATTTTTTGCTCACTGGATGAAGTTTGTGCTCGTTTTTATCAGTAATAGACGAGATTTTTCTGTAGGAGCTTTGCTTGCAGGTGCAAATCATATTAAGGCATTGTACAAATCCAGAAAAATAAAAAGAAACCCTGTATCAGTGACCCTTTGACGCTTGAATGGAACACAGGAAATAGATTCACATTATGTCCAAGTCAAATGTTTTTAATGATGTGCATCTTTATCAACCTCGTTCAACCTACTACCCAAGTCTAGAGTATTTAAACCAAGCTCCTTTACACACCTGGCGCTACGAACATACTTTTACAAAAATAATCCTAATTTCACAGAATAATAAAAGATAAATATTTTTAAAAACCGGAAAAATTTAGCAACAGAAGAGGAAGCCCTGAAAAAGAGCCCAGATAAAAGACAGTTCTTCCAGTTTCTCTGTCTGCAGCAGAAAGACCAGCCAGATAACACTCTTCAGGAGCAAAGTTAGCTCCTTCAAAGAGGTCTTTCATAAAGACACTAAAAGAAAGTGGAATACTGAAGACTGAGTAGGGTTCAGCCCAGTCACAAAAGGAAAAAGAACATACATAATTATTTTTTTCCTTATGGCAGTGAACATTGACTCATCCTAAAATAAGATTATGCCCAAAAGGATGGAATTATCAGGTAATCCCAGCCAGAGGAACACACCAGCAACAACACATCAGACATGGGGGATCTGGGCCAAGAACTGGGAACCAAGGGGAGGAGTTATCCTTGTTTTTACGCTGCAGTTAATGCTGTGTATGTTAAAGGGTGAAAGGCTAGCACTTCCAGGGCACAATTCAAAGAGAGATGTTAAAGGAGATATCAAGTTAAGGGAGATGTCAAAGCAAATGAGATAAAACACGTTGCTGGATGCTGTGGGCCAGCATCACTGTGCTAGATGAATTCACCGGTACCTAGAAATAATACTCCCACTCTTAATTCCCAAACAGAATAACCATCAAATATTACTCTGTAAAAGTATGCCCCTTTTAGCAACGTTGTAAAGATTTTAAATCTTGATGTATACCCTTTGTAATTAATGGAATCTCAGGCTTTTTCATGTATGTCCATTAGCAAACTTCTCCAGGAATAGAATCAACAGTGAAACAGGAGAGCGTTAAGCCAGAGGAAGTCCCTCTGCACAGACTTATTCTTTCCTAAGTGCTAAATTACTACCAGAACTCCATTAATTTTCCAAAGTTATGGAATTCAGCAATATCAAAGATATAAGAGCATGAGCAGCTTCAGATTAGACTTGAGCCACCCTCTCTTACTCTTTCACCAGGACCGTAAATGTGATGAGGACAGGGAATTCCGGATCAAGAGAACAATCTCTGCTGAGAAATCCACTCTTCACAGCTCGATGCAAGAACGTGCTTTGCTCCTCTACTTCACTGACAGCTTTTGCAGCTCGCACCACCTTCTGTGATGCCGCACATAATTTGATTTTTGATATTTAAACTGGGCTGTCTAAACTATCTCACAGATACTTATGCTGAGCCACGGTCAGTTTGGGTGCCAGATTACCATAGCCTTAACGAAACTCAAAATGAAGACACCTTGGGAAAATATATATCAAGTTCTTTCCACTAAAACTGTGCATTCAGACACCTACAAGCAGAAGCAGCTTCAGATTAGACTCGAGCCACCCTCTCTTACTCTTTTACCAGGACCAATTCCCTGAGGACAGGGAATTCTGGATCAACAGAACAATCTCTGCTGAGAAATCCACTCTTCATCCCCCTGAGCTGGCATTAAGGTCAGATGTCAATACAGAAAAGCTGAGATTTCTTATCAGAGCGCTCTTCTCCAAGTTCTACTGATGTATTTTCCCACTTTTTAACTTGCATTTACAGTAGCCCCCTGAGCTGTAATCACAAACTAAGACCCAGAACCAGGACAGAAACGTATCCCAGCACTAAAGACTTTGCAAATCAAGATTAACAGAAACACACGGGATAGTACAAGGCAGCAAATAATCAATGAGGTTTATCACAATAATCAATTGTTTTGTACATCAGTCACTTAATCACCATCAATTTTTTTTCATAAACCATAGGAAAATACTTTTAAGAATTTGACATTAACATTTTTGTTAAGGTGTTTAGTGGAACTCGTTAGCTTGTTTAGAGGAACTTCTATTCATATATTTGAATATATATTTCATATATGTGATATAATAGGAAAAAAAAGCCATAAAGCTGCCTGATTGAGGCTCTAAGGAAGCAGCAACAGAAAAATCATGTCATCAGGAAACTGAGAAGTTTGTACGTGGTTATCAAAGAGCTGGAAGGAATCACTGAAAGAAAAGACGAGTCATCTATATCTCAGCCCAATGAAACTTTTAGCAGCATGGACCAACAGGACAAAAACCATAACAAACATTTGAAAAAGGAAAAGACAAGAATTATACGATGCTGATTCCTAAGGCCTAGAAAGGCATCTGAAGTGGTGCCTGGCCTGAGTGTGGTTTCATGGCAGTGACAGAAAAAAAAGACCTTACAATATAGAGCTACACTGGATCATTCCATAATATTTTATTTCCTTTTTTCATTTTTAAAACTGTCACCCATCAAATTTAATAATCCATCTCTTTAAATCTTCTTATGAAAACTGGTACATGGTGTGCAAACTGACCTGTTCCACTTCATGATTATTCTTGCACTTCTACTATTCATCTTCTTTCAAAACAAAATTATTGCAATTTTCCAGTCCATCTGAGTAAAGAAACTTTACTGAGATCACAATTACTTTCATTTCTTGTTTCTTCTTGCCCATTCCAAAGCATAACCTATTTTTTCCCCTTAAAAACCACTCTAGCTCACTAGGGTATTTTAGCGAGCAATTTACAGAGACAACCTAGTTGTTTTTGCTTCTCAAAAATAAAGATTACCTAACAGAATCATAGATTTGTCTAGGTTGGAAGGAACATTTAAAATCACTTAGTCCAACCATCAACCTAAAAACCATCACTAAACCATGTCACTAAGCACCATTTCAACCCGGCTTTTGAACACCTCCAGGGATGGTGCCTCAACCACTTCCCTGGGCAGCCCATTCCAACTCTTAATAACCCTTTCAGTGTAAAAGTTTTTCCTAATATCCAATCTGAACCTCCCTTGGCGCAACTTGAGGCCATTTCCTCTTGTCCTATTGCCTGTGACTTGGGAGAAGAGACCAACCTCCTTTCAGGGAGTTGCAGAGAGGGATAAGGTCTCCCCTCAGCCTCCTTT
>NW_015091112.1:1120821-1187840 GCF_001431845.1 Calidris pugnax
TACTCCTTATTTTGTGCAAACTTACCCTTTTCCCTTTACCCAACATAATTTATATGACGCAGATTATATATAATTTTGACTGCAATCCCTCAAGAGAAAAATGTAGGCCAGATATTGCAATCCTGCACAACCACATAAAGAACAGATTGAGGGAAAAGACCAAAAGCTCACTTCTGCTTTCCCCCAGCCCTGCTCCCAGCTCCAAGCAAACCCACCAGCTGTATAGCTGGCTAAAGCAGAGAACTAAGAGCATTTAGAGTTCTGTATGTAAACACTGATAAGATTGTTACATTAAAGAAACAACCTCGCTTTATATGAATAAAAAAATAAAAAAAATAAAAAAGACATTGAGGTGCTGGAGCGGGTCCAGAGAAGAGTGACAAAGCTGGTGAGGGGTCTGGAGAATAAGTCTTATGAGGAGAGGCTGAGGGAGCTGGGGTTATTCAGCCTGGAGAAGAGGAGGCTGAGGGGAGACCTTATTGCTCTCTACAACTCCCTGAAAGGAGGGTGTAGAGAGATGGGGGTCGGTCTCTTTTCTCAAGTCACAGGCGACAGGACAAGAGGAAATGGCCTCAAGTTGCGCCAGGGGAGGTTCAGGCTGGATATTAGGAAAAATTTTTTCACTGAAAGGGTTCTCAGGCATTGGAATGGGCTGCCCAGGGAGGTGGTTGAGGCACCATCCCTGGAGGTGTTCAAAAGACGGGTTGATGTAGTGCTGGGAGGTCTGGTTTAGTGATGATGCTCCTTGTTTGTTGTGTGGGTGTCTATTTTTGTCAGTTAGGTTGACGGTTGGACAAGATGATCTTTAAGGTCCCTTCCAACCTAGAAGATTCTGTGATTCTGTGACTTGGGCTACGACAAATCTTCAGGAAGAGCAGAGGGATGTCTGTCTGTGTACAATTTGGGAGTCAGTAGCCCTCCGAAGAACAGAACACCAAAATTCCCCGTGAAATGAGGGCTTCACAGCAGGCAACATTTATACCATCTGTCCTTGGGGTCACTCCTTCACACACCTGACAGCATTCAAGTGAAAGGCACAGATTTCAATAACCTGAAGAAGTTTTACACCTGCTGACTCAGTGGTCTGTTTATGCTTCGTGAGTTTATTTTTCATGATAGAAATAAAAATATTTACAAAATTGGGGACTTATAAAGTTGATCTTTATCCCAGACTTGCACTATTACTTTTCCTCTAACGTTTTATTTTTGTGATCCATCAATTACTTTTGATTGTTGAGGGCCTAGAGACAACATTTATGGGTAAATCACATTAAAAGGCAGAATTACAATATTTAAGTCTCGATATAAAGCCAGCAGCAGCACACAGCTCGATGCAAGAACGTGCTTTGCTCCTCTACTTCACTGACAGCTTTTGCAGCTCGCACCACCTTCTGTGATGCCGCACATAATTTGATTTTTGATATTTAAACTGGGCTGTCTAAACTATCTCACAGATACTTATGCTGAGCCACGGTCAGTTTGGGTGCCAGATTACCATAGCCTTAACGAAACTCAAAATGAAGACACCTTGGGAAAATATATATCAAGTTCTTTCCACTAAAACTGTGCATTCAGACACCTACAAGCAGGAGCAGCTTCAGATTAGACTTGAGCCACCCTCTCTTACTCTTTCACCAGGACCGTAAATGTGATGAGGACAGGGAATTCCGGATCAAGAGAACAATCTCTGCTGAGAAATCCACTCTTCACCCCCACGAGCTGGCATTAAGGTCAGATGCAGATACAGAAAAGCTGAGATTTCTTATCAGAGCGCTCTTCTCCAAGTTCTACTGATGTATTTTCCCACTTTTTAACTTGCATTTACAGTAGCCCCCTGAGCTGTAATCACAAACTAAGACCCAGAACCAGGACAGAAACGTATCCCAGCACTAAAGACTTTGCAAATCAAGATTAACAGAAACACACGGGATAGTACAAGGCAGCAAATAATCAATGAGGTTTATCACAATAATCAATTGTTTTGTACATCAGTCACTTAATCACCATCAATTTTTTTTCATAAACCATAGGAAAATACTTTTAAGAATTTGACATTAACATTTTTGTTAAGGTGTTTAGTGGAACTCGTTAGCTTGTTTAGAGGAACTTCTATTCATATATTTGAATATATATTTCATATATGTGATATAATAGGAAAAAAAAGCCATAAAGCTGCCTGATTGAGGCTCTAAGGAAGCAGCAACAGAAAAATCATGTCATCAGGAAACTGAGAAGTTTGTACGTGGTTATCAAAGAGCTGGAAGGAATCACTGAAAGAAAAGACGAGTCATCTATATCTCAGCCCAATGAAACTTTTAGCAGCATGGACCAACAGGACAAAAACCATAACAAACATTTGAAAAAGGAAAAGACAAGAATTATACGATGCTGATTCCTAAGGCCTAGAAAGGCATCTGAAGTGGTGCCTGGCCTGAGTGTGGTTTCATGGCAGTGACAGAAAAAAAAGACCTTACAATATAGAGCTACACTGGATCATTCCATAATATTTTATTTCCTTTTTTCATTTTTAAAACTGTCACCTATCAAATTTAATAATCCATCTCCTTAAATCTTCTTATGAAAACTGGTACATGGTGTGCAAACTGACCTGTTCCACTTCATGATTATTCTTGCACTTCTACTATTCATCTTCTTTCAAAACAAAATTATTGCAATTTTTCCAGTCCATCTGAGTAAAGAAACTTTACTGAGATCACAATTACTTTCATTTCTTGTTTCTTCTTGGCCATTCCAAAGCATAACCTATTTTTTCCCCTTAAAAACCACTCTAGCTCACTAGGGTATTTTAGCGAGCAACTTACAGAGACAACCTAGTTGTTTTTGCTTCTCAAAAATAAAGATTACCTAACAGAATCATAGATTTGTCTAGGTTGGAAGGAACATTTAAAATCACTTAGTCCAACCATCAACCTAACTTTGATAAAAACCATCACTAAACCATGTCACTAAGCACCATTTCAACCCGGCTTTTGAACACCTCCAGGGATGGTGCCTCAACCACTTCCCTGGGCAGCCCATTCCAACTCTTAATAACCCTTTCAGTGTAAAAGTTTTTCCTAATATCCAATCTGAACCTCCCTTGGCGCAACTTGAGGCCATTTCCTCTTGTCCTATTGCCTGTGACTTGGGAGAAGAGACCAACCTCCTTTCAGGGAGTTGCAGAGAGGGATAAGGTCTCCCCTCAGCCTCCTTTCCTCCAGAATGAACACCCCCAGCTCCCTCAGCCGCTCCTCACAAGACTTGTGCTCCAGACCCCTCACCAGCTCCATGGCCCTTCTCTGGACATGCTCCACAGGAACATTTGAGGAACTCCACAGAGTGTTTGAGCACTTCAACTTACATATTCTATTTGTTACAACTCACTTCTCATTTGGAATCAGGACGTAATCCTATAAGAGATTTTTTTCAGGGCAAGCTACACTTCCTTATAGTCTCATCTAATATTAATAAAAAAAATTAAATTATTATTGGGTAATTTAAAACTGATTAATATTGACTGCTTTCTTCAGGTCAGGAGACTTGTTTTTCAATCAAATTTAAAGAAAGGTTCTTTCGATTTCTTTCAAAACAATTCTTAACCCTGTCTCTAAATGGTCTTGCTAAATTCAAGTCAGCAAACTCCCACGAAAAAAAAGAAGCCACATTTCACACATATTTTAAAGTATCTTATTTAATAAACACAAATTGATATAGACACATAATGCACTTCAGCATACTGGAAGAACCTGCTCTTTCAGTAGGTTCTCCAGATCACAAATCACAGCTTCTGCCCTAACATGTGAGCCCAAAACCTGCTCTCTACCAATTTTACATTGGGCCTAAGGCCACGACCACTAATTCTGAGAATAGAGAGAAAGTAGAGCTTTTAACAGTCACTCTGAAGTTTCTCAATTCCTTTCAGGTTTTGTCCATAGTAACAATTGTGCGTGGAATTCAATGGGCACTATTCACTTCGCGTGAATGTTTCAGGGGAGCTAATTTAAGAGCAATTGAGACTCACTTGTATTTCTAAGCCTGAGTATGGAAATACCAAGATTTTTGTTAGGTGTATAGCCACCAAACAGGTTCTAGAACTCAGAATAACACTGATTAAATGTAACTCCAGGTGGTATTGTTCCTTCACAAGAACCAACGTAATCCCACAGCATCACTAGACTCTTGATGATTAACACCTGATGATCAAGTTTTATACATGAATCAGCAATCCCCTTCAAAAAGCTAAAAAGTTTCCAAAACCAGAAGGAAAAAGTTATGTTGTTCCAGCCAGGGACAATCTTGTATTCTGGATTCTTCCAGTGCCTGGGATAATGCAGTCCTACTCCACAACCTTCCCTCCTGTGCGGGGAGGTTTTTATTTTTCTGCAGGGCTACTGGAGTTACAGCTGTCACAGCTTCATACATATAAACAGTGGCACAGATTTAAGAATTTAAGATTTAAGTTCAACTGCCAAGTCATTAAAACAACTTCTGCAAAATCTTGACCTTCCTTTTGCAAGCAAACTGCTACTGATTTAGCCTTACAGAATCACAGAATCTTAATGGTTGGAAGGGACCTCTGAGATCATCGAGTCCAACCACATTAAAAGCAAACAAACAAACAAAAAACCCCAAAAAACCAACGACAAAACCACACACACACACACAACAAACCCAAAACCACCACCCACCAACTAAACCCCACACCCACAACCTCACACACTACACCCCACCACAAACCCAATAACCTTGGGCACTAGAGCATGCCCTGAAGAGCCACGTCTACACGTTTCTTAAATACCTCCAGGGATGGTGACTCCACCACCTCCCTGGGCAGGCTGTTCCAGTGCCTGACCACTCTTTCAGTAAAGTAATTCTTCCTAATATCTAATCTGAATCTCCCTTGCTGCAGCTTCAGACCATTTCCTCTGGTCTTGTCATTATTCCTTTGGGAGAAGAGGCCAACCCCCGCCTCTCTACAGTCTCCTTTCAGGTAGTTGTAGGAAACTTAGGGAAACTTCAGTGTATCTGGACCTCACAGTAACATCAGCCACACCGTAACCAAAAATACCAGCTGAATTCAGAAGCAAGTATGACATTTTTTGCTCACTGGATGAAGTTTGTGCTTGTTTTTATCAGTAATAGACGAGATTTTTCTGTAGGAGCTTTGCTTGCAGGTGCAAATCATATTAAGGCATTGTACAAATCCAGAAAAATAAAAAGAAACCCTGTATCAGTGACCCTTTGACGCTTGAATGGAACACAGGAAATAGATTCACATTATATCCAAGTCAAATGTTTTTAATGATGTGCATCTTTATCAACCTCGTTCAACCTACTACCCAAGTCTAGAGTATTTAAACCAAGCTCCTTTACACACCTGGCGCTACGAACATACTTTTACAAAAATAATCCTAATTTCACAGAATAATAAAAGATAAATATTTTTAAAAACCGGAAAAATTTAGCAACAGAAGAGGAAGCCCTGCTTATGTACCTGGCGCCACAAACATACTTTTACAAAAATAGTCCTAATTTAACAGAATAATAATAGATATTTTTAAAAACTTGAAAAATTTAGCAACAGAAGAGGAAGCCCTGAAAAAAGCCCAGATAAAAGACAGTTCTTCCAGTTTCTCTGTCTGCAGCAGAAAGACCAGCCAGATAACACTCTTCAGGAGCAAAGTTAGCTCCTTCAAAGAGGTCTTTCATAAAGACACTAAAAGAAAGTGGAATACTGAAGACTGAGTAGGGTTCAGCCCAGTCACAAAAGGAAAAAGAACATACATAATTATTTTTTTCCTTATGGCAGTGAACATTGACTCATCCTAAAATAAGATTATGCCCAAAAGGATGGAATTATCAGGTAATCCCAGCCAGAGGAACACACCAGCAACAACACATCAGACATGGGGGATCTGGGCCAAGAACTGGGAACCAAGGGGAGGAGTTATCCTTGTTTTTACGCTGCAGTTAATGCTGTGTATGTTAAAGGGTGAAAGGCTAGCACTTCCAGGGCACAATTCAAAGAGAGATGTGATCCAGGCCAAGAACTGGGAACCAAGGAGAGGAGTTATCCTTGTCTTTACGCTGCAGTTAATGCTGTGTATGTTAAAGGGTGAAAGGCTAGCACTTCCAGGGCACAATTCAAAGAGAGATGTTAAAGGAGATATCAAGTTAAGGGAGATGTCAAAGCAAATGAGATAAAACACGTTGCTGGATGCTGTGAGCCAGCATCACTGTGCTAGATGAATTCACCGGTACCTAGAAATAATACTCCCACTCTTAATTCCCAAACAGAATAACCATCAAATATTACTCTGTAAAAGTATGCCCCTTTTAGCAACGTTGTAAAGATTTTAAATCTTGATGTATACCCTTTGTAATTAATGGAATCTCAGGCTTTTTCATGTATGTCCATTAGCAAACTTCTCCAGGAATAGAATCAACAGTGAAACAGGAGAGCGTTAAGCCAGAGGAAGTCCCTCTGCACAGACTTATTCTTTCCTAAGTGCTAAATTACTACCAGAACTCCATTAATTTTCCAAAGTTATGGAATTCAGCAATATCAAAGATATAAGAGCATCTAGAGCATTTTTGAAGCCCCCAAAGATGATAAATAGATGAACTACACATCAAATAAGATATCTTTCATATGGAAAACTTAACTAGCATTTACAATAGATAAGGAACAATGAATTATCCAACAGCTACAAACCCACTGATTTTTCCAAGATGAGTTTGATCGCAAAGCTGAAGTTCCTACTAATTCTAAACTGGCAAAAATTGTGGCAAAAAAGGACTCTGATTCACCCCTTAACAAATTCCTATGATTTGAGAATTTTTAAAGACTTGAATTTTGGCCAGAAAAAAAAGAAAATGGAAGTTTCATTAAACGTAGAATAATCTTACATCAATAAGTTCCTCATGCATGCATAGAGCTCTGAAAATCCCTTGCGGAAGCACGCCTTTCTAGAAAGGTAGCTTTTCTGTATTATAAGTGATGCTTTACTTTTTTTGTAGGTAATAACTCTGTTAGTCACACTTACAGATCTCAGAGTCTGAAGGTCCAAGAAACAGAAAGTAAATCATAAACACGATGAAGGATTTCTCCCTCTTTTAATAAAGATAAATATCAAGCAACTCAAAGATCCACATAAGATAATGTGAGAAAACTTCAGTGACTGAATAAACAACTTTGTCATTTAGCCAACATCATTTTGCTGTCTCATTTAGCTACATACAAGTTTCAACTCTGAGTCAGAATTGTTCAATTACTTTTAACGTGGGAGTATCATTCATAGTTCTGAGCTTCCAAGTGTACGTGGGGGGGTGTGAGGGGGTGGAAATCAGTGCATGCGTCTTCTGTCTGCTGGATATGGTTACAAATCCTTCCTTCCCTGTGCCAGATCCACGCAGGATGAGAACTGGTGCAGTTCCAGGCTACAGAACCTTCTCATAAACTGAGCTGCTGCAGTTCAGGAGTTCAGGATGTTCTTGACTCATTTGGTGAACAGATGACCACCCCCAGAACTCATAACACACACAAATCCTTGCTAACAGAAGAGGATCATGACCCTGCAGAGTAAGAGAAATTTATCTGCAGTCTGTCTACATGGTATCGTAGATAAATTGCACAGGTTTCAGTTTTAAATTAAGAGAACTAAACAGAGATCTCCACATCCTGGTACATACGTTGCCACTACTGGTGACAAATTTGGGACTTAACTTCACGGCTTCAGCAGGGATAGCTAGTGCCATGTGAGATGCCTTGGGGCATCCATGACACATGCACCAACACGTGACAAAGGACCTCTGGAAGACCCTTCTCTTCTGAACAACCAGCCAGAGGCCCTGAAAGATTCCTTAGGATATTTAAACCAGCACTAAGCACCTGTATTTGAGCAAGTGAATGCTTCTTGTTCAATACACTCCACGGGCTCTAGAGTGGGATTTTGCTGACCAGCCACTTGATGTGTAGTTTAGGAAGGGCAGGCTGAATCTCTCTCACCTCCACAGGCTGCTATCTAGATTCCCAGCAACTATAAGAGGAACTTAAACATACAGTGCATGTGTACATTTAAATTTAAGCATTGATCTTTAACTGAACCCCACACGTTACCACACTGTGCCTCAATTCCTTCACCAGCACGATAGGAATGGTGACACTGACCTACTGTGTAGATGTAGGGCAATGTAAAACAGATTTCCCAGGAAAATTCTAATTGGTAGATTTTTACACAGTCTTTACAAGACTGCAAAACAGGTGATGCACTTACATGTATTTACTCTTACAGTATCTGGAAACAGAATTAAAAGTAGGACACACATAGATTCTGTAAGAGACTGCCACAGAGAATCACAGAATCTTCTAGGTTGGAAGGGACCTTAAAGATCATCTTGTCCAACCGTCAACCTAACTGACAAAAATAGACACCCACACAACAAACAAGGAGCATCATCACTAAACCAGACCTCCCAGCACTACATCAACCCGTCTTTTGAACACCTCCAGGGATGGTGCCTCAACCACCTCCCTGGGCAGCCCATTCCAATGGCTGAGAACCCTTTCA
This sequence comes from Calidris pugnax, assembly GCF_001431845.1. NCBI lineage: Eukaryota > Metazoa > Chordata > Aves > Charadriiformes > Scolopacidae > Calidris > Calidris pugnax. Next base: position 1,129,392 of record NW_015091112.1, read on the forward strand.
GTGAAAAAATTTTTCCTAATATCCAGCCTGAACCTCCCCTGGCACAACTTGAGGCCATTTCCTCTTGTCCTGTCGCCTGTGACTTGAGAAAAGAGACCGACCCCCATCTCTCTACACCCTCCTTTCAGGTAGTTGTAGAGAGCAATAAGGTCTCCCCTCAGCCACAGGATGGGCTGAGACACACACAAGATGTCAGCCCAGTGCTCTGAGAGCTGCAAGAAACACAACAATCACAGGTACTCATGGGCTGGCACAGAAGCAAGATGCTGAAGAGATGGATTCAATTCTTCAGAGAACTACCTTTGTGACCTTGGATGAAGAACACAGATGAACACCCATTCAGAAAGGCTCAGAGCCCTTGTGCTTTATTTGGATTTTAAGTGTAAGCTGGGCAGAACAGGTATTCTCCATTACATTATTTACTGGATGATGCCAGCTGGGATAGGCCTGTAATACTCCTGCCTAAAAACGTGATTTACAGTTATTCATGAACCGCGTTAACAGCTTCAAAATGCATTTTTAAATCATTTCCATTTACCCTTCCTTGTCTCAGACTAGGAAGGGTATTTAACATGCCTGTATGTTTTCCTTGTCATTTGAGACGCTTCATCACAGCAAAATGCCCTTGAAAGAAGAGCCTGGAATACCAATGCTCAGGGCTGCGAGAGAGACCAGCCTTATCTCTCCACTGCAGCTCTGCACAGGACACGCAGGTGAGAGATTTAATAGCTGTGCTGAGAGAAAACAGCCCTTACTGCCAAGCCAGCAAAAGCAGGCCAGTTCAAAGGCAGGGGGGGGGAAAGAAAGAAAAAAAAAAAGTAAATTGTCAAACAGCATGCAGTCAGACAGCAAATAATGAAGCAATGAATAATAGATTTCTTACGTAATCGCTATTTTATCCTGATATTACAAGGTGGGTATTTATTTTGCTGCAACACTTTAAACCAGATAGTCTCCTCTGTTAATCCCTTGATGCAACTGCAGACAAAAAGAAAATAGTAAGTGATGATACTTAAAATTTGCCGTATACAAACATCCATTCTTGTCTTCATCACAGACAGAAGGCAGCGTCTTCCATTTTGATAAATAAAAAAAATAATAGGAGAGAATGTATGTTCATAAGACAGATGGAGATTAGATAATATGGGACCCAGAAGCCAGATATAAAGCTTCTCCGGTGGTTCTAAAGTGAAATTTGGAATCTGTTAAGGAAGTTGTGGGGTTTTGCCTTAGAGCATGTAACTGATGATCAGAAAAAAAAAAAGAAATCCAAGGAAGTCTAAGATTTTAGTGAACTTGTAGCATATTTATAAGATGTCTCTCTTTGAGTCCCTCCCTGCAAGGCTGATTTCATGATTTCACAAACAAAAGAAAGAGACCACAATGGCCCATTTAAAAACCTGTATCTTATTTGATGATAAAAGAGATCAGATTTAATTCCCTTTTTTCTTCTCCCTAAAGAACAGACTTATTTTCTCAACTAGAACTTGAGAAAAGGTCTCCTATTGACGCAGCCCAGGAAAGGACCAGAACCACTCTTCCATTCTGCTTTGTGCTCTCAGGTTACTCAACACTTCAGTAGCTTTTATGAAGTGTGATACAGCTCTGAACAGATACTAACAAAAATAAAATTAAAAAAAATTAAACCAGAGCTAGTTCCCAGTCTTTTCACATATTTGTGGTTTCAGAATATGTGCATTTCATACAGTTCTAAATCATTTAGTCACACTAATAAAAGGGCATTACAATGCCCTGTCAATATTAAATTGACAGTAACTAAATAGCTGATATATTAAAAAAATATGACTGAGTTACAGAAAATTGATCTTATTTCAAAGCAAATTATCTATATTTAAACAGTCAGCTTCCTTCTGAAACATGGAGCTGCAAACAATGAACCCAAATGGATGCTATTACACAAAACAAAACATTCTCCAGTAGAAGAACGTTTCCATACAAAAATTCTAACTCATTCTAGTTTTTGTAGTCTTCAAGGAAAATAAATAAATAAATAAATGAAGCATTTCTGAGTCAAGTCACCCAGGTCCCTTGGAAATCCTGTATACACTACATATTCTGGCCAAATTACTAATTCTGGTCGAGCCACCACTAAAATGCCTAATAAAGATGAAGCCTCTATGTTTACCAGTGCAGATTTTTCCCATGTTTGAACAGCAGTATTGGCCACACCTCCAGCTGAAGCAGCAGTTCTGCATGTGCCATACAAAGCCTATGGCAGATGCAAATTATCACTTAGACAAGACCTCAGGCATGCATGTTATTCCTCACCACCTTATTTTGTAAAGCCTCTTAATCAAAGAGAAAGTGCTAGACAATGGGGACTTTTCAACAGGTTGTTGTTTGTTTGTTTTGTTTTTTTTCTTTTAAACGGCAGGAGGGGGAGAACCCAAAAATTGGTTCCAACCAACCCAGAGCAATTCAACTGTTACTTCAGCTTTTGGATTTTGTTTGTTTTGGCTTTTTTCATTTAACTTTGATTTTATTTTAATCAGGAATCCCTGTAAAGACTTGAAAAAAAAAAAAAAAACCAGAAAAAATGTTTCTATCAAGTTCTGTGAAGTTTCTTGTTTTCTGGGAAACAAGGTACTCTCTCAGCCTTAGATTTTTATTTATTTTATAGCTTCTTATGGTGGTCTTGGTTGTTTTATATCTAGGCAAACTCAGCTTATGAACTTGGTCACTTAGATTCCTTTACAGAGGAAAGCTGTGAAACTTTCTTTGCAGCATAAAGCAAGTAGGACTTACTGTCAAAAGGCAGTTGTTTGCTCCTTGTTGAAAATGCAAAAAATACAAGTGTTAATTTGCAATTTAATATGGAACTCTAAAACAGTATCTATAAATTTTAGTCATAAACTGAGTTTTTACAGTCAGATCTTCAATCTTATTACAATTTCCTCCAGCCACAGAGATAAAGTTAGGCTCAAATATTACAACACACAGCAAGAGGTATCTTAGATGTACCACCTGCTCTCAAAGGAATGAGATGGGTTTATTCCATGGCACTGTTTTCATCAACTGGAACAAGAAGAAATTCATGGTCCAAACCACCCATAACTGAAGGAGGTCACAACTCTTTAAATTACCTCTTAAAGACTGCTAAAAAGTACTCTAGCACTGGATGATATCCAATGGCAGCAGCCACTTCTCATGGAAAGGATACGCTCTGCAGCCAGTACAGATTTATTTCCACTCTAAATTACTAGGCCTATCTCAAGCATGTTTATGTTTCTATGACAGAAGGAAGTAATTGAAGACAGTCACAAGCCAAGAAACATTCCTTGAAGATAACTGAATTAGAACTTGAACAGAAAAAAATAATTTCTTATCTTTTGGACAGAGCAACCAAAAGAGTTATAATATTTCCTGTTCTGTCAATGTTCTCTTAGCATTTAAAATATTATTGTAATGTCTGGTTGCTATTTACAAAATATTTTACATACACAAAAGAATGCACCCAGATTTCTGAAGGGACATGTACCAGACTGTACCATACACAGTAAGCAGATTTTAAAAAGAACAGATTCCCCAGCAAAACAATTCCTTTGTCAGGTTGCAGCCTGTTGGAAGGCCGAGGCCTGCCCTCTATTAGACTGTCCTAAGAGAAGGCCATTGATGCCTTCAAGGCATCACATTCACTGTAGTGATGGCCATAGCATAAAAAAAGCGCACAGCAAACAAACACCAAGGGGGACTACAAAATATTCATTCATGAAGATACATATTCTGACATCCATAATGAGAGTTCCAAACTTACTGTCTTGTTTCTGTAAAGATACAAAGGAGAAGGTGGATTTTGGATAGAAAAGTTTCTGTATTAAGATCCATTTATATGCAGTCTAGCTACAAAACTGTAAAATGAATGTTCAAAAGCTACTAAAGGGTTGGAAGGGACCTCTGAAGGTCCAACCCTCCTGCAACTATGGGGGACATCTTCAACTAGATCAACTAGCACTTAGAAAAAGCCAACGCAATGCCAGGTTTCAGCAGAATATTTCCAGGTGAAGAAAGACAAATTATGTCACTTCATGCCACCTCAGCTCAATGCTCAGAGAGACAAAAGATGACAGTGGCATCGAGAACAAACACACACTTGGTATCAAATAAACTCCAGGGTATCTGTGGGAATGCTAACAGGACAACACAATTGGCATTGCTGTTGGAAGGAAGAGGAAAAGAATAGTTCGAAAGATTTTTAAGTACGGGAGGAAAGAAACGCAGAATAAAGGCGGTGATAAACTTGAAATAGAACTGTAAAATAGTGGCATGAATATGTAAGAGTGTCAGCGCTGGAGCGGATAAAAAAGAAGCCTGAACACACTTATTTCATACTGTTTTGCATCATCTAGTACATCAGAATCATCGTCACTGTGATTCATAAGGAAGACGCCCAAGAGCAGTGTTGAATAATGAAATAGCATGGGGGAAAGTGTGGGAGTCAAGAAACCCAGGCACAGGTCAGCTCAGCTGAGAGATTATTGTGGCAGATACATTCCTTCAGCCATGGGAGAAGAGGAAAGAAATAGTTCTTAAAGCTGAAGAAACTCAGCTTTAAGAACTATTCTTAAAGCTGAAGGTTGCTGAGCACAGATAAAATTAGATTAATTGTCACCTGGAATCAGGGCAAAGATACTGCGACACATTCAGCATAAAAGAACAACAACAAAAAAAAAACATCAGAAAAGGAACAGGAGTTTGGTTTCAGTCATTTGAGTGTTGTCAGCAAAGCACACGTAAGCAGCTATTAGAGCAGGCCAGCTGGATGTAAGGAGCCAGATAAGAATTAGGAAGCTGAATCAACTCCAGCTTTTGTGCTGATGACTGAAGTCAGGTAAAAAAAAAAAATAAAAAAAAAGGAAGGATCCAAGGCAACTTAAAGAGGGCTCCTACCGAAATGGATAACGAAGCACAAAGCAAAAATGGGTGGTAATTTATCAGTAAATTGGGAATACAGTATCAAATCCAAGTCTAACAGGAGCTCAACTAATAACTTAAACATACTGGAATATAACACATACTCCAGCTAATATAAGACATACTGGAAGCCATCTTACTTCCAAGGAGCCTGATTTCAATTTGGAAAAAAGCTTCAAGAAGTGCCAGTCAAAGATGTGGCCAAATTTGTGTTATAAAACAATTTTAATGAGTTAAATCAGTACAAGCAATTGATCATTTTCAACGAACTGGTCTGCAATGCTAAATTTAAGTGTGGGCAAACAGGAACCAGAAGAAGTCTGAGACAAATAGACCAACACTCTTGAATCTACCAAGAAAATTCTACTTCCTACAGAGCTTTTCTAAGAATGCTTTGTAAGAACAGTCTTAAGTTGTTTATTCTGTGTCCCCACGTCTGAAATTCAACTAAGCACACCCCAACACAATAACTTATTTGTGGATGGCTGTTCAGTAGCTCCACACCACAGATATGCAGAGATCAGAATATAATCCATAGTGATGGGATATTAATTTGTGTACCAAAGTAGTATTTTTAAATTTTTAAATTTTAAAAAAATTAAATTAAAAAAATATTTAAATAAAAAAAGTATTTTAAAATGTTTGAGACAGTTTACATGACCAAGAATCATGTTTATATGGTCCCAGGCATTCTTTATTATTCCATTTTAAGTCTCCCCAGGCAGGTGAGAAAAATCTCAGCTTCAGTACATTTTACATACACAACAGTATTTTATGGGTGCATCTCTATTTGTATTTAGTTCAAGATTGGACTTTTGAAGCAAACCTCCTGAAAAACTCATCTATCACACTTTGTTTTATGTTGGTGATCTGGCTAGGTTTGCCAACTGGATTTCCCTGGACAAAACTGAAGTGGAAAAAGCATTCCAGGACCACAGTGAGCATGCTCACTCCAGAGGATTTAAACTAGATTAAAAAGTCATCGGAAATAGCGCATTCCCACACAGATAACATACAACTGTTTTCCTCTACAGACCCACACCTTCCAGATCTCAGTCCAGAGGCAGCTTTGTTTAGCAGAGGTTGTCAAGAAGTTAAGAACTTAAGCACAAAGTACTTGGCCACTATCATGAAAAAAAAACTAAAGTGTTATCAACAATGCAAATAAGATTAGGTTGGTGTTGGAATGATGCTGACCATTTTCCATCTCTTCACAGCCATGCAGGAAGGAATGGGAAGAATGAGATCTTCTGATCTGCAATAACAACAATGCACAGAGAGGCCAGGAACCAGCCCCAAATGAAAGCATGATATTAAAAGGCTTGCAACCAACCACATTCCATCTACAGCAGCTTACACACGAGGGAGTTCTACATTTCCCAATTAAACAAAAGGCTGATATCAGACATATCCAGTGAATCAGCTTTCTTCAGATTTGCCACAGTTCACAGGTAAAGATTAAATACTTTACAAAGCCAGTATTAGGAGAACCCCAGCACAAAGAAGTTACTGACTTTGAATGATCTTCAAAAGTCAAAGAGCAGAAGAATACCCATCTACATGACACCACATTACCTTCCAGGATACACCAATAAAGTGCCATGTAAGTGTATGAGGCAGTAGAACCATCTAGGTTGGAAAGGACTTCTGGAAGTCAAGTAGTGTAACCTCCTACTGGAGGCAGGGAGAGCTTCAATATTAAATCACATTGCTCAGGGCTTTGTTCAGTCAAATTCCAAAAAATCTTCAAGGATGGAGGTTTCTCAACCTCCTTCAGCACTTGATTCAGTGCTTACCCACTGTGAAAACTGTTTTTCCTTGTATCCAGTTGGAATTTCCCCCATCACAACTTGTATTTGCTGCCTTCTGCCCTTTCGTTGTGCACCTGTGAGGTCAGGGTCTCTTCCCTACAGACACTCATTCAGAGTTGAGGATGACAACAGCTAGGTCCTTCCCAAGTTTTAGTCTTCTCCTCCTTAGGCTGAAGAAACCCAGCCCCCATAGACAGCTCTCCATGTGTTATGTGCTCCTTCAGTGCCCTTCTTCAGACCCCCTCCAGTTTGTCTGCATCTTTTCTGTATAAGAAAGCCCAACACAGGACACACTATTCCAGATATTGCTTCACAAGTAAATAAAATAAATCCCCTCTTTCAGCCAGCTGGCTCTGCTCTTGCTGACGTAGCAGGTTATGCAGTTAGCTGAAGATGTTTTAAAATGCAGAAGTCACAAAGTGAGAAAATAAAAGCGAAACACAGTTGGAAGCAAATTGCCCCTGTCTACTGCATCCCCAGAGACAGAAAGGTTACCCTTCAGGTGACTTTCCATCCAGCAATAAAGCTGCTTCCTGCACTGCACAAGTCTCACCACATTCCCCCCTCATTCCCTGGGAAGCCTTTTCCTCACTGTCTCTGCAGCTTGTGCTTCTGCTCCCAGCTCCTCCTCAAACCCTGGTTTCTTCTTCTCTTAACCTCTCTCTCTTCCTACGCAGTGTTCCAGAAGTCTTTTCCTAGTGCTCAGTTGCCTCCCAAGAAGAAATAACTTCTCTTTGACCATCCAGTAGCTCAGCTTTCAAGGTCCAGAAGCTTTCTCTGTAGGCCATTAAAAACCAAAACCACACATACAACAAATGGGCATTGGAATAGGCTGCCCAGGGGGGGGGTTGAGTCACCATCCCTGGCTGTGTTTAAGGGACATTTAGATGGGGTACTGAGGGATATGGTGTAGGGGAGGACTTTGTAGAGTAGGGGAGATGGTTGGACTCGATGATCCCAAGGGTCTCTTCCAACCTGAATGATTCTATGATCTATGATTAAATAACATGCTAATGCTAAGCATTCAAATATAATGCAAATATCACCTGTTTCATAAGCATTTTAAAGAGCTTTGAGTAAGACCGACTTATCAAAATCCTTACCCAATGATCTCATTTGTAAGCTGAGAAGTCCAGGCTACATGAACAGACTATTAAAATGGGTTGAAAACTTGCTGAAATGACAGGCTGAAACGTTAATAATCAAGTACTCAACAGCCCTTTGGCAGCAAGCAAAATATTATAAGGGTCAGTATTGGGGCAGATACTGTTCAGTATTTTCCTACGCATTCTGGGCATTAAGACAAATCACAAATTTGCTGAAAGTGCAGATGACAGTAAAAAAAGATAGTAAATTATGGGGTAAAGCCTTAAGTCATGGCTTGGGATGTCCCAAGTGGACACTAGAGAAAAAAATTCCTTCACTTGAAGGGTAATGCAGCACAGATGCCACCTACCCAGAGCAGTTGGGGAGTTTCATGGTTTTCAAGAGCTGATAAAAGAAGCATCCCTGCTGACCTTATCTAGTGTTGGCAACAGTCCTACTTCAAGCAAAAGGTTGGGCCAGATGGCCTCCAGAGATCCGTTCCAACCAAAGTCTCTGATCACGGAGGACACTGTGCAGGAACTAAATTGCTTAGGACACCAATGATAATTTGGGGAACACTCCCAGGGAAAACAAAGCATCTCTTCGGATGCAGCAAATAAAACACTTGCCATTCTGCTCAGGGGAGTGGATACTCACTGCCACTCTCAAACTCAAAAAGGAATTCGTTAGTTTCAGACCTTCTGAAACTAACATTAATTACATATTCTTAAATTAGTATTTGCATGACAAAAAGCAGGGAGGTCTGAGTTAGGCTCAAAAAACCCCCACCACCAAGTAGAGAGAAGTCAAATTCTTAATACGGTAATACAATATATTTTGCATTGCTTAAAAAACTCCCTTGCTTTTCTATGACAATTCTCTGTCAAGCTGACTCCTTGGCTGTCACTTAAATATCACTGTAAGGACATTTAAATACCTCACTACATTTACCCAAACTTTGAATTACAGTGTACTTCATCACGGTGGCTTTTGCGTATACAAAGCCATCTTCTTACCTAGTTGGCCTGTAGGCTCTTCCAGTACCATCAACAGAAATAAGATGGATACAGGATTGAATTCCAGTTAGAACAAGTTGTTTTGCAAATAAAACAATAACTGTTACGTAATGAGCTGTTTCTTTACCTAAAGAATATTCAGTGATATCTCCTCTATGCTGCTCTGTACTTGTCCAAGTTTCTTATACTCATTTTTAGTTGCCGGTAACTCATTTTTTAGAAGTCTGGTAAATAGACTTTCTACTGCCTTGCTTAAAATTACCTGACTTCTCTGCTAGCCCAAGAAAATCAGTCAGTTTCCATATCAGAATTATTTCTCTCAAGTATGCATGCACACACACACTACATGCATATGTGCGTGCAACACCCAAAAAAAGCAGAATAAAATTCAAACTGGAAGACTTATTATCTGCCCTTCTATATTCTGAATATGTAAAAAAAGCAATCATTGCACAGAGTTCATGTAAATATATTACGCTAATTCTTTCTACACACAGTAAAACCATTTTTCAAGTAGTACCTTAAAGCAGAAGTTCATAATGAAATGGTGTGGTTTTAGGATTAATTGTAAAGTCAAAGTTGTATAAATCTGAAATAAGAGGGACACGAGTCCTATCTACCCAAAAAGCGTTCCTGGCATCACTAGGGCTTTATTACTCATTTTGGTTGTGTTTATTTCTTTAGGGTCTGGGACATTGTATTAGGAGCTGTGCTAACAAGCATCAGAGTCCTAACACACTTATGATATAGTATAAGTTACAGATAAGAGAAGCAAATCATCACATGAAATAATAATTAGAAAATAAAAGACATAAGCTTAGCACCTGTAACCTATCTGGTAAATCATGAGAAAGTTTTTCTGTTAGTAAATCTTCAATTTAATATGCCAAGTGGGCATAAACTTCTAAAAGGTTCATGCAGCAGACTGCTGCTACTGGAAGAAAACTGTTGGTCAGTATGAATGAGGATCAAATTTTGATCCCAATAGTTACAAAAGCAAAAATAATTGTTCTCCCAAGTAACTGCAATTCACATCAAATGAACTACAAAAAGACAGAATTTGATATCAAGAACTTACACTCTTCTTTAAGAAAACGTTCTCACATAGGAAGCAGTACAGCATCAAGGGATTAGTAATAACCCTAAATTTATTGGTTTTGTTCTTCCCAGGGCCATCTACAAAAGAGAGTAAGTTTATGAGAACAATTTCTCTACATCATCTGTAAAGTGGCTATATCCCAAACTGCATGCTCATGGCCCACAGCACTAGAGTTAAACGAGCATACAACAGAAGGAATTAAAAATGGTAGAATTTACCAACTTTTGATACAGAAAAGTAAAATTCAAAATCATGTTATAGCTCAAAGAGATCAGTCTTTTTGGTTGCATACCTTGAAAAAGATATACTTTTTTAATGTTCAATGCATTTAAAACTACTGATGTATTCAAATATATCAGGAAGCATTCTTTTCAGTCCATTCAGTTACTTTACTATCTCCAGTCATTACAAAGCAACAATACCAATTAGTTACTAATTAACTCTGCAAAGTATTTCTGTGTATATCTGGAGGACATCCTCCCTCTCCATAAAGATCAGAATACTTATGATTTCTCCCAATTCCCCTAAACAGTCAAGTGGAGACAACATAAGCAATATATTCTGAAATTAGAAGATACAAAGATAAAACTAGAGTATTATCAAGTTATTTAACAAAACCAGTCTCCTTACCAAGGCTGTGCTATGAACAGCACGAGTACTCAATCCTCCTGTGTTGTTCAAAACATACTGCAAATTTATGTAAATAATTTACTACTGCATATTTTAGCTGATCCCATTCACCTAAGCCAGGCTGAAACTTTATCCATCTTACACATGACCTTGCTTTCCAAGTAATCCTATATGCTTCAGTAGGGCTTTGCCAAGTTGAGACAACAAATATGCATAAACATGGATCAGATTTTAATCATCTTAATGGAACAGTATTTCTCCTCCCCTCCTTTTCTTAAATAAAAAAAATAGAAAAGGTCAGGGGCTACCTGTAACCTTAAATAATTCTTATGATACATTTATTGCTACAGCAGGGAGGAGTCCTCCATTACACGTGAAGCAGCCTGGTCAGGATAGGAAGATAAACCTATGAACACAATTTGGGTCTCAAGTCCCAAACAGGTCTGCAATCAGTTGTGCTTCCTCTCCACAGCACAGATACCAAACTATCCACTAAGGATCTTCCACTCAGAACATATCTTGGATCATTTCCTCTGTGGGTAGAGGTACAAACACCCTCATGTCAGCTGGAACGAGGAACAGAATGTGTACAAATCACAGCTAAACACATTGATGGGGGCAAACAGAGGGAACAGACAGGGGTTAGGGGGGAAAAAACCCACCAAGAACTAGAAAGCGATATTTTAATGCTATTTTACCTACATAGTCTTGGGTTTTTTTCAAATCATGGTAAGGAGAGTTGAGAGAGTAAGTGGAATCACACTGAAATACAATATTATGATTTGAATTACTGGCATTTATCAAGTGGAGAATTTAAAGTAGCAGGAAGAAGCAGAAGAGTAGAGAAAAAGCTCCCACGTTTCCTTTCCAAGCTTTTAATAAGGTCCTTATCCCCACCTTCTGGTGAGTCTATTTAGACAGATGAGAGATTCCAACTGTGAAAAGGAAGAGATCCTAGAAGATAAAGAAAAGCTCACATTCACGTATCGGTATCGAGAAGCAGATGCTTCTCTCCCAAAAATAAGCTACTACCTTTTTCTTAGTTCAGCAGTAGTAAGTACACAAAGTAAGCAGTGGACTGAAATTACTTTAAACTCAGAGTGGCTCAAGGGCCAAGAAAACAAGAGATTTAAGCTTCCAGTTTCAAGGGGGGGTGGAACGGAGGGTTGACCTTTCTTGTTGTAAATAACATGCTCTTTATGACACTTTTAGGAGCACAAGGAGACTGCAAAACTAAGTCTCCAGGAACAGGATTTGCATTTGTTCCAAGTGCTTTTTTTTGGTGCCTCAGGCCTCTTTTTTTTTTTCTTGTAATTCAAGTTTTCATGCACTGATTTCCACCATCACTCCCCACAGGCCAGATTCTAAACCTTTCCAACACATTCTAGACTTCTTTTTTTTTTACAGGCATTGACCTACCTGTTTAAAAGGAATCAGCTACATTCATCTCACCACCAGCCATTCATCTCACCTTAGAAGACCAAGATCTTTTCCCAAAAACTGAAAAATTAACTGGTCTAAAACCTCCCACACTTCTAGGTTCAGTTTACTGTTATCAGTGCAGCACTGAGGCTATTTCATCAAAAATTAGCTAGCACAGTAGGATACTCAAGATCTTGAACAAATATGAAAGTGCAAGGTGTATATATATTAGACACTGGATATTTAAAAACACATTAGGATTCTGAGCTCGGCAGACAATTAAGAAGTATTAAAGCAATTTATTAATGTAAAGCACCGAGAAGCAATCGGTTTCCTGTGGTGCTTATATCAATACTTGCTTTTTGGAAGGCTGCCTTCAGCACTGCAGAGTACTTAAATTTCAGTTGCATAAAACGTTCTGTTCAAGCTTTGCAGATATTCCTACTCACCTTCAGTTCAACTGCAGTGTACAAGGCTGCAGTGGTTTAATTCAGGGTTTGAGTGGCTGTATTAACTCCCTGAAGTTTATACTCTGTCCAGTTCTGGGGTCCCCAGTTCAAGAAGGACAAGGAACTGCTGGAGAGGGTACAGCAGAGGGCTACAAAGATGATGAGGGGCCTGGAGCATCTCTCTTATGAGGAGTGGCTGAGGGACTTGGGGCTTTTTAGTCTGGAGAAGAGAAGACTGAGGGGGGATCTGATCAATGCCTATAAATACTTAAAGGGTGGGTGTCAAGAGGAAGGGGCCAGTCTTTTTTCAGTGGTGCCCAGGGACAGGACAAGAGGTAATGGGCACAAACTTGAGCATAAGAAGTTCCACCCAAACATGAGGAGGAACTTCCTTACTTTGAGGGTGGCAGAGGCCTGGCAGAGGCTGCCCAGGGAGGTGGTGGAGTCTCCTTCTCTGGAGACATTCCAAACCCACCTGGACACGTTCCTGTGCAACCTGCTCTGGGTGGACCAGCTTTGGCAGGGAGGTTGGACTAGATGATCTCCAGAGGTCCCTGCCAACCCCGTATCATCCTGTGAAGTTATGCATAACTCAAGTTTCATGTATCTGTCAAACATATCATGGTAATGCACATGAATACTACAAACAGGATTTTAGAAAATATATTATCTTCTAGAAGCATGTTCTAGTTTAAGTCAAAGTAACTTGAAAATTAGAACCTACATCCTGAAGTGACAGACTGAACATGCACACAGCAGCACCCTCTGATTTTATAATCCTCAAGAAGCAAGACTGTGATCCAGAGGAAAGCAAACAGCAAGAGGAAAAAAGCAAAGGCAAGGGAACTGTATGAATTCCTACTTCAGATGATTTCTCCATTCTTTCTGACAAAGCAGGCAGGCATCTACCTGAAGTATTCAGAAGAAGGCCATGAGAACTCCATAGGGTTTTTTTGTTCAGCCAAAATGGGTTTCAGTAGACCACCTCAGGTAATCAAGAACCAAATTCTTTGAGGAAAAAAAAACAAAACTAGTTTCATTATCATTCAACCATGGACAATTCAAATGGAATTTTAGAGACAGACCATATGCTCCATTGAACTGAAGTCAAAGCAGGAAAACCAGCCACAAGTTCTGTGAAAGAATCAAAAAAGCTGGAAAAATAATTTTTGTTCTTGTATCCCAAGCACATACCTTCACAGCACTTCCAAATATTTTGCTTTTGTCCTTACAAGGAAGGAAAAAAACACTCTGGAATATTAAGTGTTTTGCTAGATGCGAATAAAGCTGGGTTAGAAATAGAGTCTTGATGGTATCATTCCAAGATTTTCAAATATTACTCCTCTATAGATACTGCATTTTCTACTCTGGTTTGGGAGATCAGGCAACAGGAAGAAAGAATGTTTATAAACTTCTCTCAACATCCATCTCTGACTTACGTGCACCAAAGTTCAACCCATCACTGCCACAGGCATGTTCAGACACTAGCAAAGCACCTTCAGCACATCATCTCTGGCATCGAGGTTCATCGAGATTGAAGCCACAGTGCCTTCCATCAGGATCTGCCTTCACATTCTGCTTTCAGCTGTGTCGAGAGTCTCTGGAACACCTCTTCATTTACACTAGAGTCTCATAAAGAAGGTGCACCCAGCCTTTCATTCTGCACAACTCTCTAAAATGTGTTCTTTGTCCCCCACTAGAATTATTGTCCCTATTCATACACAGTGCTTCTGTGAGTAACCAGCCTAAACCCTGACCATATGTTCAATCATGTGACCCCAAGATATCACATGAGAAATCTCCAGTTAATCCAGCAGGCTTAGACTGGTATCAGGACACCAGAGCTACTTCTACATGACAAAAGTTAAGCAGTGTCAAGGCCTATTTTTGAGTCCTGAGGCCAACTGTCACCGAGTAGCAAGAGCAAAACTCCTCCATGAATGAGGACTAGCTGAGATCTGCAGGTGATCAGTGTTACACACAAGGACTTATCTGGCAGCATCTAAACAGAGTGGGCAGAACAGGGTGCTGGTCACAGCACCCATTGATAGCTCTGGTCACAGAAAGCAATGGAAACAGGTCTAGGTCTATCCAGGGAGTCAGGAGGAGAAAGAAATGGGACCAGAGCCAAAACTAGAAAGGCTGCAACTAAGCCCAAGGCCATAATGTGGGTCCAAGGACGGGACTTGAGACAGGTAGACCCATGTAATTTCTCAGGCCAGGAATGAAGGCCCCTTCCTGAGCTTAAATAGAGCTCCTAAACCAGTAAGTAGAAGGTGAGGCTGGTCACAGTAACTGAAGCCAGTTTTTGCACTTGGGGCCCTGATGCAAACTGCCACGTGGTGGCCACATCTATGCTATTAAGTGAAAGTTAAATTATTTCAAGGAAACTTAACTCTTAGCTTCTGAAATGGCTCCTGGGAATGATCCCAGGGACCATGCAGACTCCCAGACCATGCCTGGAAGTTCTTAGGGAAACTATTATTTGTCCTCAGCCAAAAGCATGTCATGGACCTTTTTAACAATTCAGTTGAAAACGTTTATCTCACATTATAGTGTGGAACCCTTGCCAGAACATTATTTGATTTGCAGCAGCCACACAGCCTAAGACTATATCATTAGATATTACATTTTCATGCTTATTAGGATTTCATTTTTTCCTCAGCAGATTCTCACTGACATTCAGTTGAGTGACCCAAAGCAACACATCAATTTTGGTTTTAGAGAAAACTCTGACGCGCAGAGACGAAACAGAAGTTTCCCTTTAAATCCAATTTAATAAATAGGCCATAAACTGCTCTAGGGTCTGGCTAATCTGCACTCCTCGGGTCTGCCCCTCCTCTCAGCTCTGTTACTAAATCAGGTAGAGCCAACTATTTATACCACCCTACCTGGCAGCACCACCGGTACGTTCACTGAGGACAACAGAATCTATTTTACCAGGTTTGCAAGCAAGCACAAATCATTTCAGACTTGTTTCCTGTGTATACACAGGCAGGATACCATAGATGTAATATAACAAATGAATGAGGGGAAAAAAAAATATCAGATGTTAAAAAGTGGAAAAGGCAACAAAATGTATGGCTAAAAGCTGAGTTCAGACCATGAGCTGCAATACACTGTAAAAATTAAGATCTAGGTTCACTGTAAGCAAAAACAATGCAAAAGAACACTGATAGTAATAATAATTACTCTGTAAAACTATTTTGCAGGACTGAAGTAGGGTGAACACTGTTGGTCACATTGCACAAAACCAGCAAGGATTAAAAATTATCTTTAGTATTTGAATGGTAGGGTATTTAAAACTACATTCCTTACCATATGTTATCTTTCCTTCTTCCCCCAGCTGAAGAGCTCTGTGGTACACGGAGGAGTCAGCAGATGGCACCCATGGCACTCAATCCAACCCCAGCACACACCTTCTGATGTCCTTTAGTTCACACACAGTGGATTATTCACACAAAGTGTGGGGGGTTTTTTCTATACCAGCTGGGATTTTCCTTTTCAATGTAAATAGGCTAAACAGATATAAGTTATTTTATCTTCACTAGCAAGGTGACTTGGTGCATGATTATTAGGTGCAAGGAGAGATCGGGAAGAAGTGGAACACTGCATTTCACTTTCATAATTTTCATCTCAAATTCCACAATATCAATGTTTATCCAGTTTTCAGAAGTGATATGTCTGTGCTCAAATACCTTCACCCTACCCTACACACACACCTAAGACATGACCTCAAGAAAAAAAAACAACCCATATATAGATGGTGATTCAGGTGTACCTGAAAACTCAAAGTTACAGAAATGATTAAAAAGACTGAAGTTTTCCTAAAAATCAGTATCACAGGATACTGACATAACCTGTGGTCTGGGGTTAATAGCTACAAGAACACGGATAAAGAATAGCTGAAAGTCCTTCAAAAGTAAGGCAGGGAGGGCATTAATTGCTAATGCAGACAAAGAAGAAAAAGCAAGGTAGGTATTTCAAGTATTTCAAGGAGATCAGCCTGTCCAGGAACTGTAGACCAGATATTTGTGGTACATAAGACACAAAATCCTAAAACAGTCACTGTCCTCAAGTGCCTCTCAGCTTATAAAGTGTTTTCTGAGACTCCAGAATCTGTTAATGTTTGTGATCAGACTCCACCCACCCCACCTTCAGATATACTACCAGAAAGTAGTTAGTGGTCTGGTTTTTTTTTTTTTTTTTTTTTTTTTTACACTGGAATAATTCTCATTCAAAGTGTAGATCTGTGGTTTTTTTCCTGTTAGTAGGCCTTGCAAACAGAAAGAATGAGCTGGGGAAAATACCAAGATTGTACTGGGAATGGAAGATAGGGGTTTAAAAAAAAAGTCTCATCTTCTTTTGTAGTGTATTCAGTAGAGGTACAGATAAGGCATACATTCATCTGTGGTTTAAGACTCTGGGAAATATTAGATAAGGATTTAATTCTTAGACCTGAAGTAAATACATGAAATGCAGATATGTGGTTTGGACAAGCCATTTTAAATGCTTTTTTCATTGTCATTACATAATGTCAATCTGATACATTTTTAGATCAACAGAAAGCCTAGAGTTTTGAGTAGATAGTCTGAACTATGCTTCAGCAAGTGACAGTCACCTTCACAAAAAATTCTCAGAATTTAAATACATACACAAGACAGACTGTCACTGTTACATGTAGGTCATAAAACAGCAGGGAGTCAGAAAAAAACTCAGTTTCAAAACTAGAAGGGTGATAAAGACAATCAGTAATGAATAAAGCTATTTATTTTTGGAATTAGTTATTAAAAGGTATAACCTTTATTATTTAAACCATTTGAAACTAGAATATAAAAAAGCAAGAGATTATCTTTCTAAAAAACCCACTCCTGTACCATTGGTGCTACATGTTTCTCCCTCTAACTCCAAAGAAAGTTAAAATGCTCTTATCAGATGCTGTGTTAGAGAGCACACAGCAGACAGAAGGGACACTACGTTTAAAGAAACGCCTGAAATGAACTGGTTGTAGTGACAAGGAAGATTTGTAGTTACAGATACCAGAGATAAGGGGATTTGCAGAAGGACACGGGGAGGAAGGGCAGTGTAACACTGTTCTATGATGTATTTCTGCAATTCCTGTTGAGAGCAGCGGGCTTTAAAGGAACTGCCCATGACCAAAAGCTTTCAGTCAGACGGTGAGAAGCAGCCACACACATCTATTCAGATCACTAGGAGATAAATGAATAACTTCTAGGCCCATCTTGCTGTTAAGTATCTTTCATCACACAACCTGAATTTTCTCTTTGCTTTTTAAACAGACGTTCTTGGGAGAATCCACCCAAAAGTTTTACAAAGGCAAGAAAGTGAAAGCAACCACTGCCAAAATAAAGTCAATTTGCTAATGTACATGTTTGATACAGCATCAGAGCCAGCCTCCGGATCAGGGCCTGCTCTGTGCCAGGGCTCTCAGTCTGGACACAGCCCTGTCCCAGGAATTAAAGGAAAAAACATAATTAAATAAAAAGATTTCTAGTTCCCAAACTCTTTTATCTTGAGAAGAGTCATGAAGAACAAGAACAGAAGAGACACGCATTGCTTGAGTTTTATCATGGCATTTAGGATCAGCCCCAGGGTACACACCAGTCTGCTACTGAGGCTTTAAACCAGAGCCCACTCCCACTCAGCCAAGGGCTGGTACTTTATTTCTTCAGCATCTTATAAAGTTTTCAGTTTTGTTCTTCCCTTCTAAGCCAGCCCCATCCTGGAAACACAGGAATGAAACTACTCTATTTCTCCCCAATACTAGTTCCAGTACCATTCAATGCAAAATTTCTAAATGATTGGATGCAGCACTCTTACAGTGCCTTTATGCTTTTTAGACTAACTGCAAAACCAATTAAAGACAAGACATACTGATTTGAGCCCACCCTGCTGCAGCATAATAGATGCCCTCATTACTGCCTTGCCAGGAATACTGTAATTTCTTTTTCCCCATCCTACTGTCATCTGAACTTCCAGCTCATTAGTCTCCATCACATGGAGAAGGTTTCTCTTATCCCTCAGACAGACACGTTACATCTACCATATCTGCTCCTGTATTAAGTTTCAAAGCCCAGTACAAAAGTTGTGTAATTTAAGCAGGGTAAAGTGTCCATAAAATGCAATCAAATTAGAGCGAAAGAACTTACAGTTAAAAGTAATGCCATTAAAGCAAGACAATAAAAGTAGTACAAGATACATTATTTTTAAAACCATTCACACCCTCCTATGACCCAGGAAACTAAGAATTTGAACAAAATGCTCAGCTGACAATAGTATCAGTTTATCAGCAGATCTGTTGCCTGAGGATTGGATCTGAGAATACAACTGCAGCAAATGCTGAACCTTCCATCAACCACCAAGAAGCCTGAATTTAACTGGCACCAGAGAACTGTTTTCAAATGCAGAGAAGTAACAGATAATTAATTTCACCTTGATTCAACTCTGACTATGATATCTTACCCTCGTGAGACTGTGCGGAATTTGTCTTAAGCAATGCCACCATCCCAAAGCTGCTCTCTTTTCTCCACTGTTTTACCTCAAAACATGTTCCAAGACAACATTCCTTTTCAAGCATTAACTTTTTTCCTACCTCTATGAAGCATTATTTGATTTATTAATTGCATTAAACTCTGGTACAGTGCTGTTAACATATATTTGGTATGAAATATTTCAGAAATTCCCTTAAATAACCGTTGGAGTTGGAAATTTACTGTTCGAATGTGATTAAGTCAGAACGTAGCTTCTGTAAATGCAATGTCTTTATGCATTGGTGACGAAGGCTGACCTTCATTTTGAAGCCTTTTCCTTGGGCCAGAAAACTGATATCAGAACTTGTGGATGGATTAGGACCTCTGATGGTATTAAAATCAGGAACAGCTGCTGCCCTAACGACATTAGAATGGCTTTACTGCACTTTTTGATTACTATCAGATAGAAAAACAGTATTTTTGTTGACTTCAGAATGACAGTTTACTGGAGGGAGACGGGCAAATCCGTGTTTGATTATTAGCAGGTATTGGCTGATAAGAACTACTTAGTAGAACAAACCAAAGACTTAAAGACAGGTTTTTCCTTTGAAAAATGTAGCTCTTGCTTGTGTCTGAGGATACCAGAGGGGTCAACTTCTTGCTTTAATATACTGTGCCAACATAAAAGTTTTAATTAAATGCAAGGGAGTTCCTGTAGAAGTCAATGCTGTGGTTTATTCCAAGTATGACCTGGTGCCTATCTTCTCAACTTCTATATTGATTTACACCAACATGCCACACCTTCAATTGCCAGACAAGAAAAAAAAGCCAAAATAATACAGGTCAAGAATAGCAAGTATCACCAGTTACAATAAATCAGACCCTCTCAAATTTGCTAAATAGGAAATGGTATAAAATGGCATGGAGGGATTGCTGCTAAGGTCTCTTATCACCCCAGAAAGCAACAGAACCTGCTATTATCCTGGAAAAAAAAGATTCAATATTCCACAGACATGCAGTCAAACTCCTAAATATTTTCAAGCAGGATAATCAGAGGGAAAAAACCGACAACAGAACTTCTGTCAGCATAAGTCCTAATACGCAGTCAAACTCCTAAATATTTTCAAGTAGGATAATCAGGGGGGAAAAAAAAACGACAACAGAACTTCTGTCAGCATAAGTCCTTGGCTGAACCCAGCTTCCCAGCTGACACCAGTAGGAAATTGAGAGGAAAGGCATAGTAGCCTCAGCATTCCAGGCCAGATCTCAACTTCCTCAGAGATCAAAAGGCATTCAAGTCCAGCAATTTAGTTCAACCTTTTACAGGAGACAGAAAACTGCAGAGTCCATTGTTGTAGAGAAAGGAGTAATTAACAGAATGATTCTTTACCAACTTATAGAGAAGACCTTGCAATTCCCTCTGGCTCCCAGAGCCTATGTTTTCTCGTGCCACAATGGAAGGTCCTCATAAACCTTGGCATGGATCTACCAACTTCTTTGTTAAAAAGTCTTATTATTCAAAACTCTGTATACTTTAGCAGAACTGATAAGAAAACTATATTCCTGTACAAAAAAAATTTGAAGTACTTGCCCTGAATGGTCCTTTCCCAGGAAAGATTTCCCACCCACCCTGGTTTCTTGAGATAACATGTTCCCTCTAGGCTGCCGAGTAGAGCATGTCCACCAAAAGCCAATACTAGAAGAATTTTTTCCATAGTTACTCTTAAGGAGAAAAGTACGTTTCCAAATTTAAAAAGCAGACAGTAACTGCTGCCTTGTGTGCTCTGGAAAGAACATTAATCAGTTTATTTTTGTAATTTACAAACAACTAGTATAGTTAGATGCTTTGAAGCACTACTCCCAAGTTTCAGCTGCAACGAATGCAGATCTACCTTTAACCCAGTTGGTCTTTTGCCAGGCACGTTCTCCCATCGAAACAAGGGCATTAGTGCGACCAAGCACCCCGTGCACGGATGGGAAAATAACCCTAAGTACTGTATAAATTATTAGACAGCATCCACATTACAGACAGGGGTGTTTCAGACCCAGAAATACTGTTACTTTGGTTGGTTGAAGTATTTTTGTTGTTTAAAAAAAACAACGCACATTTTCAGAGCGGGAATTGAAAATTGATTGAACTGAGAAATATTTGGAGCTCAGTAATTTCTGGATGCCAACAGGATAACTGTGGCCAAGTATACCTTCTACTTGCATGGGATGAAGTGGGCACACACAGATTCAACTTGACTGTGCCATTACAACTGCACAATCTCATTATACCCTTGGTGTTTCTTCAAAGGCTATCAAATCATAAAGCTTATGCGTTTTTCCAGAAAGACATGAGAAATGCTGAAGCCTTTCAGTAACAGCCTAAACCAGACTAGACCAATGACTTCTTACAGTTACATTAGAAATTTTGCAGATCACTTCAGAGAAAGTTAGCGTCAGACCCTACATACTTATATAAATACATGAGCTGCCTTTAGTAGCATCAGCAAGTTGTCTTGTTAATAGCAAAATGAGTAACCTTAAGTAAACTCCTTATATGTATTAAAATTCTAAATATGAAAATCATACCAATCAAAATTAATTCATTTTCTTCCCCCCAACCAGAACGAACACTCAGTAGATGCCAAATGTCAATGAAGGTTAACTTCTCCAGTAAAACCTGAGCCCCTTACTGTTACTGTGGTTCTCTACTCCTAGGGAGTTGGAGACACTCATATGCTTTGGATATGAGCGCCATTCATCCCAGTGCCACTCATGTCTAGGTAGTTCATATGATACAGCGTGTCCTACTTCATAAAGTGATCAGTTTTGTTATCTGAGCTCCTCAACATAACTCACAACGGACTCCTGAGTAAAGCACAGAGAGTCATACAGAGGAGATGTCACACCAGCATCCCTTTCCATCTGTCAATACCTAGTTGACCAACACAGTCCAGCAGCTATACCACAGGAAGTAACCTCAGGTAGGTTTACGAATGACAAATATCAACAGCTCTTTTAGGTTGTAGAGAGGACTCACATAATGGGGCTGAAAAAGTTGGGATTATCCCTCCAGCAGTCAGATGGGATCTCAGATGCAGAGCATAGAAGTTCATAGGCATTTTCAGCTGAAATAACTGCCTCTGTGAACTGTATCAGTGCAATAAAGTATTTGAAATGAGTTACAGAATAAAATATAAATGCATGGAAAATTAATTTTTTTTTTAGACAGCATACTTCTCAGAGAAAGAACAGGCTCCTTTAGCTACATTTCATAGAATCATGGTGCTTCCATGATGGCACAAAAAAAGGAGTTCTTAGATGTCTGTAAAGCACCGCCCAGGAAGAAGCACAAGATAGATATAAATGCCATGGAAAATTAATTATTTTAGACAGCATACTTCTCAGAGAAAGAACAGGCTCCTTTAGCTATATTTCATAGAATCATGGTGCTTCCATGATGGCACAAAAAAAGGAGTTCTTAGATGTCTGTAAAGCACCGCCCAGGAAGAAGCACAAGATAGGATTCCTGGAGGGCAGCTATGATTCATGAAGTGCTGAAGGACATTGCTTCTGCAGCTTCTTTTCGCAACTCTCTGCATTTTCATTTTACTAGATGCATATACAGCATATACTAAAGAAACACTTCCATTTTTACAGAATGACAGGAAATAACAGTCATCCCATTTACAAAGCATAATGGAACAAAGTAGGTAAGGATTCCACAGCACAAGGCATGGTCTGCTTCAAGTGGCAGTTTCTGATAACACTATCACATCAAGAGAAGACAACCTTAAAAGGTAGAAAAACTGAAAGTAAAACAAAGCAACAGCAAGTGTACCAGGAAGGCAGAACCAAGCCTGCATTCCTTTCCAGCCTTGGAGCGGTGACTTCATCTTTGCTGGGGTGACCTTCCACTGAGTCCAGGCTCAAATCCTAATATTAGACTAAAAAGAAGTGTGCCACCCTCTAAATAGAATGATGATTCAACACCTAGAGGCTTCAGTGATGTAATATGACCAAAGAGGTTTTGACTTCACAATCTAGGTTTTTGAAAATGAAGGCAAACATTTCTTCCCCTGCAGAAACAGAGCCTGTCTCCTAGAGCATCTTCTGGATGGATTCAGGATTCGCCTGTAGGAAAATGGACCCTGAGAAACATTTCACACGTGGCAGCAGACACACTGGCTCCACTTTGTTTAGAAGGAGCCCTGAACAGACACATTTCAATTATATGCTTCAGAGTCAAAGCATCAGTAGAAAGTTGCAGTTCCAGAATTAACCTACAAAAGTTCAAGACAACACAGCAGTCCACTGAACAGTCCGGTGTCTTTTACTGCACCTTCAAAATAAAAATAGCAGGGTGAAGATGTGCCTTGTTGAAAAAGCTGAATCTAAGTACAAAGGAAAAAAAAAGCCTTTCCAAGTAAGGCTACAGAGTTCTCCTAAAGCATTATCCTTGGACAAATATTCCAGCAGTCACCTGAACTAGCCTTAAGTATTTTTAAAGGCCCAAGCTCAATAATACATTTTATAAAAAAAAAGGTCAAATGAAGTCTAATACAGGCTTCTGTAGGAAGAGCAAGCAGTCATCCAATATATGTAAATTAAGTTGTAATGTGAAAGAATCCATCATTAAAATAGTAACTCTCTTAATAATAAAGTCCTCCCATTTAAGTAGGATTATCTCTTCCATTGACTTATTAGTTTAACTTCTTCACTTGTCCCTTCCTCACCCTGCCTCCATTAAGCTCTCAGTTCAGGAAATGTGTTCTTTACATCAGGCTATTAGGAAAAATTTTTTCACTGAAAGGGTTCTCAGCCATTGGAATGGGCTGCCCAGGGAGGTGGTTGAGGCACCATCCCTGGAGGTGTTCAAAAGACGGGTTGATGTAGTGCTGGGAGGTCTGGTTTAGTGATGATGCTCCTTGTTTGTTGTGTGGGTGTCTATTTTTGTCAGTTAGGTTGACGGTTGGACAAGATGATCTTTAAGGTCCCTTCCAACCTAGAAGATTCTGTGATTCAGTCTTGCATTCACACACTCACCCTCCCCATCAGAAGAACAGGACACACTTATACATATATTTCCAAGAGCACAGACTGGTAGAGGTTGGAGGAGACCTCTGGAGGTCATCTTCTCCAATCCACCCCTGCTCAAGCAGGGCCACCTAGAGCCAGCCTCCCAGGACCACATCCAGACAGCTTTTTAATACCTCCGTGGAGGGAGAGCACACCACCTCTCTGGGCAACCTGTGCCAGTGCTCAGCCACTATCACATTAAAAAAAAAAGTGCTTCCAGATGTTCAGAGGGAACCTCTTGTGTTTCAGATTGTGCCCATGAGCTCTGGTCCTGCACCACTGAAGAGAACCTGGCTCTGTCTTCTTTGCACACCCTCCCTTCAGGTGTTAATACACACTGACTATATCCCCCTCTCAGCCTTTTTTCACAGGAGGGATGCTCCAGTCCCTTCATTGCCTTACTGTCCCTTCACTGCACTCTCTCCAGTGTGTCCATGTCTTCCTTGTACTACAAAGTCCAGAGCTGGACACATTTGGTCACTATTTTCTCATAGTATCTCCTATTGGTTTAGAATTACATTGGCAAGAAAAAGCACTTAATGGACTTTGGCTATCATTTGCTAGGCAGCTCCACTGTAACTAAAATGCTCAGAAACTGACTCATCATTCTTTATCTGAAATGAAACCATCAAGTTTAGCAGATGCCTCTTCCAATCTGAGCCAAAACAGTAGAAAAAAAAAAAAAGAAGTGCATACAGCATCTAAACAGCTTGAGGAAACACATCCTTCCCTGACGTAAGCATATTCTAATAGTGACAGTTTTGTGTAAGCATCTCCTGAGGCGTCACAGCATCTGAAGAAACCATCTTAAAAGACAAAGATATCTGCTTCCCTTTGACAGTTGCTTACCAGTTGCAGCCTGAAGGAAGTTACAGTCCCACTACAGAAAGGTTGGTTTTACAAAACCATAATATATGTATAACAAAAGCACAACAAAAGGGTTACTATCCAAAAATCCTGAGGGCTACACGCAGCAATTAACTGTTAAAACACACACATATCCACCCCTAGAGTAATCAGAGTCATGCCCTTTGGCTCGACACCACAATTGCTTTATCAGCAAAGATAAGATGAGCAGCACCTCCCAGTCACACTGTCAGCCAAAAATAACAGTCTCAATTTTGCCATATCTTTCTCACGTAAGTAACTCCCATCAGTTTTTCCAAGAGCCATGTGGCAAATCCCAGGGTTTAGGAGTAATTTTATTCTTAGCTTCTTTACAAGAAGACTTCCATAACCCAAGCAAGTCACAGAATCGTAGACTGCTTTGGGTTGGAAGGAACCTTCAAAGGTCCCCTGCGATGAGCAGGAACATCTTCAACTAGATCAGGTTGCTCAGAGCCCCACACGACCTCACCTTGGACATTTCCAGGGATGGGGCATCTACCACCTCTCTGGGCAGCCTGGGTCAGGGTTTCACCACCCTCAGTGTAAACAATTTCTTCCTTATATCTAGTTCAAATCTTCCCTCTTTCAGTTTAAAGCCACTACCCCTTGTCCTATCGCAACGGGTCCTGCTAAAAAGTCTGTTCTCATCTTTCTTATAAGCCCCCTTTAAGTACTGAAAGCCAGTGCTGTCCACTCAAAAAAACCAACCAAAGAAACCCCACCAAAATCTGCCCCTACCAGTAACAGGTTATATGCCAAAACAAACGATCAGAACAGAGGACCATGGTGGGGACACAGCTGAATGTGATTCCAGCTGTGCAACAGGCCTGCTGGATAATCTACTTCTCCAAACCTTTGTTCTTCCTTGAAAACTAAGAAGCTCACTATTTTCTAGTCACATTATGAAGGTAAAATTTTGTTTTCTGTACAAAGGAGCAAGCTGTCCGTAACGGGAGTGGAGATCAACAAAACCACCTCCCTTCAGTTGCAGCAAGCTGTTAGCACATTGAAGCTGCTAAGCCATCCTGTGCAAATCCTTAAATGCCCATATTATCAGCCCAGCTATCCAGGGCATTCCCCTGACCTAAGTAGAGATTTCTTTCCAAGAACACAGGTCTGAAAGGTAGGGAAATGCTTTTCAACCAGCTGCTCTGCTATCTAAAATGGGATACGTGTAGCTAGTACTAATCCAGATTCCTCCTTTCTTCTGCCAGTGTTTAAGAGCAGCTTCCTTTTTGTCTTCAGATCTCAGGGCCCACAGCTCTTCATGAGGACTTTACCCTGTCTACCTTGAGAGTTTAGGGTGCCAGCCAGGAGAAGACTCAAGCCTGGCCTGATATAGTTTCTCTGTCTATAAAGGACACAGCCTTCAGCTGCAAGAATTCCTCATCTTCAGAAAACAAAGGTCCAAACTCAAGCTCCCTGCAGATGCCATCATCACTCTTGGTAGCAACAGAGAACCCTTTCTAAGAAGTGCAGGACAGCCCCACGGTACCAGTGAGAGGGTCTGTCTGATACAGGACACAGTAAGAACAGACAAAGGGAATCAGCACATCCACAAACAGGTCTACGGGCAGCTACGTGTTCCCTCAGGGCTGCTGCAAGCCCCTACGCAAGCACAAAACAGAATTTAACCTATATCTGATACAAAGTAGTTATATACCTTTGAATTAAAACCATTATTTTTTAAGCCACCTGCTTTTAAAATCTATCTTTAATGACTACATTGCTTAGATATTTATTAGAAGTTCGAAGCTGATAGTTCTGCCTCTTACACTTCAAGTAATGTAACTTTAGAGCTGTCAGCACGAATTCTTTACATTAATACTGTTGCATGCCAGAGCCTCTCAGAAGTTTATATACTTAACTATTACTTATGCAGCAAGTTCACACACCAAATCAAAACCACCATTTAAAAATGACAGGTTTCTGTAGCTTTCTTTACTAGCTAACTTGTAACTTCCAAACCAATCATACCTCCATTTTCCTCCTAGAAGCATAGCTCAGGAGTAAAAGTCAAATATACATTGCAAAAAACTTTACTTTCTGTAGAACGGATAGCACAATGAAACTACTGTAGATATAGCCATTACTGTAACACATTCTTTAAAAAAATTAGTGATCCATATACATTGGATCAATAGATAATTGAAGATATGATAGTCTGCAGCATTTATTAATTGTGATTCTGTAGAGATTTTCAACTTTGGCTTGGTAACTTGACAATATTTTATATTGCATTCATGAATACCTGTCCTGCAGCAACAGTTAATAATAGAAAGGATTACAAGTATTAAAATCAACTCTGAACACAAGTCCATGTTCTACAGGAATAACAGAAATCATAATCAGCTCCCCAGGTCCTTGGATTTAATGAGAAATCTGAAGGTAATCCTATCTAGTTAAATATAGACTTACAGGAGTAACTCCTTACCTGCAAACAGAGCTGTTCAATCCATGTCATTGACAGCTCACAGACACGCACAGGGAAGAGAGTACCCACCTCCACGACCCAGCTGCTGTTCTTAAGACACATCCTTATGTCCTGCAGGTCTCTGGGGATTGCTAGCCCCAAAGATACTACAGAATCACCCAGTCCATTTCCCAAGCCATCAGCTAAGTACTAGAAGACAGCTCCCAAAAGGGAAAGCTTGGGAGCAAGCGGGGACAGAACCTCTGCAGGACAGAGAGAGATTCTTTTGGTCTAGGCAGACTTCTTCCTTCTTCCTTTAAAATCATATTTTCAGACCCCATCAACTTTAGTGCAGTTCTTTACCAGATGGTTATAAAAAATACCACAAAATGGCACACCATAAGTGCAAGATGCTTGTTAGGAAAAGGACTTAAATACAATGAAATGGTGCACTGTTTTCCAGACCGCAATTGAGAGTGTAGGATTTTTTTATTTATTGATATGTATGACCATTTTGTTTAGTGCTTTGGTATGAACTTTTAATGTCTTTTAACTTGTAGTACTCAAACATACACAAGACATCATTACGGAAGACAAAGATGTCTAAAAATTAAAATGCAAACAATTCTAATTGCGCAGCCTCAACAGACAGCACATCCAGTACCTTAAACAGGAAACCTGTATCCTTAGAAGTCTTTCATTTTCCTGTCATCTGGTAATTTTCCCACTAAAAACCCTTTGTTCAACCTGGCCACCTTTGGATCCAGTGAATCTGTAGTTTTATCTGGACACCTCGTCAGCCAGTTCCAGCCAAACCCCACTTTACCACTGCCAGCTTGTTCCCAAATTAAAGATTCTGGCTGAGACACTCAAGTAGCCTCAGATGTTCCTGTAACAATTAGCCTAGACTAATTTCATCAGAAAATCAAGCCTCAAGCTATCAGTTTTATATTCCTGTCTTTTCCATGAGGAAGTTTACTAGGCTAAGGAACAGGAGCTGAACACTTCCTGCAAAAGTTGAAATTATTTTATTTTTAATTTTAGGAAGATTTTGTTTGAACAGTCTTTTAGACTAATTGAAGAGTTAAAAAAAATACTCAGGCAGTTCCTCTTGTGTTTGTTCTCACTATCATTCATTTTAGATTTTTCCAAATAAAATATTTCAAATAACTTAAAATACTGGAGACCTTATCACTCTCTACAGCTACCTGAAAGGAGGTTGTAGCAAGGTGGGTGTCCATCTCTTTTACCAAGTAAGAAGTAACAGGATAAGAGGAAACACCCTCAAGTTGCACCAGGGGAGGTCTAGATTGGACAGTAGGAAAGATTTCTTCCCCAAAAGGTTTATCAAGCATTGGACCAGGCTGCCCAGGGAAGTGGTTGAATCAACATCCCTGGAGGCATTTAAGAGACACGTAAACATGGTGCTGAGGGACATGGCTAGTGATGGACTTGCCAGCATTAGGTTGATGGATGGACTCAATGTTCTTAAAGATCCTTTTCAACCTAAATGATTCAATGAGAAAATACAAGAAAGGCAGCCTCCCATCACAGTAGTACATGATCAGCAGGTGGAGTGGGAAAAACTCTCATGTTTAACTTTACTACCTCCATCGTGACTGCAACTATGGTTGTTATGAAGACACATACCCACATTTCAGTATTCTGCAAACCTGAACAAAAGAAAAACATTTTTGTTTATTGAAGTTGACAAAAAGACTGTTAAGCTCTTGAAATAAGCATCATGTCTTAGTCATGTTTGTGATCCAGTTTCTTTGTACAAGACAGATAAATCTGCTTCATTGGAACTGCAATAAACACCAACACAAGGCATGTGTCTCTTTTACATTGAAAATACGGAAACTGACACCGTACCTTACTGTCCTCATCTTCAAACACAGACTGGTGAACATTACAAGCAAAGAGAGAATTGGGGAGATCGTTGAAGTCAATGATTTCATGAAAATCTTCCTCTGCAAAACACCTCTTTAAATCGTTGTCTCCATTTATAGAGTAGAGCAAGAACTGTCCCCCATCCTGCGGGATGCAGCCGTAGCGCCCGAGGCCTCGCATTCCAAAGAAGTAGGAGTCTTCCCTCATCCCTGGCAGGGCAGAGAAGAGAGACACAGTTACACTGCACTTTTAAAAACATCACATGCACAAGTTAACACAGAAATCCTTAGTTTGTAGACAGAATATTTCACTCTATTTTAAGGCAACAATTGACCCCTGAGAAAGGGCACTAAGACTGGTTTCACCAAGGCTCAAATAGGGACTTTGCTTTAGTTTCATTTATTAGCACTGAAAAAATCCAACCATGTCAGCACAAGCTGCTGAAGACAACCAGAAGCAAGGCATTACTTAAGTGCCCCTTGGCCTAAAGGAAAATACTGTGTTGTATTTGGGTTTGAGAGAGTCATGTTTGTTACTGGGAAGGCAGGCTGCTGCTTCTGAGCTTGCAGCCAACTTTGAGAGAAAGGGTAATGAACTGGGTAAGAAAAAAATGAAAATAACTTTGAAAATTACATCAAGCATCAACTCAAAGGGGAAAAAAGGCAGCAAAAAAGACCTGTTCAGAAAGAAGCATGAATGCAGAATCGTCAAAAAACCAGAACAACTAAGACACATCACTGTTACAAATAATAAAGCCAATTTTTTCTACAGTTTAAAGATAGAAAGCACCCGGGTTTTCCATTCCCATTAGCAGTTTCTTTATTTGTATCTTAATCACATTGGGAATCAAATAAAAAAAGCTAAGGGAAGAATGGGCTCAAGAGGCAATTCTCACCACTTTTTAGGAAAATCATGCTGACTTGAGTCTTTACCCAAATTCAGAGTAGAAAGATAATTTTAAGACACACAGAAGTAACAAGCCTACACATCAAACAGCATCTCTGCCGTTGAGACAAAACTAAACTTCATACCAGCCAAGCAGAATAAGTAAAGGTCCAATCAATTATCAGTGTGTTAATTAGTATAAATTCAGGTATTCATCAGTCCTTAGTACAGGTGTATTGGGCATCAACCTCCATAGAGCTCCAGCAAGGTGACTAGAAGCTCTGCAGAGGAATAATTGATTCCCTTATATTTCTGTTTCTTTCAATGCCAACACGCACTCACTGGCTGCTCTTTCTCCTCCTACCATAAGGAGTTTAGGAGTTAGCAGAGGAATAATTGATTCCCTTATATTTCTGTTTCTTTCAATGCCAATTGCAATCACTGGCTGCTCTCTCCTCCTACCATAAGGAGTTTAGGAGTTACATAAACACAGTGTGCTCATCTGTTTCAGATTTGCCCTTGCTCTATTGCGGACTTGCTATTGTCTATAAATAGTTGTAAATATTAGTTCAAATACACTATTTAGGACCAGCGGCCAAAATTAAACCCTATGGGCTTATTACACTTAATCTCAGTAAAGCAAAGCTAAATTATGGAGCTAATTTGCCATGCCTGTGCCTTTCATATAACCTTATTGCTGCTGCTCTGAAGTGACATTTGGCTGATGACAGAGCACATCGTTCCATAACCTTATGTCAAAGAAATGTCAGTAATTGTTATTGCTGAAATCTCAGGGTTAATGACAGAAGGCTGGGAGAGAAAGAGTTGAAGTCTTGCTCAAAAGTATCAGTTCAGAGCACTGTGTCCACACTTACCACTCAAATCACGTGATAAAGAGACAGATTTATTATCCAACATTAGTCAGGACAACTAAGGTTGGACCTGCAGAGGTCATCCCAGCCAAACCACAGGGTCAGACCAGGATAATTCAGGACCTTGTCCAGAGGTAACGCTGCGCAGCAATACCACTCATAGCACATACAGTGATCTGCAGAGAGCTGGAAGATCACGAGATCTTAGCTGTCCTCCTTTTCCAGGTACTAAAATATGTTACACAGCTAAAAACAGAATAGTTTCCTAGTCCTGTGCTCTATGTAATTTATGAGGGAGGAGCTTAAAGCCAACGAGGATGTGGTGCCATAAGGAAGCAGGTGTGGTATGAAAGCCTCAGGCCAACTACTTCTTTTTATTGTGTCAACCTGAGGACAGCTTTTTAGACTATTAAATACACACTAGGATTTTCACCAACTCAGCCTGAGACTAACACAACTACCTCCAACTCCTTTCATCTTATGAATTTAATTCTAAATTAAAAAAAAGCCTGAACAGCTGACAATGGAGTGGCTACAGCTTCAGGAGTATACATTATGTAGTTGGAACTCAGTGTCACCATTGCCCCTGATATTTGAACCAACTCCCTTCAGCCTCATGTTCCTGTACGTTTCAGCATTAACATACCCAGGTGAGCAGCATAGAATCATGGAATGGTTAGAGTTGGAAGGGACCTTAAAGATCATCCAGTTCCAACCCCCTGCCATGGGCAGGGACACCTCCCACCAGACCAGGTTGCTCAAAGCCCCATCCAGCCTGGCCTTGAACCCCTCCAGGGATGGGGCAGCCACAGCTTCTCTGGGCAACCTGTTCCAGTGCCTCACCACCCTCACAGGAAAGAATTCCTTCCTAATATCTAATCTAAATCTCCCCTCTTCCAATTTAGAACTGTTGCCCCTTGTCCCATCTCTGTACTTCCTGACAAATGAAGAAGTTCTCACAGCAGCCACCACGGGGACAGAAACATCAATTCAGCACGTATCACCACTCTAGCAGAAAATATTCATAGATCATCTACTGCAAATACATCATCTCTAGATGTGTTTGCCATCATGTCTAGCCCGTGTCAAGATGAGATTCATTGCTTTGAGGTTTATGAAAATAAAACCCTCAATCCCAGCATGTTACAAAATATAATTCACATGGCAGAGCTGACTTTGAAATTCTTCATGGTCACAGGCCATTCACAACAGGCAAACTACTTGCAGCCAGTGAAGTTACTGACAATTTTATAGTCACACTGGGTAAAACCCTTCTTCCCCCAAAGCATGAAGCTGGAAAAACCCACTCAGCAGAGAGGGATGTTTCAAAGCCGGTTTGACACAACAGACTCAAGAGGACGGAGATGACACAAGCTGATACTCAAAAATTGAAGGAATTCAGATTAGGAATTAATTCTCTCTCTTCCTGGTGAGAAGAGGGGAGATTAAATGGAAGTGGGAGTAGTGAAGTTTAAGATGTACAAGAATGCCCTAGGATATACCAAGACAGCAATCTGCTGGCTGAATGGAACTGGGAGTCAGAGTAGAGCAAGAGAGGCAATACAGTACATCAGTTTGTTTTCCATACACATCCCTATTTACATTAGTTGGTTTCTTAACCTGTACTTTTTAGACTAATAAATAAGCTTCATTTTCACTGAAAAGTATGACAGCAAAGTTAAAGATAACTTCCTGGCAGCTAACAGATTTCATACATCCTGTTCCCCCACGCATGACCAAGCTATTAGGGTGTGCAGAGAAGTAAAGAATCTCAATCTATCAACACAAGTCAGAAAAGCCTACAGTTTTCTTCACTGAACTGTTGTGTTTTGCTTTTTGCTCCCAGTAGAGCCATATTATAAGATCCTAGATAGGAAAGGAAGCTTTTAACTTCAGCATTAAGGAAAACCATTATGACAAGCAGCAAAACACAGGAGTATTTTAAGTTTCAATGCTAAAGTCCAGATTTTTAGCCATCTTAGTTGGCAATAAGGAAATAAGCATACACTATAGCAAGTGATTCTACAACATATAGGCTTCAAAGTTCCATCTGAGATTAGAAATCTATAAATATTCTTACATTATGTGGTAGAAGATTTGCCCTGCTAGAGCTCTTTAACAAGAAAAGCTTGCTCCTTTTTCAGTCAATTTTTGGGACAGATTTTTCTCAGTGGGACCTGGGTATTGACCAAATCTTTTTAAGCAAGTCCCTTTCACATGCCTTTTGACCATCTCTTTTGCAAGATTTGTAGGCACATGTGTGTATATGCACATGCCTCTCCTGCACTTTAAGATACACCCAGAATTCTGATCAGTGTTCCCTCCACTAGCAAGTCAAATGACAATACCCTAATTATTAAATCCTCTGCCTAATTTAAGATGGGACCTGCGCAGTTAAGAACATCTGTCTAGAATAACTATTGATTCATAATTTTTACTTTGCTATACAGGGGCCATGTGATGTACAATATCAAGCACAGCACCACAATTAAAATAGAAATCTCACTAATAAAAATATATGTGTTCCCCCAAGAAAAATAAACTGCTTATGAGTCTGAGCTCAGCAATAAGAGGGGACAAACAGTTGAATCAACAGTATTTGGTAGCACACTTCAAGCCCTCGGGCTGCAAGTTCAGACTCTGACTGGACAAACTAGCATTTCTGGCAAAAAAAAAATGCAACATGATGTGTCACACACCTCAGGCTTCTCACTTCCAACACCAGCCACTTCCTACAGAGACGGGCCCCACGCCACCTTGCGTGATGGAGAAAGCATCCCCTGAGCAGATTCGAGGCACAACTGCCCAAACTCACTCAGCTGAAGGAAAAACGTTTGGGTTTAACTCCATTAAGTAGATAACTGACCTGATTCCCTTCAGGGCTGCATAAATATTTGTAGTAACCAGAAAAAAAAAAAAAAGGCCAAGTTTGGGAATGGACAAGTGACAGCAAGAGTTAGGATGGAACTTTTCAGCAACTAACCTACTTAAAACATTCATGAAATTATAACCTAAGTTTTCACAGCTCTGCATGAACTTCATAATAAGTCACCATAGAAGTTACCTTCAGACAGTCACAAGCTGGAAATCTTACCTTTTTCTGCATTATAAATAACACTACACACACACTAAACAAATCATAACTACATATCCTTCATCATTTCTGTCAAACACCTTAAGGCTCAGATGTTTTGGTAGTGTTTTGTAGCTGCTTTAAATTTACTTGCCACTTCAGGATCTCTGTCAAAAAAAACATTGTCTTTTCAATTATTCTACTAATTTAGATCAAAAGAATTTCCATTTCAAATCCCTTAAATTAATTCTAAATCATGTATAATCCATGAACTGGATTGCCATAAAAAATAACTCCAATTAAAAGTCATCTTTTACATAACTATACTACCATCACTGGATCATATTCCCATTTATATTAGAGCCCCTTTCCACAGCTTCTGACAAAATAAGTTAACTCCTCCCCCGTTATGGTCCCTTTTATATTATAAAAAAAAAAGTAGAAAGGCACACACGTAAGTGTAAACTGTACTCAATTTTAAGATTTAATGAGTTGAAACAGTTGTGCATTTGCTTGTCTCTTCCCAAATCAGAAAGTTTTTCAAATACTTAAGTTACCAGAAGCTGTCATACAGAATTTAAAAAAAAAAAGTGGTGACACCATTAAAAAAAAAATACACTGAAGCATCATCCAGCATCAATACTGATGTTAAATTCATTCATCAAGGTCTTGACTGGGACCACACTGGCTGCGTGGAAGGATTGTTCCCTTTAACAGTCTGAGATACTGAGACATAAACAAACCTGAGCCCAGGCTAATGCAGCCTCCAGCTAATGCTGATGGCTCCCCACATCCCTTTATCCCCTTGAAATAAAGGTCACCCACATGCAATCTGTGTTCCTATGTTATTTCTGAATTTGGTGTAGGGTTTTGACCCTAAACTTGCAAGTCAGAAAATACATTACACAGACTAGAGTACCCTAAAAGTGCAGCACTGTTAACCCTTGGAAAACCAACCCCACCACTACCCCTTCCAGATCCTACAAATCTCCTCCTCACTTCTTTTATGCCCTTAATATGCACAATTTGCATCACTTCACGCCTATTTAAGTAATTTCAAGTTTCTCCCCCTGTGGTCAAGGAGTGCAAGAGCTTGTAATTTGTGACTGTTGAAAACTTGAAGCAAGCACCCTTCCCACCAGGACAGATTAGGTCCTGTCAGTGTCCAGCCTTCCAGATCCTGCAGCCCAAAGCTCTGCAGAGATTCCAGGTGGGAGCCAAGCATTCATTCTATTACCTATTTTTAGACATGGTACACCTCTAAAATTAACACAGACCAGCAGAAAATTATATTCATTGACAAACAGCAATAGCTTCCTAAATTTTCCTTTTGAAAAACTGATATCAAAAAGTATTGCTTTTTTTTTTTTAGTGTAAATCTCAAAGAGCAAAGATCTTGTTATGAAGTTAGACCCCTACAGAGGAAAGAATTCAACAAAACCTCAGCTGAAGTTAAAACAACGTGAGCACATGAGGTGTTTGAACGGACCAGTGCCTTATATATCACCAAGCTCATATAGATTTATCCACTGTTTTTATAAAAACTAATAAGGCATTTCCTTGGTCACCATTTTCCTGTCTTAAGAGGTTTGTTTTTTTAAAAGAATCCCTGAGGGACACCAAGAAACAGGCACGTATCTCTTGAAATTGCTAGGAAACTTTACTTTTTTTATTAAACACTGCTTGCCATGACAAACAACGACTAAAAATAGACTAAAGCAAACAAAACGTTACAAATAGAAGCTTTAAATATAATCACTATAAACTAAAAGTATTATTGAGTCCTGAGTGCAAACCTGGAAACGGTAATCTACAGGAATTAAGAAAATTTGGGGAAAAAAAAACAAAGTGAGAAAAGTTGCAGTTGTTTTTCTAGAAGGGTCCAGAAAAACTGTACAGATTCCACCTCTGCTCCTATTAAAACAAAACCCACCACACCAAAAAAATAACCCAAAGAGCGAGTTTTACCAGAAAAAGATCTTGTTATGAAGTTAGACCCCTACAGAGGAAATAATTCAACAAAACCTCAGCTGAAATTAAGACAACATGAGCACATGAAGTGTTTGAATGGACCAGTGCCTTATATATCACCAAGCTCATATAGATTTATCCACTGTTTTTATAAAAACTAATAAGGCATTTCCTTGGTCACCATTTTCCTGTCTTAAGAGGTTTGTTTTTTTAAAAGAATCCCTGAGGGACACCAAGAAACAGGCACGTATCTCTTGAAATTGCTAGGAAACTTTACTTTTTTTATTAAACACTGCTTGCCATGACAAACAACGACTAAAAATAGACTAAAGCAAACAAAACGTTACAAATAGAAGCTTTAAATATAATCACTATAAACTAAAAGTATTATTGAGTCCTGAGTGCAAACCTGGAAACGGTAATCTACAGGAATTAAGAAAATTTGGGGAAAAAAAAACAAAGTGAGAAAAGTTGCAGTTGTTTTTCTAGAAGGGTCCAGAAAAACTGTACAGATTCCACCTCTGCTCCTATTAAAACAAAACCCACCACACCAAAAAAATAACCCAAAGAGCGAGTTTTACCAGAATTCAAAGGGGTACAAGAGGAAAAGGGGAAGAATCAAATCCACTAAGTTTTTACTGAAACAGTCATTTTTTACTTAAAACTTCATTGCTGACTCAATGAAAGCAGAGTAGCAGTTTCTGCAGCGTTAGCCTAAGGATACAACTCTCCCTGAAGTCACCTGGACCCACACTGAAGACTTTGGCAGAAGGCAAGAGTGTAACAGGGAAGTTCAGACAGCAGTAACCTACTGAAATGTCATTCCATTCTGCAAAATGAGCACTGAAGATTAGGATTATTTTTATATGGTGCTAATTCTTCACTATGGAAAGCTCCCATGGACTTAAATGGAGACATTTTACTTAATTAGAAAGAGCAGAGCAGGACCTCGTGTGACAGGATTAATGAATTGCTGCAGTCTCAGAAGCAACACAGATGACAGTCCCCCCCTTCCCTCAACCATCACCTCTGTCTCTCCCACCTGGGCAATGACTATTCCCCTTACAGTAATAAAAATTACTGGTACAGTGAAGCCCACTCACATTTTAACTCCAATTTGGTTAGCTCCACACAAAAATAGTGCCAAATCTCCACTATTCCTCTTACAGAAGTGACAGATATGAGGAAGAGGATTTTATTATTTTTAAAAAAAAAATGCTAACTGGTGCAAATCCCAAATGTTCTAATCCTTTCCATTGACATTCTAGCCGTATTAAATTTAGCTGAGACTTTGCAACTATTTTTGGAAGCTTTTAACATCCGAAGGGACTATTCCCTCACTTTTATTCATCTGAAAGCAGGGTTGGCCAGCTCAAGCAGTTCAAGACCTGCCTATTGCTCAGAAGGCTGAGCTGTGCCTCCCGTGCCAGGGATGTAGCCTTGGACCACTAAAGGAACTCAGCTGGCATGGACTTGCTAAACCATCTCTATCTCCAGCCCTGGAGAAAACAAGCCAGCAGACACTGGTGCTCAACCCTACTAAGCCAAGAAACTCCAGCCCCACTCCACAATAGGGAGATGATGCTTAGAAGCAACCAATGCCAGGGCTGAAGATTTTTGCATACTGTTCTTAAGGACAAGAAGCTGGGCTATGATTAATCGATGACTAAAATTACCACAGAAACATTAAGGTATTCAAAGAACAAAAAAACCAAAACCCTCCCCAAACCCAGAGAAACCAGAACAAGCTTTCTGATTACCTTCACTTGGCCTCTATGCTACTCTATTTAAAGCGAGCCAGTTTTATAAGGGGCACACAGTATTACAACGTCACTGGCCGTCAGCCAGATCTGTCACCTCACACAGGGGTCAGTGGAACACTCGTTTAATAGCCCTCTGCCTTGTAACATAAAATTCATGACTATACCCCAGTCCTTACCAAGACCTGCTTGCCCTTTCCCTGTTGGGGGCGGGGGGGAAGGAAGAAACCACATATGTCAGAACTACACACGATAGGAGCTGGTTACAGTGTTTAACTCTTAGAAGATACTCAGGGCACTGGTGATGGCTTGGAATAAAATTTCAAAGTTCCCTTGAAAACGATTTTACACATAAGTAATTTATAGTGCAGTGACAAGCATTTTCAATGCAAACAGTGACAAACCAAGGCACTCAACCTGAATACACACTACAATATTCAGAAGGGGACAGACAAACTAGATCACATCGGTGACAACTCCTCCTCAGAAGTTTAACTCCTCTGTACAGTTCCTGCTGTTAAAAATGAAAAAGTTACCAGTATTGGGAGTTGATGTTCTACAGAATATCTTCTTCTGTCCTTGTTTACCATGATGCATTTGTAGTTTTTCCTGATTGTTTTATACTCTTACAGTATTCAGACTTCTATCTGGTCAGGAATGACATGTAACCATGCCATCTAGTTTTACTGCTACAATAAATGCAGCAGTTTATTTAAAATAATTCTATGTTTTCATAGAAAAAGACTTTTTGTTTTCAACAGGACAACCATTCTAGCCAGGTAAACAGCACAAAGAGCAAACCTATTTATAAGTGCAGGTCTTGAAAGCCTAACACAGAAGCTCACGTAAAGCAGACAAATAGCTTAACCAGGGGTTATTACTTATTTCAGTTGTATAAACCCATCATACATTTTCCTTTGGTGAAATTAGACTCCAAACTCCAGTTGAAAAGGGACCAAATCATTTTTAAAGGGAGATAGAAAAGCCTAAGAAAGGAGATAGAAAAGAAGAGGTGGAAGGGGAAAAAAAAAACCACCAAAGAACACACAACCTGCTACATAAGCATCATAGAGCATCGGTGCAGGATGCTGCAACTAACTTTAAAGCAGCCCACAAAGGCTGTCCCTGGGGGATACGGGCTTCACTGCATCCTTCACGCCAGCTTCAAGCTGTCCACGGAGGAAAACCTTAAGCTGTCCACGGAGGGAACCCAGCCCTGCCCCGGGACAGCTCTGCATCCCCCGAACCCCCACCTGCTTTGAGCCCAGCGCTGTCCCGCACCGGGGGAGGCTGCCTCCCCTCACCCCCCGCTCCCCCAGCGGAGGAACCACCGGCTCCGCACGGCCGAGCCGCCACGTCCTTCTCCCTCACCCCCCGCCTCCACCTCCCGCCCACCGCCAGCCGCCCGCCCGGGGCTGCGCGGCGGGCACCGAGCTCCCCCGAACCGGGAAGCTCCGCGCTCGCCCCCCGCATCCTCCCCGGCGCTCCCAAAGGGGCCCGAGGCGCGGTGGCCGCGGGGGGAGCCGGCGGGGGCGCTTACATAACCCCGGCGGGGCGGGCGCACGGCGCCAGGTCGG
The DNA here is from genome assembly GCF_001431845.1 of Calidris pugnax. NCBI lineage: Eukaryota > Metazoa > Chordata > Aves > Charadriiformes > Scolopacidae > Calidris > Calidris pugnax. The sequence continues at coordinate 1,168,727 of NW_015091112.1, forward strand.
CGGGGCAGGGCTGCGAGCGGGGAAGGAGCACACACATACACACACCCCCCCGCCCCGGGGGGCGGCAGCGGCCCTGCCCTTACCTGCGGCGGCTCTGCTCGCCCGTCGCCTCGCCGCCTGCCCCCCCCTCACGGTGGTAGTGGTCGCCGCCCCGAGGACCGCGCCGCCGGCTCCTCAGCGAGCGCCCCGCACCTCTCGCCTGCCCGCGCCGCTGAGGCGAAGGTGGAGGACGAGGCGGGAGGGAGAGATGAGGGGACACCGCGAACCAATCAGCGAACCCCGCCACCCCAACGAACGGGCGGGAGCCGCCAATAAGGACGCGAGGAGCAAACTAGCCCCGCCTCCCTCCACCCCCTCCCGGCCACGCCCCTCACCTCAGCCGCTTGGCGCCGGGTCTCGGTTACCGGCGTGGGCGGGCGGGGAGGGAGCGGGGGGGCGGCGGGCTGCCTGCTCCGTGTGGGGAAAGGTAGGGCCGGGGCAGGGTCTTCACGGCCTCCCCGGCACCCAGGGAGCGGTAGGAGCCGGGCAGCGGCTTGTGTCCTCGGTACTAGCGCGCGGCGGAGCTTCCCTCCCTCAGGGTGTCTGTCCCCTGCCCTGAGGTGAGGAGGGGTGGGGTGAGGAGAGGTGAGGTGAGGAGAGGTGAGGTGGGATAAGGTGGGATGGGGGTGAGGAGGGGTGAGGTGAGGAGAGGTGAGGTAGGATGGGATGGGGGTGAGAAGAGGTGGGGTGAGGAGAGGTAAGGTGGGATGGGTATGAGGAGAGGTGGGATGGGTTGAAGTCATGGGTGATGGGGTAGGGAGATGTAGGATGGGATGAGGGTGAGAAGGGATAGGGTAGGGAGATGTGGGGTGAGGAGAAGTGAGGGGAGATGGGGGTGAGGAGGGGTGGGATGGGGTGAAGTAAAGGGTGATGGGGTAAGGAGATGGGGTGGGGTGGGATAAGGTGTGATGGGGTGAGGACAGAAGAGGTGAGATGAGATGGGATGGGGTGGGGTGAAGAGGGGTGAGGTGAAGCGGGATGGGATATGGATGTGTGGGATGGGCGTAGAGAGACATAGGATGGGGTGAAATTTGGTGGGATGGGTTAGGGACATGTGGGATGCGGGTAGGGAGACATGGGATGGGGTGAAGTTAGGTGGGATGGGGTAGGAACATGTGGGATGGGGGTAGGGAGACATGGGATGGGATGAAGTTAGGTGGGATGGGGTAGGGACACGTGGGATGGGGTGAAGTTAGGTGGGATGGGATGGGGTAGGGACATGTGGGATGGGGGTAGGGAGACATGGGATGGGGTGAAGTTAGGTGGGATGGGATAAGGAGATGTGGGATGGGGTGAAGTTAGGTGGGATGGGGTAGGGACATGTGGGATGGGGGTAGGGAGACATGGGATGGGATGAAGTTAGGTGGGATGGGGTAGGGACACGTGGGATGGGGTGAAGTTAGGTGGGATGGGATGGGGTAGGGACATGTGGGATGGGGGTAGGGAGACATGGGATGGGGTGAAGTTAGGTGGGATGGGATAAGGAGATGTGGGATGGGGTGAAGTTAGGTGGGATGGGGTAGGGACATGTGGGATGGGGGTAGGGAGACATGGGATGGGGTGAAGTTAGGTGGGATGGGGTGGGGAGACGGGCAGAATGGGGTGAGGTGGGATGGGGTGGGGAGACATGGAGTGGGCTGGGGTGAGATGGGATGGGGAGACATGGGATATGGGGGAGGGAGATGTGGGGTGAGAAGGTGTGAGGTGGGATACGGGGTGGGATCAGATGGGAGTGAGGAGGGGTGGGATGGGGTAGGAGAGAGGTGGGATGGAAATAGGTGGGGTGGGATGCAGAGAGAAGAGATGGGATGGACGCTCACACAGTGCCTGCACACCTTGCCATGGTTTTAGTGACAAACCTCCTAATGTCCCCCATGGTGATTTTGTAGGGGGTCTAATTCCCTCTGGGGGATGGAGGTCCCGGCCACCTCCCAGTAAGCAAACTGACCCTCGAAGTGAGCTCCATCTGGAACGGATCGAGTTGTCCTTCATTTCTTCAGACTAACAGGTGAATAAAGCGTATCTCCCCGCTCCAGAAGGTGCATTTTTAGGGCTCTTAAGGAACGCCAGGGTTACAGTGGAAAAAGGCCATGGTCATGATTTAAAAAAAAAAAAAAAAAGCAGTCATGATTTTAAAAAGAAGAGAAAGCATTCAGATGCCCCCGAGGCGTGCTTTATTAAAGGAAGGGCTATTTTCTCTCTTCCAGCTGCACATCCGAGACTGCTCAGCGTCAGAGGCTAATGCTGATTTTCTGCGGTCTCTTTGCTTTGGAATGTAATACAGAGGGATTTAATCGATAGCGCGATACAGAAATGTAAATAGGCTGCTGGAAAGACGGCTCTGAAAATCTATAGAAGATAATGGAGAACTAGAAGACTCACATATAATTATTAAATACCCTATAAAAAAACCCATGGAAGGAATAGTTCTCCATTAGATAAAAATATATAAAAAGATGTGTGCCACTTAGAGCAGCACGTTCCAATAACAGCAGAAAAAGCTGTTGTAATGATCCCACCTCATCTCTGCAAATACCTAAGAGCAATGCATTGTAGAGTGCTGTGTTTGCAACAGAAGAGTTTCTTCCTGGTCCCATTAACTAAGGGTTGTCTGACACCTTGATGCCTTAGACACCTTCCAGGCTTTCTTCTTTGGCCCTACCTTTTTAATACATAATAGGTAATGGATGGTAGTAATTATTATTACTTGTTTTTTTTTATCCTTGTGCCTAAAATATGAATCCCTGACCATGATTTTATTGCTTTAGGCACTGTGCAGAAGAGAAAGCAAGGTAAGGAACCAAAGATGTCACAATGTAAACTAATCAGGTTTTAAATCAGATGATATGCTCGTTGTTTGGATTTTTGTTTTAAGAATTAAACCTGGTAGGATATCTATTTTCCTTTGTCTCCACTTACATGCATTCCCTTTGCATGATATCGTATTTAATATTCTGAGTAGGAAGAGCATCCACCGTGCTTTTTCTGTCCCACATTTTGTGTTATACAATTTCCTTGTGTCTTCTTATCCCCATACCTCTTAACTGTGTCTTGTTCACAGTAGCCAGGCTCAAGTTTTATTATTTTTCGTGTTAGGAAAAAATATTTTCATTGTCATGAAGTTGCCCTGGCTTACACTTTCCTTGTAGTAAAATGGAAATCTCTACAGTTCTGAAAGGAAGGTAATCCATGGTCAGGAAAAAATCAGGAATGTCTAAGTCAATACTTTGGCTTTTATATGCTATGATGGGGTAAAAGACCCAAATTCCAATGTTTGCAGTAAAATGTCCTTCAAATTTGGTAATAATGAGAATGGCAACCATTGCAGGGTTGTTAATAATACCTGTTGTAAACGTTAAAGGTTTCTATTAGGAAAGATCACAAAATATGATATTATTTAGACATGGAAAAGTGGTGCTACAAAGGAAAAAGTGAGAGAACATCCTTCTTGGGATCTGCACCATTTACCCACTCAGGCCCCAGAGCTATTCAGGCCACGCAGCCGGAGTGGGCACCCTGTGCTTCCTAAATGCCGTGGGCATCGTCCCACAACCCAAGTAGCTGCAGAGTGCCAAAACCTGGAGGAAGCTGAAATTCTGGGAAGGATACCGGGGGAGGTGATAAAACAGCTGCTACTTGCTGCAGTCCTGCTCCCACAGAACCCAGTGGGAGTTTTGTTACTGGGATCTCCAAGCACAGGCTTAGCCCGTCTCATCCCAATCCTGAGCCGCTCCTTATCTTCAGTCTGCACCTGCTTCTTATCTACACATTTCATCTGTAAGCAAAAGGGGCCTCTCAAATGTGAATTTCAACATAAACAAAGTGCTGTAACCAAAAGAACTTTGCCCCCCCCCCATGTTATGCTGATTTCTGATCATCAAAACACAAACACTGACTCACTCCTGCAGCATTTGAGGGAGCTTCGGTGAGGAAGTTTTCTCTTTTCAGCAGAAATGAGTCAGTAATGGCTCCAAATCTGTAGATTCTCCAGAAGTGAACGCTGCTTCTTTTACATTTCGGCTCCCTGAGATAATCCCAGATTCTTTGGCCAGATATGGATTATGATTTCTTGCAAATGGTCGAGTCTGGAGATTAGAGTGGATAAAGCAAGTAAAATTAATGTTGACTCTATCAGCATTAGCATACCCTCAATTGTTTCTGTTGCTTTTTTAGAATATAAAAACACAGTTGGATCCATCCAGCTCTGTATCTTGTCTCCAGCAGCTAAGACTGGATGCTTAGTAAAACAGTGCAAAAATAGACTGTGTATTCTTCTCCTATTTACCTTAGAATTTTCCAGAAATTAGAGAGGTGGGGACATTTGGAACTCAGGGTTTTATCCAAGCTACTATTATTAGGAGCTACCAGTGGTCCTGTTCTCTAGGAGTTTGTCTTAACTATTTTGGAGCCCATTTGGGGGTTCTGCTTTCTACAACGTGCCGTGGTAATTCTTCACTGTGTAAAAACAATTTCAGGTCTTCTTCCTGATTGTTTTATTAAGCGTTTTTTTGTTATAGAGGCAGTAAATGAAATTTATTTTTTGATCTTCTCACCATCGTTATTTTTCAGACTCAAATTGGATTTCCCACCAGCTGTCCCTCTTTTAAGCTGATGTGGTTTTCTCTGTTTCCAGTGTGAAACTTTGTCACCGCCCTCTCTATCCTTTCTAATTTTACTAGAAAACGCTCCTTTCTTTAAAACTTTGATTCTACTAAAATGACTATTGGATTTTGCTGGATCTGGAGGAGGCAGGAGCCAAATTGGCTGGAGGACTCAGAAGAACTCTGAGTGTATGAGCAATAGAGTCCTATGACTTTGGGGGTCTCCTTGCCATCTAAGGGGGGAGCTAGTAACTCTTAACCTTCCAATTCCCCTTTTTGACCACTTCCTAGCCCCACACCAACATTTTCAGAGAGCTTTCCACTTCAGCCTCCAGATTTTTCCCCGTGTACGTTCCTTTGCACTTGTCGCCGCTGAATTTCACCCGCTGTTTTATCGCCCAGGCACTCAGTGCAGAGACAGCGTTGCCTCGACACCTCTTCAGTTCCATCCTGTACGTGTGTAGCAATTGCAAAGCAGCTCAGCTACAACATATTGCAGATGTTTAAAGAAAAAATGTGTAAAGCAAAGGTCAGCTCCTTTTCTCTTTTTTTTTTTTTTTTTTCATTTATCTACAGAACATTTTGCACAGCTCTGGGTGCAAGAAGAAAGATTAACGGTTGCACTGATTAAAACTTGGCTGCAGAAGGGGAGAGTATCCTTCACTTGCTGTAAAATTTCAGTGCCTTGCACGTGATATTCCATGAGCAGGTTGATGATGGAGCTGGGTCCTTTCCTTCTTTGGGGATTTGGGGATGCAGAGAAGCACAAGTGAACAGGGATGCTGGTTCTCTCCAAATCTGGTATGGGGGGGTCAGGCAAGTGGGGAAAACCTGTGGCAGTGCCCTGGGAAGCCCTGCACTGCCAGCCTTGCAGAGGGACACCCCCTTCACTGGGCTGGGTTGCTCCCTAAACCCTCTCTCTAGTACATCCCCGGTGTTTCTGAGCATCTTCAGGGTCAGACAAAGGTCAGACAGGAGATTTGAGTCTTTTAGAGCAAAGAGAAGAGGAATAAAGAGTGTTCGCATTTTCCATCCGCTTCTGAGAGTGAGATTTGCCTAAAAAAACCACCTCTTTTTGATTTGACATTGCAAAAATTCCGTATCTAACACAAAATAGGGCTTTGTTATCTTACAGCTTACCCTCAGTTTTGAAGACAACAAAAATGCCATGTCCCAATTTCTGGTTAAGGAATATTTTTAACCAAGACATGTTTTTTTAGCCTAGATGCATGATAGATCAAGGGGAAAAAATGGATTTCATTGACTTTTAAAAGAATCTCTGTTTCAAGAAAGAAAGGAAAAAAAAAAAAAAAAAACTCCCTAAACCCTCTCTCTAGTACATCCCCGGTGTTTCTGAGCATCTTCAGGGTCAGACAAAGGTCAGACAGGAGATTTGAGTCTTTTAGAGCAAAGAGAAGAGGAATAAAGAGTGTTCGCATTTTCCATCCGCTTCTGAGAGTGAGATTTGCCTAAAAAAACCACCTCTTTTTGATTTGACATTGCAAAAATTCCGTATCTAACACAAAATAGGGCTTTGTTATCTTACAGCTTACCCTCAGTTTTGAAGACAACAAAAATGCCATGTCCCAATTTCTGGTTAAGGAATATTTTTAACCAAGACATGTTTTTTTAGCCTAGATGCATGATAGATCAAGGGGAAAAAATGGATTTCATTGACTTTTAAAAGAATCTCTGTTTCAAGAAAGAAAGGAAAAAAAAAAAAAAAAAGCTTTTTTTGTTCTGTAACAAACACCGTCCTTAAAGTAGGATCTCAGTTCTCTCGAATCTGAAATATTACAGCCAGATTGAAATTCTCCCATTTGAATGTGGAAAGATGAGGAGGTTTTCATTTGGTTGAAATGTATTTAAGGTATTTAGGGTGATTGTTGTCACCTGTGGGCTGCCTGTTCCTGCTCAGAATGAAGTCTGTGGAAATCCCTGATGGTGCATCTACCTGCTGCCCGAGTGTCTCACCTGGTGAAGCAGAGGGGTGACAAACTGATTTCCTTGTTTCTTTACAAGGTTGTCTTTTCCTCTTGACATCCTTATCCCAACGATCTTCTCTCTGCAGAGCCTCAGACTGTTTATTTCATAACTGGTTCACTAAGGTCAAGGCCTGTGCAAGCTACCAAGCAAATTCAGAAGCAGTCTTGGAGCAGTGCTGTGGGAATCACTGATGGTGTGTCTACCTGCTGCCCGAGCTAGGAGCATCTCACCTGGTGAAGCAGAGGGGTGACAAACTGATTTCCTTGTTTCTTTACAAGGTTGTCTTTTCCTCTTGACGTCCTTATCCCAGCGATCTTCTCTCTGCAGAGCCTCAGACTGTTTATTTCATAACTGGTTCACTAAGGTCAAGGCCTGTGCAAGCTACCAAGCAAATTCAGAAGCAGTCTTGGAGGAAGAGTCAGAATTCAGCAGCATGACTGAGAAATCAGCATGACTGAGAATCAGCTCAAATTCCTCAAGAATAAGCTGCAGTTTGCTGCCATGTGTTAACAAGTAGAAGCACTTGGTTTCTAGGATTTACCCAATCGAAACACGGGGAGATAAAACATCTGGCTTGTCAAAATGATCATAAGCTCATAGAGGGAATGAGAAAGATGCCAAACAAATAAAATCCAGGAAATGAGCACAGTTTAGCCAGACCACAAGTTTAGTCTCTGAACGTACCATCTTACCTTTCTGATACACTGATCTCTATCTCTTTTTTTTTTAGAATTAAATTCTCTGGGAGGGAAGCTTCATGTATTTGAGGAAGTGCTAAGCATCAGGAGGTTATTTAGTAAGTAATTCTTACCACCTCTCCTGCTATTTCTTAGATTGGTGATGAGAATTATTAGAAGTGACTTGCCCATTGTGACCCAAATGGAAATAAAAAAAATAAAAATGCAATGAGCCATAGCTATGTGACCTCAAGCCAAACGCTTCAAACTCATGTACCTAAATATAGACACCTAAATAAATGGCCTGATTTTCAGAGGCGCTGTGCAACTCTGAGAGTTGTAGGTGCTCTGAAAAATCAAGATGCTTATTTAGGTATCGAAATGCAGACGGAGCTCCTGAATATATTATTTAATCTGCTTCTGACTGTAAACAACTAGGAAAACAAAGGTACTACAAATACTATTTTTACATGTATTAATTAGAAAGCCACAGACTGTGATCAACTGTAAGACACAATTTGCTCCTATAAAGTGAATAGTGTGGTAATTATTGTTTATTAATTGTTGAGAAGTTGTGCTAGGCAGGTTTGATGGAGAATACCATTGTACTACATTTCTTTGCCTTTTATTAATCTTTATCCGTAATTATAGAGACTGACACAGAAGGGCTTTAAAAACTGTCAGAATAAGGAGTTTTGTTTACATTGAGAGATCATCAAAAATGATTTATGTGTTTCATTCTCTTAAAAACGATCCATAGGCCCTTTGTGTTTTCTTTCTGAAGTCTTCATTCATTATTGTGACACTTTCAGGTGAGTGTTGAAGGCATAATTGGGGTATCATTGGAAGCAGAGGAGTGTGAATGAGGAGTTATTAGTCAGCACATGACACCACACACACACGTTGAGTTAATAGAAAATAAGCAGCTCGAGCAGGTGAGTAACAACTGAGACTATATTTTTGTGCCTGAGTTGTGAATAGCAGTAAAGACGCTGCCTTTTTCAACATTTCTACTAGGATATGTTTTCTTCGGACACGTTGTATTAGTATATGCTTACATACATTATTATTTCAGTTGTGAATAGCAGTAAAGACTCACACACGCTGCCTTTTTCAACACTTCTACTAGGATATGTTTTCTTCAGACACGTTATATTAGTATATGCTTACATACATTATTATTTTTATATATTACAACACTGATCTTCTAGAAATACATCAGTGATTGGCAGTTGGCCCCTAGATGGTGCCAGCGCCTTCGTGCTGCCAGCCCTTGTGCAAGGTGAACACTGGAGATGGCAACCTGGAAGCGGTCTTCGTGGCACAGCTACTCTTGGGCAGTCACAGAGTCATTGTGGCAAAGCAGCCTCTGAAGGGTGTCCTCCTTCCACATCAGCCAGAGGGAGGTCTCTACCCCTTCCTCCTGCTCTCCTTCCGAGCTCCAGAAGAGATAGCAACTCCATCCAGACGTTATGTCCTACCAAGGCACTGATCTGCCAGTCTTACCCTTGCAGTGTTGCACTCCAACTTGAAGCTTTTCAGATATTTGGCAGCCTGGATATCTGAAAATCCTGAAGGAAAGAGTAAGCTGGGCTTAGAGCTGAGCTGGGAAGGGGGAAAGGGCACTAGTGAAGTTTGCAGAGAGAATGGGAACAGTAAAGGGAAGTTGAAAGGAGAGAAGAAACAGGGCCTCTGGTCTAGGTTCTGCCCTTGGGCTGCTCCAGTGCCACCTCTGGAAGAAGCCCACTGTGCCGTGAATTCCTTACAGAAATCAGTTTGCAGAAAGAGCCTGTGCTGGAGATGTCCCATTTAGACAACCAGCCCATCAAGACATCCAGGTGGTGAGATGCTCAGAGTCCAGAAGGTGGGACAGCCCCAGCTCCCACCCTTTGCCCGGCCTCCACCTTCAACCCCTGCACAAACGGTGCCAACGCTGGCGTGTCTCTGTGTGGAGGGATAAATGTTTGTGGTCATGTGCAGATCCGAGCTGGCAGGTGTGGGCAGCTCAGGGCAGATGCTTTAGAGATTGCAGCTTCTGCTATGTTCTGTCACGTGGAGTTGGCCTGGCTTGTGGGGACGTGGAGAAGTCATTACCCAATTTGTTCCTGCAGCCCCATGTGCCTACAAGTGCAAACCCCGCGTGTCTGCAAACCCCCAAACTGGACTGCAAGGCCAGAGGCTGCAGGAAAAATTTAGCAAGGCTGAATATGTTGACATCTCCTGCTGATTCGGGTCTTTTTAGTATTTTAAAGAACAACCAGCTCATTGGGAGGAAGGCTGGCTTTTAACAGAGTGGTGCTTGATTTCAGTTGGTGGTAAGCAAAGACCAGTTGCCAGGTTGTCAGACAGTAAAACATTCTTTGGTTTATTTTTTCAGAAAAAGAAACTTCAAACCTCAGGTTTAATGCCTGAAAACACTCTTAGAATCATCCTTTTTTTATCTGTGTATTATTCCAGTTCTATAAACAGGCTTAAAATAGTAAATGCTAATACCAAGATTTGGACAGAAGAAGAGCGTCAAAGGCGGTACCTTGAGCTGTAATGAATTATTTAAAGAGCAGAGCTCCTGAGGGATCTTGCAGTGCTCGTCTGTTCATTTTAACCTGGGAGTCGCACTCGGGCAGCCGTGTCATGATACTGGAGGGCACTTGGGCAATGATGGTTTTCAGAATAGAATTGCCCAGGCCGGAAGGGACCTATCTGTTCATTTTAACCTGGGAGTCACACTCGGGCAGCCGTGTCACGATACTGAGGGCACTGGAGCAATGATGGTTTTCAGAATAGAATTGCTCAGGCTGGAAGGGACCTCCAAAGGTCATCTAGTCCGACCTCCCCGCAGCCAGCAGGGACACCCCCAACTAGACCAGGTTGCCCAGGGCCTCGTCGAGCCTCTCCTTGAATATCTCCAGGGATGGGGCCTCAACCACCTCCCTGGGCAACCTGTTCCAGTGCTCCACCACCCTCACAGTGAAGAACCCTCTCCTCATCTCCAGTCTAAATCTGTTCCCCTCCAGCTTGAAGCCATTGCCCCTCGTCCTGTCACTGCAGGCCTTTCTAAACAGGTTCTCCCCAGCCTTCCTGTAGGCTCCCTTCAGGTACTGGAAGGCTGCTATTAGGCCTCCCCGGAGCCTCCTCTTCTCCAGGCTGAACAACCCCAGCTCCCTCAGCCTGTCCTCGTAGCAGAGGTGCTCCATCCCCCTGATCATCCTTGTGGCCCTCCTCTGGACCCTCTCCATCAGGTCCATGTCCTTCTTATATTGAGGGCTCCAGACCTGCACACAATACTCCAGGTGAGGTCTGAGAAGGCCAAAGAAAAGGGCAGTGCCTTGAAGTTGCCTCTGGATCTGTGTCAGCAATAACAAAAACCAACACTGTGAACCCACTGAAACTTCCATGTGTAATAAAAGAGTTGGGTCTTGCTACGGTTGAGATCTTTGACATGAGAAGTAGTGGCAGAGCCCTGTCTGGGGGTCGGACCCCACTTTACCAGTGCAAGACCCCACTGCTAGAGGAGCCTGGGACTGCAGAGCTGAAGGGCTGCCTCCATAGAGCCTCACTTGGCTCTTATTTGGGACAGATGTTGACAGAAATCACCGATAATTCTCTCAGAGCAAGGACCCAGGAAAAAGTGAATGCCAAATCTTGCCGTTCTCTAATTACACTTTGAAAAGAACATGATCCTCCTTAGTTTTAGGCTGCTCCGGCCAGCTGTGATTGCCTAATCTGACATCTGCCTTGCGTGGGGCATTCTACCCTCAGAAAAGGTGTTTTCGGCCTTTGTAGACTACCTAAAAGTTGCTCTGTGGAAGTCAAGTGCTGGTATAGAGAATTTAGGTCTTCAGACTTTTCTGATTTATGTTTTGCAGATTTCTGAGAAGTAATCAGGTTGCCTTTCCCTCCTCTTTCCACCCCAGGAATACACATATTTTGATCAAAAGCTTCAGTTTCAGAAAAATGTGCAATTTTTTTTTTTCAGTACTATTAATATAGAAATGTAACTGCACTCCTTGGTAAAACAATTCAATTTCCTGATCTGCATTTTTACCTCATTTCAGCTGGGAATCTGCTTGTTTTCACTCCAGCCTGCTGCAGAAAGGTACAGCAAGCTCTGAAGGCCCATCCATTATTGAATTTCAGTCTCCTCAGCCTGTGCATTTCTGGGCATTCCCTTTCCCAAGCGAACCAGCTTGTCCCCAGGGCCTGGCAGGCTCAGCCATGTTTTCATCAACTTTCTGATTCAGCTCTGATCTCTCCCAAATCTGTCAGCAGCCTTTTGGAATCACAGCGAGGGCAATCACGGTGCTATCAATGGGAGATGTAGTATCAAGAATAATTTTTTTTTTTCAGTACTATTAATATAGAAATGTAACTGCACTCCTTGGTAAAACAATTCAATTTCCTGATCTGCATTTTTACCTCATTTCAGCTGGGAATCTGCTTGTTTTCACTCCAGCCTGCTGCAGAAAGGTACAGCAAGCTCTGAAGGCCCATCCATTATTGAATTTCAGTCTCCTCAGCCTGTGCATTTCTGGGCATTCCCTTTCCCAAGCGAACCAGCTTGTCCCCAGGGCCTGGCAGGCTCAGCCATGTTTTCATCAACTTTCTGATTCAGCTCTGATCTCTCCCAAATCTGTCAGCAGCCTTTTGGAATCACAGCGAGGGCAATCACGGTGCTATCAATGGGAGATGTAGTATCAAGAATGAGAAAAGTTCTCGTTTTCACATCCAAAATGCATGTTATCCCCTTCAGACATAACACCCCACTGGAGCTCGAGCCCATGACTCCTTCCTCGCTTGTCTTTTCCAAAGCTGCAAAGATTTAACAGTAATAATTGCACTGTGCTTGTATATTAAGCTTTTTCAATGCTTGTTAGTCCAATCCTCTGCGTGGTGCTGGGGAAAGATGATGTATCAATATTCTAATGCAGTAAAAGCAGTACATGAGTGACAAAGCCTGATACAACTTAGGGAAGTGAGGGTATAGATGTAGTTCCTGTCCCACAGGTGGCCTTGGAGGTCCTGCTGCTCTGTGGTGGTTGGCTTTATGAAAGGATGTTGTATTTTAACGCCACAAGAAACTTGTCCATAGCCTTTAAATTCCAAGCTTTGCATTAAAACCAAAATATTTCTGGAGAGTCTGGGGGGACAGCCGTTTCATCAGCATTTTAGAAAAGTGTGAACCAAGAGATTTAAAATATTTCTTCTGACTGTTTTGACTGTAACTCTGCAAGTAACATAATTCTGGGGTAACACAAATCTGACAGTTCCATTCAGGAAAGAAACTTATTCAAGGTCTTACAGACATCCATTGCTGGGAGCTTACAGGCTTAAGTGCTCTGATGAGAAATACTTAAAACTTTTAATTCATATAGACTTTGAAGCAGTGGGCAATTATCCTTATTACCCCAATGTATAGATGAGGAAACTGAGTCACTGAGGGATGGAGTGATTCACCCAAAAAGCACAGTGAGTCAACGGGAGAGCTGGGAATAGAGTGCAGAATTCCCTGCCTTATCCATTGGAGTCCTCAGATAATATCATTTTATAAATGCTCTGTCTTTGTAAAGACTTCAGTGCTATAATTATCTTCCCAGGACTCTCATGGAAACAAGATATTTATAACTCCATTAAGCCTTTCCTAGTAATTTTATGATCAAAGTGAAAAAAAAAAATAAAAAATAACACTGTGCCAATCAGTCGCGTGTCCAATGTCGTTCCGAATGGCTACATGATGAAAGCTCCTCTTTGGTTGGTTCAATTAAATGTTTGCTATCTTAATGCCTTCCTTGCCTCTTAATTCCCTTTCCACCGCATACCATACCGGTGGAGAGGAAGTATTTTTTTGCCATGTGATGAGCCACACATTTAGAATGTACCAAATAACTGGGAAAGATGCTCGCTGCCAATAAAGCCTACTGGCTGAGGCTATTAATGGGACCGTTTAAAAAATAAAAATGGTTTTCCTAAAAGCCCTTGATGTCTGCCAGTTTCACCTAAAACGAGCGAAACTACCTCAGTGTTTCCACCAACCCTTGTGGATCTTTCAAATTAGGACACGGATGCCAAGACTAACTGCAAACGAGGGGTCAGCAACTGAGGCATTTGGACCCTGGTTCAGCAAAACACTTAAGCATGTGCTTAAATTGAAACCCGTTCTCATTCTGCAAACCCATGTGAGGTGTTTGCATAAAGCAAAGCACACGCTTAAGCGGCGTTTTCCTTGGCAGAGCGCTTCAGCGCAGCGCAGAGCTGGGGCCTTACAATTCATTGCTTTTCGAAAGGAAGTCATTATTTTTAGCTTCCCCCTCAATGGCTGGAGCCGTATCTCGTGCTCCCCAGATAGCTATTTTCAGGAGGTGTACGTGCTAAGCCCAAACTTCTGGTTTCTGTGACACTCAGTGGCACAGAGAAGATAGGGGATGCCATTGCCAGCGTCAAGAAAGAGAGCACTTGAACTACTTGACTGCTGAGTACAGACCAGAGGGGCCTTCAGAGAGGCTCGTTAGAGGGAAGACATGAAAGAAGCTGTGATTATTCCGGGAGGTGGCTGCTGATAGGACGGGTTATCTTCTCACCCTTCTGACTGGAGAAGATTCACTTGCAGTAGGTCAACAATTTTAACTCAACATATTTTGATGAGTTTTCTGTCAAACGTTGGATTTCCGTAAGAAATACGATTTCAGGGAAAACGTTTCTACTTCACTCAAAGTGAAGTATCTAAAAAGGTTTGGCTGCAATGTGATAGTTTCTATGGGTTTTTTTTTCCCTGAAACTCTTCTTTAATATGCAATAAAATCCAAAAATTATTAAAAGAAATTTGATTTTGAAGAGTTGTGTTGCTCGTTTCTCATAAGTCTAGATTTCTTCTCTCTCGTTACGAAGACTCCTACCATTTGTTTCACTGGGAGTTACTTATCCCAATATAAATGAATAACAACAGCCCAAACCTTGGGTTTTGCTCAGATGGATCTGGCCTGTGGCACGTCTGGAGGAGAAACCATTGCATTTTCTAAGATGTTTTTTGAGGGATGCCCCACCCTTAACATCCCTACTTCATATATAAGGTAGAAATACAAAGATAGGTCAATATACTTTTTTTTTTTTTCTTTTTGGGCTAAAAATCTCCTGCTTGTGGAGAGGAGATTGTGGTGGTAGCATGAATAAAAACTTCATTCTGACTCTCCCTACTGATGTGCAGAAAAGCTTTGTGACAGCAGGGAGAGCGGGGTAATAGGGCAGATGCCCCATGGAAAGTCAGCACGGCCCTATTTAAAAGCAGACTGGACAAACACTTAAAGAAGAATAATTTAGATTTAGATACTGTTAATCCACTCCTGAGCAGGGCATCGTGATGACCTTTTAATACCCGTTTAACCCTGTCCCAGTGTGAAAGTGCTGGCTTTCCCTCTCCCAGAAGCTGCTGAATGATTGCCAGGTAGAGGACCCCATTTAGCTCTATCACTTGACCACCACATGGCTTTACTAATCCACCTCCCCTGGTTTTTTTTCTACCTAGGAAAGTATGGGAAGTGCATGGAGCTGTCATCCACCCCAGCGCCGTCACACAGTCACGGGATCCCAGAGTCAAGCCCACTCTTCTTCACCTCCTTCTTTGGTTTCTCTCTGGCTGTCAAGCACAGGTACTTCTTTCCTGCCAAAAGCCTACACTTTAATAAAAAACATGTCCTGTCTTTCAGGACAAATATTTTCATGACTGATTCTAGACTGCTAGGGAGTTGCTAAATCTGGTAGCCCCACAGAGGCAAGGCTTGATGCAGCTCCATGGCCTGGAGTGCAGCCTGCAGCATGGATTCCCAGCAGACCCGTGCTGAAACAGCACAGAAAGGACATGGACCTGTTGGAACAGGTCCAGAGGAGGTCATGAAGGTGATCCAAGGGTTGGAGCACCTCTGCTGTGAGGACAGGCTGAGAGAGTTGGGGTTGTTCAGCCTGGAGAAGAGAAGGCTCCAAGGAGACATTACACCCACTTCCAGTATCTGAAGGGGGATCCAGGAGGGATGGGGAGGGACTCTTGATCAGGGAGCGTAGGGATAGGACAAGGGGTAATGGTTTCAAACTGGAAGAGGGGAGAATGTAGTTCTCACCAGGCACGAGATCACACCATGTCTGGAAAAACTCCCAAAATGCAGAAACTACACCAGGATTGTGCTCATGTTTAGGACAGATCAGAAGCCACGGGCAGTGGTGTGTTATTAAATCCTCACTTTTAGTTGGCTTCAGGTGCCTTTTCATCATTCTAACCCAACTGATGCTGACCTTCAGGTTATACTTTCCTTTAGGGACCTTTTTAAAAAGTCAAGTTTGCTGCTACAGGGTTTTCTTTTTTTGAGCTATTTCTCTTGGGAAATAAAAAACAACCAAAACAAAACCACACATATAATCAAGTTTGCCGCTACAGGGTTTTCCTTTTTTGAGCTATCTCTCTTGGGAAAAAAAAAAACAACCAAAACAAAACCACACATATACACAAAATAAACCCAGAATTAATTAAACAGAAAAATAAAACGCAGCACACATTGGGATAAAAAGAAATCTTTGCAAAGCTACAAGATACCCGAACAGATATAGTGGACATTGCCAAATTTTAAAAGTAAAATATAAACTTTTGGGTAAAAAGGGAAACCAAGGGAATAGTTTTCAGTTCTGGAAGAGCTTCTGAAACCCCAGTTAAAGAGTGCAACTTTTGCAGAGTGAACTGCTGTGAGCTAAAGTCGAAGTTGGATGAATCATTTTTCCAGCCTTATAAATCATTAAAGTTTGTTAAATTGTTGTGTCTGTAATTGAGGTAAGCAAACCATTTAATGACTTATACAATGTGTTATTTTCCTATGGATGTTATTCCCATAGTTTTTACTGCTGATGGAAGTCCTTTTTTTTTTTTTTTTTCCTGCAAATACCTCTAAAATGATGAATAATCGTTACTTAAAAGACTAAAAATACATGTCAGCTCTTATCGTACATGAAATCTGACAGCAGTTACAGTGTTGGGATCTGAACTTATTTGACAGCTTCTTTGAACAACTTTTACTAGGATTAAATATTTTTAGATTTGTGCAATTTGTTCTATCAGTCAGTCATGTTGAAGGGAAAGTAAAAGTGTTCTAGATATTAGACAACCAGCCTAATGGATGGCAAGAGCTTTTCTTGCAATGGCTTTTTGTTAAAGCCAAATGTCATGATCAAACTTTCATTGCATATTCGTGCAAGGATTCTGAACCCTGTGGAGCAAATAAAGCTCAGGAGAAATTTTGGGTGCTCCAGTGGAACAGTGTTTCCCGTGCTTGCAATTTCTCCATTAGAAATGCTTTTAATTTCCAAAAAGTTGGCACCGCTTGTAGGCAGAGCAGGACAGATCTTCACGGAGCGACACAGGCAGTGACACACAGGCAGTGTGAGTCTGTCGTGGCTGCAGATCTGCTCCAGAGGTCTCTGCTCAGCGCTGTCCCATATTTTGTGCACCCCAGCACCAGGGAGATCTGTGGAGGTGCCACACAGCCCTGCTTTGGCCCCGGTTCAAAGGGACCTGCAGGAAGCAGAGACCTGGCCCACGGGACCTGCCTTTCTGCTGGTTCTAGCACAACTTCCACGCAGGATTTCCAAACGTAGCACCTTTTCGTCCAGAATGCCTGGTTGGTGAGTTTAGTGTATCAGGTTTGCAAAGTCTGTGAATAATTGGCCCACAAATGATGAGGAGGAGAGCTTGGTTTTGAAATACCAGGAGGTAGGCAGCCAGGTGAGGAGCACAGTTACGACTATACTGGTATGGCACACCACAACCCAGGGTATAAACAGCATTTAAAGTTTAAATGAAGAACCGTTAAGGCAGAGAACCTATCTGAAGATACAGGACAGGGACACAGCTCAGTGGTGCATCCCTCCAGAGGTGGCTGGCAAAGGAAGGTCAGTTAGAGCTGGGCAGCTTTCAGTCCCGGGATTTATACTGGATCCGGAACGGTGCCATGGGTTGCTGGGTCCCCACCAAGTGTAAAGGGCTCTGCAAAAAGAAGAAAATCAGAAGAAACATTTAAGTTAGTTCAGTTAATGGAATTATCATTGTGATATAAACATATTCTTGGAATTGTGGTCTTGGAGAACCAAGACCAAATACTGAGAGCATTTCTTGGCTTTGCTGAAGCCATTGAGTAGGGCCTTCATCATTGCTTTTTATTCCACTTGCTCTGACAGAGGATGACAATGAGATCTTAAGAAACTAATGGTTTTAAATATCTTCATCAGCATAATTGCCTGTGGGTGCAGACCCGAGTTACAACCAACTGCAGTGAGAGCTGATTGTATAACACACCATCAGCCAGGAAGAGGCAACCTTCCCCCTTATTCTGGGTGGACCTTCCACCACTACTGGAGATCAACATCTCGCGTTCTTCAAGGATACCAGAGGAATTAAGTCCTCGGAGCTTCCAACTTCCAGCCTAAAAGGGCAATCATACGAAGCCCATGCCATGCATCTGATTTCATATCTTTATAAAGTATTTGTAATTTTTGTGAGTGGCAGAAAGCAATTCTAAAATCTCTTGTAAACTTTAGGCAACGAGGAGAAAAAATAATTTCGTAGGGACGTTCCTGTACAGACAGCACAGCCCCACTGATGTTGCCGGAGCTACGCTGGCTTTTCTGAGTTAAAAGAAGATCAAGTTATTCATTGCATGTTTTATTAAAAAAACATTACATGTTTTATCAAAAATTTTGCTTCATCAGAGATAACCAAAATTGAGTATGGCTGTTCAGCTGAGTGTGATGAATGAAGGATATAAAGACGTGGAATGCTATATAAATGCATGGATTTTTTTATGCATGGATTTTTTACCTCCTTTGGTATTGCATCCAAAAGCACAAATTCATATCTGTACAGGAACAGCACAACGAACAACTGGATTTCCATGATAGCAAACCACCTGCAAGAAAAGGGAGGAAAACGTTGGCCTGAGCATCGCACGTGTATCATCACCGGGTGACAAACAAGGGGTCTTTGACACATTTTACATCCCATGCTTTAGTTCTGCCTGAAAGTTTATCATCTCCAGCAGGAAAAGATGCTGTAGCTTTGTTCAGCTTCATTACCCAGCAAAGAGCAGGAATGTTTCAGTTGCCCCTTCCCTCCGGTGAAACGTTAGCCCGACAGCATCCCTCTGACACCCTATTTTAAACCAGCCCCTTATCATTATGGGTTTTTTCCACTCTATAAACATTGATGTTCTTCTAACGCTTGCCGACTTGAAATAACTTCATCGGGGTGAGAAGACAGTCAAATATAGAAAAGGCTATATGACTAATTGTGCTATATAAAGTTATATAATTCAGCTGGGAGCCTGATGACATCAGAGTGGTTGTGACAGCGGGAGTTATTATTTAATGCGTCAGCGGCAGAATGCGGGATGAGACCCAAGGGCATGCTTTCTGCTTGGGTTTGTTTTTTTTTCTGTAACACTCTCAAGAAAGGTCTGTCTTAGTCAGTCTGGAGAAGATCTCAGCTAACTGCAGGTGAGCTCCTCTGAGCTGTACAAGAGCTTTCTGCATCCAGGCATTAGCACGTACCTCTGCCAGGTCATGGGATTACTCACTTGCAGAATACAGCCCTAAGTGTTCAATAGCTAGTTAAAATAGTAATACTACCTTGCTCTTCTACACAGTTCACAGAATCAGAATCACAGAATCTTCTAGGTTGGAAGGGACCTTAAAGATCATCTTGTCCAACCGTCAACCTAACTGACAAAAATAGACACCCACACAACAAACAAGGAGCATCATCACTAAACCAGACCTCCCAGCACT
>NW_015091112.1:1190565-1233610 GCF_001431845.1 Calidris pugnax
AATGTCCTCTGATTCTTTTGTATTTTCAGTAAACTTCAGGCTTCACAAAAAACCCCACCAAACTTATTTTCTTTTTTTTTTTTTTTTTTCCTGCAAATACCTCTAAAATGATGAATAATCGTTACTTAAAAGACTAAAAATACATGTCAGCTCTTATCGTACATGAAATCTGACAGCAGTTACAGTGTTGGGATCTGAACTTATTTGACAGCTTCTTTGAACAACTTTTACTAGGATTAAATATTTTTAGATTTGTGCAATTTGTTCTATCAGTCAGTCATGTTGAAGGGAAAGTAAAAGTGTTCTAGATATTAGACAACCAGCCTAATGGATGGCAAGAGCTTTTCTTGCAATGGCTTTTTGTTAAAGCCAAATGTCATGATCAAACTTTCATTGCATATTCGTGCAAGGATTCTGAACCCTGTGGAGCAAATAAAGCTCAGGAGAAATTTTGGGTGCTCCAGTGGAACAGTGTTTCCCGTGCTTGCAATTTCTCCATTAGAAATGCTTTTAATTTCCAAAAAGTTGGCACCGCTTGTAGGCAGAGCAGGACAGATCTTCACGGAGCGACACAGGCAGTGACACACAGGCAGTGTGAGTCTGTCGTGGCTGCAGATCTGCTCCAGAGGTCTCTGCTCAGCTCTGTCCTGTATTTTGTGCACCCCAGCACCAGGGAGATCTGTGGAGGTGCCACACAGCCCTGCTTTGGCCCTGCTTCAAAGAGACCTGCAGGAAGCAGAGACCTGGCCCACGGGACCTGCCTTTCTGCTGGTTCTAGCACAACTTCCACGCAGGATTTCCAAACGTAGCACCTTTTCGTCCAGAATGCCTGGTTGGTGAGTTTAGTGTATCAGGTTTGCAAAGTCTGTGAATAATTGGCCCACAAATGATGAGGAGGAGAGCTTGGTTTTGAAATACCAGGAGGTAGGCAGCCAGGTGAGGAGCACAGTTACGACTATACTGGTATGGCACACCACAACCCAGGGTATAAACAGCATTTAAAGTTTAAATGAAGAACCGTTAAGGCAGAGAACCTATCTGAAGATACAGGACAGGGACACAGCTCAGTGGTCCATCCCTCCAGAGGTGGCTGGCAAAGGAAGGTCAGTTAGAGCTGGGCAGCTTTCACT
The DNA here is from genome assembly GCF_001431845.1 of Calidris pugnax. Classification (NCBI taxonomy): domain Eukaryota; kingdom Metazoa; phylum Chordata; class Aves; order Charadriiformes; family Scolopacidae; genus Calidris; species Calidris pugnax. Next base: position 1,191,696 of record NW_015091112.1, read on the forward strand.
CCCGGGATTTATACTGGATCCGGAACGGTGCCATGGGTTGCTGGGTCCCCACCAAGTGTAAAGGGCTCTGCAAAAAGAAGAAAATCAGAAGAAACATTTAAGTTAGTTCAGTTAATGGAATTATCATTGTGATATAAACATATTCTTGGAATTGTGGTCTTGGAGAACCAAGACCAAATACTGAGAGCATTTCTTGGCTTTGCTGAAGCCATTGAGTAGGGCCTTCATCATTGCTTTTTATTCCACTCACTCTGACAGAAGATGACACATGAGATCTTAAGAAACTCTAATGGTTTTGAATATCTTCATCAGCATAATTGCCTGTGGGTGCAGACCCGCGTTACAACCAACTGCAGTGAGAGCTGGTTGTACAACACACCGTCAGCCAGGAAGAGGCTTCCTCCATATTCTGGGTGGACCTTCCACCACTACTGGAGATCAACATCTCGTGTTCTTCAGGGATACCAGAGGAATTAAGTCCTCGGAGCTTCCAACTTCCAGCCTAAAAGGGCAATCGTACGAAGCCCATGCCATGCATCTGATTTCATATCTTTATAAAGTATTTGTAATTTTTGTGAGTGGCAGAAAGCAATTCTAAAATCTCTTGTAATCTTTAGGCAACGAGGAGAAAAAATACTCTCATAGGGGCATTCCTGTACAGACAGTGCAGCCCCACTGATGTTGCCGGAGCTACGCTGGCTTTTCTGAGTTAAAAGAAGATCAAGTTATTCATTGCATGTTTTATTAAAAAAACATTACATGTTTTATCAAAAATTTTGCTTCATCAGAGATAACCACAACTGAGCATGGCTGTTCAGCTGAGTGTGATGAATGAAGGATATCAAGATGTGGAATGCTATATAAATGCATGGATTTTTTATGCATGGATTTTTTACCTCCTTTGGTATTGCATCCAAAAGCACAAATTCATATCTGTACAGGAACAGCACAACGAACAACTGGATTTCCATGATAGCAAACCACCTGCAAGAAAAGGGAGGAAAACGTTGGCCTGAGCATCGCACGTGTGTCATCGCCGGGCGACAGACAAGGGGTCTTTGACACATTTTACATCCCATGCTTTAGTTCTGCCTGAAAGTTTATCATCTCCAGCAGGAAAAGATGCTGTAGCTTTGTTCAGCTTCATTACCCAGCAAAGAGCAGGAATGTTTCAGTTGCCCCTTCCCTCCGGTGAAACGTTAGCCCGACAGCATCCCTCTGACACCCTATTTTAAACCAGCCCCTTATCATTATGGGTTTTTTCCACTCTATAAACATTGATGTTCTTCTAACGCTTGCCGCCTTGAAATAACTTCATCGGGGTGAGAAGACAGTCAAATATAGAAAAGGCTATATGACTAATTGTGCTATATAAAGTTATATAATTCAGCTGGGAGCCTGATGACATCAGAGTGGTTGTGACAGCGGGAGTTATTATTTAATGCGTCAGCGGCAGAATGCGGGATGAGACCCAAGGGCATGCTTTCTGCTTGGGTTTGTTTTTTTTTCTGTAACACTCTCAAGAAAGGTCTGTCTTAGTCAGTCTGGAGAAGATCTCAGCTAACTGCAGGTGAGCTCCTCTGAGCTGTACAAGAGCTTTCTGCATCCAGGCATTAGCACGTACCTCTGCCAGGTCATGGGATTACTCACTTGCAGAATACAGCCCTAAGTGTTCAATAGCTAGTTAAAATAGTAATACTACCTTGCTCTTCTACACAGTTCACAGAATCAGAATCACAGAATCTTCTAGGTTGGAAGGGACCTTAAAGATCATCTTGTCCAACCGTCAACCTAACTGACAAAAATAGACACCCACACAACAAACAGCCGCTGGAAAACTTGGATAAAAGATCTATTGGGGAATTCAGCGGGGAGAAGGCCACATGATGGCTCATGGTGTCAGCCTGGATTTGGGCTGGCAGGTGTGAAGAGGAAGCTACCAAGCCCCAGGAGACCCAGGCTAACTCCTGCAGAGCCACCCACATCCCTCTGCTCCAGAGTGGGAGGATGTTTGTTTGCTTTGGCGTAGCTTCAGACCCAAATTATCTCCGTGGTTTCACATTGGAGTTACCTTGAGATAGGGAACATTCAGCGGGGAGAAGGCCACATGATGGCTCATGGTGTCAGCCTGGATTTGGGCTGGCAGGTGTGAAGAGGAAGCTACCAAGCCCCAGGAGACCCAGGCTAACTCCTGCAGAGCCACCCACATCCCTCTGCTCCGGAGTGGGAGGGTGTTTGTTTGCTTTGGCGTAGCTTCAGACCCAAATTATCTCCATGGTTTCACATTGGAGTTACCTTGAGATAGGGAGCTTTTGGTGACCATGAGCTTGGGGGAATGCAGTGTGGAGATAGTTCAATGGAAATCAGCTCAGGTCAGGCACGGCTTGCTAACCCAAACTCCATGCTGGCAGCACCAGACAAAGGTGGGCTCCTTACAGTCACTGCTCTGGTTCCACAGTGTGGTCCTGGGCTCCTGGTCGAGGTCCTGCCTCTGAAGCTCAGTGGTTTGGCACAGATGATGTGGCCAAATTCCCAAATGCCTCTAGGTTGCCCTGAAAGTGGAAATGCTGCATTGACAGGGTACTGTCCTTCCAACACAAGCACAGCTGGATGCGAGCTGACCAGCACTGACACATCTGACACCCTGGAGGTGTTCAAAAGCCGGGCTTTTGGTGACCATGAGCTTGGGGGAATGCAGTGTGGAGATAGTTCAATGGAAATCAGCTCAGGTCAGGCACGGCTTGCTAACCCAAACTCCATGCTGGCAGCACCAGACAAAGGTGGGCTCCTTACAGTCACTGCTCTGGTTCCACAGTGTGGTCCTGGGCTCCTGGTCGAGGTCCTGCCTCTGAAGCTCAGTGGTTTGGCACAGATGATGTGGCCAAATTCCAAAATGCCTCTAGGTTGCCCTGAAAGCGGAAATGCTGCATTGACAGGGTTCTGTCCTTCCAACACCAGCACAGCTGGATGCGAACTGACCAGCACTGACACATCTGACACCCTGGAGGTGTTCAAAAGCCGGGTTGATGTAGTGCTGGGAGGTCTGGTTTAGTGATGATGCTCCTTGTTTGTTGTGTGGGTGTCTATTTTTGTCAGTTAGGTTGACGGTTGGACAAGATGATCTTTAAGGTCCCTTCCAACCTAGAAGATTCTGTGATTCTGTGATCTGTACCCGTGGTGGGGTTCATCTGTCCCACCTGCCTTTCATACTCATTACTGAGTCCTACAGCAATTTTCCTGTAAAAACTCTGATTCACTGATACCTTCCTGTTTTATTTAGTGACAAAGATGAGCTTTCTGAAATCCTGCCCCCCCTATGCACTTCTACGTGTTGGCGTTGTGCTGGAGCCCAGCTGTGGGTTGGGGTCCTGCAGCACATGGAGTTTGGGAATGAAATCGTGGTCGTTGTGCTGAAGGGTTTCCAGTGTCAGCAGAGGAGAGGACACAACAGACGGAGCCGTGCGAGATACAGTCACACAGGCAATAGTCACCTGCTTAGATAAAAGTAGCTTCACTGCCATCAAATTTTTCCTCTGGGTAAAAAAATATGCCTTTTAAATGGCTTTGTGGGAGCTCTTCCTGTGTCAGCGTGCTAGAATATTTGATAAGTTAGTTATTTTCTAGCTTTCAGTTTGATTAAATTAGGATGGCTTGAAAATGGCTTTGTGGGAGCTCTTCCCATGTCAGTGTGCTAGAATATTTGATATTTTCTAGCTTTCAGTTTGATTAAATTAGCTTTTAATTTCACGATGAACTTTTTCAATGGAGAAATTAAATGCTTAATAATATCCATTTATAAATCCCAGTACTGAATTAAATGAAAATGCATCTTAAACTTGAATATCTTTGTTTCATTCAGCCATACCAAGGAAATCTGCACCAGGGGATCTAGATACATCTCTTAGTTTAATTTCCTGTCTTCTAAGACCACCACATTATTCTTTTAGAATTATTGCTGAAAAGCAGGAAAGCGTGTGTTACCACGTGGGCTCCCAAGGGCTTTGAAAGGACTTTTTGTCTGTCAGCAAGAAAAAGATTCTCCATCCGTTGTCTGTGCAGAAATGTTATCATTTTCTTTCCAACCACAACCTTATTTTCAAGATATTATCAGAGTCCAGAGAACACCCTGAATCAAGAAATAGGGCAGTGTATAGAAACAAGCAGCTTTCAGAAACACTGTTTTGCAGCTTCTCCTGTACCTGCGGATGCCTCTTGTGAATTCTGCTGTGGCCCTCGCTGTTGAGCTCAGGAATATGGCACAAGTCACAGAGGCAGAGCAGTGAGTGAGGGCTTTTCTCCAGCAAGCCTAAAGGGCTGAAGGCAGTTTAATTCATTTTTTTTTTATGTCTTTGATGTCTTCACAAAGTTTATCTGACAGCCACGTCCAGCCTGCTGGGTGCAGAGTCAAGAACACGGATCCTCTGCAACACCCTCTGGATTTCTCAATCCACGTGGGACTCTTGAGTTCAACTGACCAATTTTAAGGCCTCTTGGTTGTTTGCTTCCTAGAGGAGACCAGGTTTTGAAGGCAGAGAATTGAGCACAGAGATGTTTGAACACAGAACCGAGGAGCAGCTGGCTCCCTGGGACTTGTTCCAGGAAGAGGGACAGCAGAGAAAACAGCAGAAGGAATGCAGGAGGCACCGAGGCTGGCATTGCTGGAGGAGTCATCTGCAATTTAAGCCATCGTACAATTGCGTGGGCCTTAATGCAAAGACAAGGTTTAAACAGAGAGGAGCCACTTAAGACGTTTGAATATCAGCAGAGACGTGAAAGAGGATGGAAAGAGAGTCTCAGACCAGCAAAATGTTCTTTAGGTTAGTTTAGAACTGTTTTATGGCAACCTAAATACCTGTGTCTGTAAACTGGCACGTTTGTAAGTGCAACAACTCTCCCTTGATGAGAAGGTGCCTTGGGAGCAGTGGAGCTGGGCTGACTTTCCTCCCTGGGGGAGATCCCTTCATACCCAAGTCTCAGATTCTGCTTTTACATGGTGACTTAACCTGTCTTTTTCAGGAATTAAACCACTTTCAAATCAGTTTAAACGAGGCCCAGATCATGCTGAACATCAGGGGACTTATAAAGAGCAAAGCGATGAAAACATTTTATCTCCAAGTGTAAGAGGAGCCCAGTTCAAGAGAGTTGTTCTCTGCAGGGTTTGGGAATAAATAAACCCCAGCTGTTTCACTGACCTTCCTGGACACTGATGCTTCCCTCCTCCGAATGCCACAAAGCTGTCCAAGAAAGCATTCTTCTCTAAATTTGCCTCTTTCCAACGATCCTGTGGGAAGAAACTTTTTTTTTTCCAAATCAGCCTTATATAAATAAAGCTTAACTTTATTTCTCCAGGCTAAAAATGACCTCGGACAGCTAATCCTCCATACAAAGTTGCACTAATGCCATTTTCTGCATTCAACCTGTTAGTGGGAAGAGTCTGGATTCAAAAGGCAGCACCAACTCAGGAAAAGAAATAAGGGTCCTGTTTGAAACATACGTAGTGCTGGAGGGGTTTTGAACACCACCCCAAAAGCATTCTTTCTGTACCTCCCCATTTTTCTAAGTCCTGCATCGTGAGCTATCAAAATGCCTATAAAAATGTGATCTTCTCTTTTTAAATATACACACATTCAAAGCAAATGTTCAACCAGTAGCTTCCCTCAGCCACAAAATTGTATCACTGTGCACTAATGGCTCATGCACATCTTGCACACAAACGGTTTGTAGGACCCTGTGCACAGATAAGTGCAAGGTGTGTGAGCTGTCACACCAGAGAAGGGCAAGGATTGTCCAGCCCCGTTCTCAGGTGCAAGCCAGTGTGTGAAAAAATGATCTTCTCAACAAAACCAGCCTCTCTGGACCCAGAGGGCTCCTTGCTCCATCCTGAGCTGCTTTAAGAGAAAAGGAACAAGGCCATATGGGCTAAAGTATGGGTGGGTGACACTGACAGCAGTAAGACTCTTGAATGCTAGGTGACAAACTATACCAGCCTCCAGAAACTCAGTGCAACTCTAGCAAGGCCTTCAAAGTAACACCCTGTCAAGTTTATGGTGGCTCACTCCACTGACTAAGCCATCTTAGAGAAGATGGACCAGGACACGGACCTGTTAGAGTGGGTCCAGAGGAGGTCACGAAGGTGATCAGAGGGCTGGAGCACCTCTGCTGTGAGGACAGGCTGAGAGAGTTGGGGTTGTTCAGCTTGGAGAAGAGAAGGCTCCAAGGAGACCTTAGAGCCCCTTCCAGTATCTGAAGGGGCTACAGGAGAGATGGGGAGGGACTCTTGATCAGGGAGTGTAGTGACAGGACAAGGGGTAATGGTTTCAAACTGAAAGAGGGGAGATTTAGATTAGATATCAGGAAGGAATTCTTTCCTGTGAGGGTGGTGAGAACCTGGCCCAGGTTGCCCAGAGAAGCTGTGGCTGCCCATCCCTCGAGGGGTTCAAGACCAGGCTGGATGGGGCTTTGAGCAACCTGGTCTAGTGGGAGGTGTCCCTGCCCATGGAAGGAGGGTTAAAGATGATCTTTAAGGTCGCTTCCAATCCAAACCATTCAATGATTCTATGATTCTACGATAAGATGTAATCTTGTGTTTGTTTATTTTGGATTTTTTTTTTTTCAACTTGGGCTGTTTAGAGCTTTCTGAAGAGGAGACCTGTTAACATCACAATCCAACAAAAGCAAGAAAAAAAGTCTCATTGGTGATGAAGCAAGGCAATACCATTTGTAATGACAGTGCCCAAGGGGTACTCACCTATTCCTCTTGGAAAAAAGGGCGAGTTCCTAAAAATTTAGCTAGCTCTCTTTTTAGGGATAGATTTTCTAAAGAAATAAGCTGCTGCATCAATTTGTCTGCTTAGGGTTTCAAAGAGGCAGAAATCGTTATGAGGGATTTCAAATTGGTGAAGAGTTTTCTAGAAGGGAAGTTTTGTTTAAATTGCTCTTTGATGTATTTCTATAAAAAAGACCAACAGTTCTACAGCCGATGGTGCTAAAAAGAGCAGTTGCAAGCCGGCCCACACGGCCACCTGGAGTGGAATGATAATCAAGAAACTCTAGATGAGCTACTGAATTAGAAGAGCTAATACCTACCAGAAATCATCTGACTGGAAAGCCCAATAAGCCTGGGTTAATACATGGAGACGAGCTACACAAACAAATAACAGGGAGAGGAGAGTTCTTGGAGTTGGGTTCAAAAGTTAAATCAGTGGGGTCTTTCCATGGTGGGCTTTGAATCAAGATCAAAGTGATATAAAGTGCTACCAGATTATTTGGAATATGTAACTGAACTTTAAAATCTTGCTTATTCCTACAGGCTCCTCCTTTTTTTGCACATCTTCTCTGTATACAAGGCCAACCTGCAGACAATGGGGAATACCCAACTTTAAGCCGATTTGTCCATGTGAAATAGACTAATTTTTGTTGTGAAATAAGTGAAGAGGAGAAAAGACAGCAAAATAGCCAACGCTCAGAGTGACAACTTACAGGTTTGAACATTTCTGGGTCAGGAAAATATTTTGGATTCCTGTGTAACCAATATGGAGATAACATCAGCATGTCACCTGCAGGGATGACGTAATTCTGAAAAGGAGAAAAAAACTCTTAAGAAAAGAGAAAATCACAGTTAAATTCACAAAACAGTCCCTCCTTACCATCAGCAGAACGTCCTAACAGACGGGAAGTGAGAGTGGTGAAGCCATGGTGGGCATAAGTAGGACCTGAACTGAGAATGTGGAAAGCCCATTTGTGTTCTAATTTGGTTTTTCAGGTATAGAAATAATAGAAATATTATTTCTGTCTTTCCTCCTTCTGGATGTATCATGTGAGCTGGTACCTTTTGCTGAATCTTCTGTTAAGCACATCCTTTAGAATGCAAAGAAATTTGTAGGAAGTCTTATATGACAGTAGATGTTTAAGGGACTTTAGGAATTTCTTAAATAGGCATGAATGCTGACTCCATAAGAGAATGTTTTTCTCCCAAATATTTATTTGTTAGACTCTTAAGCACTGGCACTTCCCTTCTGAATGGCAGTGAAGAAGACAAACAGAAAAGGAGTGTTATCAGTTACTACATTGTGGTCCCTCCTACTATATTTGTTGTGTCTGATGACTATTTCATATGCCATCTGCACAGTATCTCCAACTCAATTCAATTCAATCTAAAGTAAATTCAATATTGAAGGTAAGACTGTGAGCAAGAGAAGCAAAACCACTCTTAAATTAATGATGAATAAATCTTTTAAACCTAAACAGAACATATATGTGAGATTGTGGACTATCTCTAGCATTTGAACTTGATCCAGATCTTTCAGGAGGCCCCTTTCCAGAGAAATCATACAGCATCCTTTTGGGGAAAAAAAAAACAACAACCACAAAAAAGCCAACCAAACAATAAAACTCACCTGAATTTTTATTGGATTTACTACTTTCTTGGTGATTGCACCTGGGGACCTCAGCCGTATGGCTTCCAAAGTGCACCATTTAATGAAAGGGAGCTTCTTAAGCTCCTCTTCAGAGACGTCTATTCTATCTTTACCTGTTGTGGCATGAGTAAGAAGAAGCTGTGTAAAAATTAGATTTCATACCTGTTTTGATACATGCTGACATGTCTTGCTTTAAACCTTCTGATATAATACCTCAAGACTTCAAGACTTTGTCTATACTCAGAAGTTTTCTTTATATTTCAAAGTAAATACACAGACCAAAATCAGTACAATTCAAGAAAAGCCTTTGAAGATAATTTAATAATTCTAAGGTAGATGTGGCATTTGCCAGAAGGGGCCAGACAAAGGTCATCTTGGAAGTTAAGAGTTCCTGGACTTTTTGGGTACTTTGGTAGGACCCTGCATGGAAATCTCAGGGACTGTAGGCACCAAGAGCTCTTGGGCTCTGTTAACACCAGCAAATAAAACAGGGCCAGGAGAAAGGCTTAAGCAGTGGTTCATGATTATTCTTATTGGTTAATTATTGACATGCTCTTTGATGTGGTTTTGACCCACGTCAACTAAGAGTCTTCCATGAAAGTTTAAGCAGGGTTAAGGGGCCTGCATACGTGAGTGACTTCTCACAGTAGGTGACTGTTTTTTGAAGGAAAGGGATGAGTCATGTGAGGGTGAATCGTGCTGGACAAATTGGCCTCAGATGAAAGAAAAGAGAACAGTTCCTGGCCTGTTTTTGCACAGAATAGCTGTAACTCTGGTGAACATCACACCATGAAAAGCAGTTGAACTGAAAAACCTCATCTGACCCTACCAGAGAGGCATGAAAAAAGCACAAGACTGGTTAATACAAATGGAGGTCTAAGTGATAGGTGTGGAACGAAGAGACAAGTACATGAGGTTCTTTTTCTACCTTCTCGTGATAACATCAAAGGTGCTTTTGCTTAAAAATCTGTCTTGAGCATATGCTGAGTAAAGGACTCGGAGCTGGACTCTTATCAGTAGTACCCTCAGCAGCAGCATTCATCATTCCCAGCAGCTGATCTTTAGCTGTGAGCTGGGCCAACACAGAATAAATCATTTCTAGGTTCCAGGAGGACACGATTGGATTTATTACCTGCTTTGCCAAAAACAGAAGCCAGGTCTTCCATGATTTTCTTGTAAACGGAAGGATTAGAGAGGATGAAAACAAGGGTCCAAAATGCAACCTAAACAGAGATGAAAGTACTTTTAACTCAGGAATATGGAATTGAGTTGCAGTATCACAGAGGCAGGTGAAAATATTTGTGCTTTTTGGATGTGCCTGTTGTAGGTGAGATGCACGGGGAGCTGTGCTTCCAGGGTAAATCCACATCCAAGGGCTCAGATCCCTGGAGATTAGGTCTGCTCATCTCCTGCGTACTTATCTTCAGTGAGCACTATATAGCTTTGGGTTTGAAACACAGAATCCTTTCTTTAATTTCAAATAACTAGGTGTTAAAATGAATTACTAAACCGTCGTGTGCGATTAGATTGAGCTGCATGAATGGAAGAAAAATTAGATAGTAAATTCCTACTAATATTAGCAGAAATGAGGTTAAATAATTTGCAGGGCATTGTCACAGCGAGTCACTCGAAAACGGGCAGGAAAAGTTTTAATTAACAGCAAAACAAGCAGGAGTATGTCCCCTTTAGAAATAATTTGCTAACCGATTATGCAATGAAGTTGAAAATCAAGAAATTTAGGAAAGGAGAAAATCCTCTTAAGTAGGATGAAACCAGAAGGGCTGGCAGCCCTGCCAGGAGTCTCTCTCCCCTCGCTGAGCCGGCGGGAGATGCTGTCTGCACGCAGACCTGGCCGGGGCCATCTGTGCTGGGGAGGGAGGAGACCTCTCCCTGTTGTTTCCCAAACAGCCCCACGTGGATGCAGCCCTCCTTCTGCCCAACAAATCCCTCCTTCTGCCCAACAAATCCCTCCTTCTGCCCAACAAATCCCTTGGTTTTCCCATAGAGTGCTGGGACACCCCGGAGCGGCCTCGCTCCGTGGGCTGAGGAGGGATAACGGGATGGTTTCAGATAAAAGGGTTTAATGCACTCATAAAAAATCCCCTCAGAAACTGAAAGGCCTTTTTTTTTTTCATCATTCCAGCCACCAGAACAGTGGTTGTGACTATTCTGAGAAACAAGGGAATATCTGTATGGCTATTTACAGCTGAATATTACAGGAGTAAGTCATGATAGCGTCGTGGAAGGAATGTCAGTTATCCTGATAACAGACAGCAGGCTGTGCCTCTCACTTAGACCAACACGTGCATCCACAGAAACCTCACTGAAATGGATGAAATTCTTTTCGGGTAAACTGTAGGAATATCCAATCTAGAAAAAACAGAGATATACCCACCAGGAGTATGTATAAAAATAACTCACTATCATTTTTTTTTTTCCTAAATCACATCTGTAAGAGACATAACTGTGCTGGAAAGAGCTTAGTAGTCATGGTAAATAAAGGATGTTTTTGCTGCTATGGATTTTTCATCTGAGAAATTCCTCTAAATGTCTTTGGTCAGCCTGAGCTGTGTCAGATCTATTGGGCTTGTTAGCATACATACATCTGTACCATTAATCCCTCAAATCCGTTTCTAACAGAGACAAAACTTAAGCAGCAGTGGAATCAAACTATTGCTTTTCTTCCCCCGAAGCAACGCTGGCGTTTGTACAGCGGATCCCCCAAAGCGCAGGAGTCAAAATCACTCAAGGATTTACACACAGATGAAGTTACTCTATATTATGGGGTTTCTGTTCTTTACAGAATCTTCTAGGTTGGAAGGGACCTTAAAGATCATCTTGTCCAACCGTCAACCTAACTGACAAAAATAGACACCCACACAACAAACAAGGAGCATCATCACTAAACCAGACCTCCCAGCACGACATCAACCCGTCTTTTGAACACCTCCAGGGATGGGGCCTCAACCACCTCCCTGGGCAGCCCATTCCAATGGCTGAGAACCCTTTCAGTGAAAAAATTTTTCCTAATATCCAGCCTGAACCTCCCCTGGCGCAACTTGAGGCCATTTCCTCTTGTCCTGTCGCCTGTGACTTGAGAAAAGAGACCGACCCCCATCTCTCTACAGCCTCCTTTCAGGGAGTTGTAGAGAGCAATAAGGTCTCCCCTCAGAGAGGGATTACAATTGATAACACCAGGCTATTTAAAATCGAGTCGCTACTACAATACAGCCACAGTGCTTCAAAACAGAGTTAAATGCTCTTCACAGCTCAAGAGTGTGATCTTAATAGATACGAGACATATGTTGCCGAAATGTTGTGATAAGGGATATAATAATTTAGGAAAAATACAAGCAGGGCTTTTCTTGTCATTGCTTCTGTGACACTGCAGCCTGGGTATATTTGTGGTGATGCGTGTGGGCGTGATAATCCCTTCTTTGGAATCCATGCAGTGGGGGTGGCCTCTGGGGCAAAGTCTCTGCTTCCCAAACCCAGGCTTTTGAGCAGGTTGGAGAGAACACGTTCCTCTCACTGAGATACTTACAGGGACAGCGTTTGCTTGGGAAGCCCAGAGCATCAAGAGACCATAATTGGGACCCAGATGTTTTTCTTGCAAGTTATCCAGGAGGTGATGCAGTAGCGTCTGTTATAGATGAAAGATAATAATGTGTATATTCAAAAATATATTAAAATCTGGGTTAGGGTAGGGCTTACTAGAATTCGAGGATATAAGGCAAGACTAGTTTATCAACGAGGAGTAATGTTGTTTATGGGGGTTTTTGCAGTCACAAATCAGAGATGACAGCTGGTAAGAGGAAGTGAGGCTCACTCATAGGCAGAGGGCCAGGAGAAGTCAATGCCCCACGTGAATCCCTACTGAATCCTTGCACTGCCCTCTGTTTTCTTAAAGTTTTTAGGGAATCTGGTTCCCTCACTCTCCATTGTTTCTCATATGTGGAAGAAAGAAGAAAGAAAGAAATCTCTATTCTTTTTTAATTCCTGCTCTACTTCTCTACTTCAAAGACCCTGAAAATGGGACTGAACAAGTTGAACGGACGGAAATGAAGAAAATGTTCTCTCTGTTCCTGCCAAAAAGGTTCTTGTTAGAAAGAGATGGTCTGATGTATCAGCAAAGTCCCTGGTTCCGGGTGCTCTGTTAGTGACCTAACCAATGACATCAACGCCTTGATGTTCTTGGAAACTATAGCAACTGTGTAATGTTCTAGCATCAGCTTTTGCTTATGGTATTTACTTAAATACAGGGGGGCAACCATGCATTCAAGGCAAAGCTTCCTGTCTTTTCAGAGGCCAAAAGGATGGCCTTGAACAAAAAATGACCACTCTTTTTTCCAAATTCCCACCCAATCTAAGACACTAAGTATGTGCATCGTACTTCCTGCACCTTCTTACCTCCCACCACCCCCTCTCCAGCCCTCTCTTTCTGCAATTCTGGCTTATTTTATGAGAGAAAGTGTGGTATGTAAAGCTTTTAAAGTCTAAATAAAACCTGGTTTGTTTAATGATCTGTTTTATAACCATTTGGTAGATCAAAATTCCCAGGCCAGTCTGCCCTCGCGTTTGTCATCTCTACAGACAGAATTCCTGCCATAGCGAAGGAGAATAACCAGGGGGACAACTTATCACAGCTTTGACACAATCAATATTTAGGGTACTTGGCTTCCAATCCAGTAATCTTGCTATTTTCTACTAGTCTGGCTGCTGGAGGATCTACTCACTCTACACCAGGCTTTAAAAATAGTACGTGTAAGGTTTTGAAATTTCACAGCGCGGTGCCCTCAGAGAAACAACTGAAGAGGTCTTTCTTCTCACCTCTTTCAACTGCTCCCTGCAACTGCCATACTGGAGGCTGGCAGTGGGCCATAGCTCTGAACCCTGGCCTTAAAATTCCCTGGATGAAGATGTTAATTATGCAAATTGTAGGAAATAAACTAAGTTGAGCAGGGCTTAAAATTATGTGTCTGGCCTAATGTAGGTGACAGCAATACTGGACAATTAAGGTACAGCTATCAAAGCTGAGATATTTGGCTGATTTCTTCCAGTATTGAAATAATTCCTGCCCTCCATCGCTTCAGTCACAACATACAACAAAGTCATCTCATTTCATAGCCTTGGGTGTTTACCTTGGATGTGGTGTCTGAAGGATTAGTCTTTTCAGCATCCGACACGACTTTCTCAAATAATTTTAGAAGCCATTTTTTGGATTTAGACCAGTTCCTGTAAAAAAAAAGCAACAAGCAAGGAGCACTTAACCGAGGCAGCACAAAACAACATTTCTTTTCCATGAGAAGGACTCCTTGGTTTCTTTCCAAAAGCCCCTGGGCAGCAGTCAGTTGATGAATACTCAAGTGTCAATCTGACAGTAGTGTTGACTTCACCTTGGCCAGACCTCATCTTGCAGCCAGGACTTGTGACTTGAGGATTCCTAGAGTTTCATATCTATCCCACTATGGGTTTTCATTGTGGCTTTGGACAACTGCTCAGCTCAATCTTTTCAAGAATGAACTCCCCTAAGAAAATAAAGACCACATTTTTAGAGCATCCCTTGTTCTTTCTGAAGGCTATCTGGAGGTTCTGAAGGTGCTGTCATGGCCCTGAGAGCACTGACAGGCTCCCTTCTTTGGGGTTTGGTTGCCTACACCCAAGGTCAGCCATGTGACTTGGGATTGGTCTGCTGGGAAAACAGCCAAGGTGTGGGCAAAAGCAGAGAGATGCCTTGTTGGGGATCCCCTCACCTTGAGATTCACATTTAGGCTCAGGCCTTTGATCAGTCTGCTGGGAAAGCAGTCAAAGTGTGGGCAAGAGCAGAGAGATGTCTTGTTGGGGATCCCCTCAGCTTGAGATTCACATTTAGGCTCAGGCCTTTGCCTTTTGCCTGGTTCTGCTGCTCCCTGACAGGTCCATGCTGGACCCTGCCCACCTAAGCAAGGTTGTTTCTGCTTTGTGCCAATCATAGAAGCACAGAATCATTTTGGTTGGAAGAGACCCTTAAGATCATCGAGTCCAACCACTAACTTAGAGCTGCCAAGTTACTACTAAACCATGTCCCTCAGCACCACATCTACCTGTCTTTTAAATATCTCCAGGGGTGGTGACTCAACCACTTCCCTGGGCAGCCTGTTCCAGTGCTTGAAATGTGTGAGAGAAGGTCAGACCTTCATTGAAGCACCTAGCTGAAAGCCTGCCTGACCCAAGGACACACCATCGATAAAGACAGAGGATCATCCTCCAAGGGAAATGTCTCTCACAGTTGATATCCCAGCAAGCAAAATGGCTGTAACGGGCACACCACGAGCATCATCTCTGCTCCGTTACCTCAGGAAGCACTCGGGCATCTGGGCACGGGCACACCACGAGCATCATCTCCGCTCCGTTACCTCAGGAAGCACTCGGGCATCTGAGAGGCGTATTCAAAGTCCTCATCATACTTCTGAAAATGTTCTTCAAACTCCTGGATTTCACTTGTCGGGCAGATGCCTTTCCCAAACAAAGTGTTCACCACTGCTGGATACATGACGTACCTGCAAGGAGAAGACCCCCATGACTTACAGGCCATAGAGAAGCTGCTGCAGCAGTTTTAGGTCAGGATACGGTGTGTTGAATTACCAACAGTGGAAGTGCAGGACTTGAGCATCACACCAGTATAGAAGGGCTGGCACAAGGCTCATACCTTACACACTTATTGCAGACCTTTAGCAGAGGCTGGGAGATACGTGGACCTCATGCTAGTCCTCTGCATGTGGCTGAACTTCATCAGTTAGTGTTTGGTCACCTGAGAAGTTGCAGAAAGGCTCTGGGTGCTGAGGTCCTCTTCTCCCCATTAGCTACCCCTCTTATTACAGGTTTGCCTGTGTGGACCTTCTGGGCATTGCACAACCCCTTCTGCAGCCAGACATTCTGAGAGATCCTTCCTCTGGCTGCAGCTTTTCTGGACTGAACAACTCTTTTTTCTTTTTTTTTTTTTTTTTTTGTTGTTGTATTTTATCTCACTCCTTCCCTACTTGCTCCTCTGGCGTCCTGCAAACCCTGAGCTCATTTCCCAGGTCACCGCACCTGTGCCCTTGAGCTCTGAGAAACCCTTCTGCAGCCTTTGCTGGGTTCCAGCCGCTGATAAACACAGATTTCAGGCAATGGCTCTCTCACTTCCTTGCTTTTCTACAGATCATAAGGAAGATGGAGCCACCTGCTGGCTCTGTGCAGTTAATTTTGAGGCAGCTAAATAATTATCCCGGGCACTGCATTCCCATTCTATTCTGTGTTGTCTGGAAAAAACATAAGAACAGATTACGCTCAGCACAGATTTACTGTGGATAACTTTTGGATTCTGTAGTTTACCATCTAGCCTATGACTTTTTTTTTTTTTTTTTTAAAAAGTTTAAACAAATAGCAGCTGTTATGGAATTGGTGACTCGTGTCCATGATATTCTTCCAAATAGCAATTGAGGTGTTCACACAGAATCACAGAATCTTAGTGGTTGGAAGGGACCTCTGAGATCATCGAGTCCAACCACAAAAAAAAACCAAAACAAAAAAAACCCAAACTAATACAAAACACACCACACCAAATGCCCACCAAAAACACCGCACCCACCAACTAAACCCCACACTCAACACCTCACCATAAACCAATAACCTTGGGCACTAGAGCATGCCCTGAAGAGCCATGTCTATACGTTTCTTAAATACCTCCAGGGATGGTGACTCCACCACCTCCCTGGGCAGGCTGTTCCAGTGCCTGACCACTCTCTCAGTAAAGTAATTCTTCCTAATATCTAATCTGAATCTCCCCTGCCACCATAAACCAATAACCTTGGGCACTAGAGCATGCCCTGAAGAGCCATGTCTATACGTTTCTTAAATACCTCCAGGGATGGTGACTCCACCACCTCCCTGGGCAGGCTGTTCCGGTGCCTGACCACCCTCTCAGTAAAGTAATTCTTTCTAATATCTAATCTGAATCTCCCATGCCTCAACTTCATACCATTTCCTCTGGTCCTGTCATCATTCCTTTGGGAGAAGAGGCCAACCCCTGCCTCTCTACAACCTCCTTTCAGGTAGTTGTAGAGGGCAATGAGGTCTCCCCTCAGCCTCCTCTTCTCCAAGCTAAACATGCCCAGTTCCCTCAGCCTCTCCTCATAGGACTTGTTCTCCAGGCCCCTCACCAGCTTCCTCCTAGCTGGGAGAAACACCTGTAGATGAAATCCTGACCACTTTGTGAGCCACCTGAAACTGTGATGAATATCCTGAGACTTGTGAGCCTGTACTTCCCCTGCTCCATGGTAACATCTCCGCTGCTGTACAGGACACCCAGGTGTTACAGATGTGCTGCAAAACTCCCTTACCTTACCAGGCCGTTGAGGTCACCCGTGCCCTCCCTGCCCAGCTGGGCCATGTGCTCCTGGAGTTCCTTACACAAAGTGCCCGTGAACATGTGCAGGTTAGAAGGACCCATTTTTCCCTTCAACATGCTGTAGAGGTTACCATGGTTCTGATAAAATTCTTTCGCGGGGACAGAAACTAAACATAAAAAGAAACAGAAAGATGTTGTGGAATGTAGACAAAGTAGATTTGCACTGAAAGATAAGAGTAAAAATTTTTACACATATCTTGCGACTAATTGAAATGCCTTAATCCTCATTTTCCTAGAGTGAAATTCCCAGAAAGCTTTGTTTTAACCCTGTGAAGATTTTGGTGAGCCATCTGCTTCTACCAATCTGTGTAACATCTTACTGCCTCGTGAAGTTTCAGTGCCAGAACCAACAATCCAGAGATGTCCCCCCAGCTTCAGAGGGGCTGTACAGAGATGTGCATGCACCCCACAAAACTGACTGAAATGAAAAATAAATTAATCCAAGAAAAAACAGTTTGGGTCTTCATGCTGTAATACATTGTCTCAGTCGTATCAGAAGAGGCTGAGGGAGCTGGGACTATTCAGCCTGGAGAAGAGAAGGCTCAGGGGTAGCTTATCAGTGTGGATAAACATCTGGTGGTGGGAGTAAGGGCAGGAAGCAGTGGGCACAAATGGGAATAAGGGAGATTCCACTGAGACAGGGAAGTTTTTATTGTGACCATGGTCAAACACAAGAACAGGTTGCCCAGA
This sequence comes from Calidris pugnax, assembly GCF_001431845.1. Taxonomy (NCBI): domain Eukaryota; kingdom Metazoa; phylum Chordata; class Aves; order Charadriiformes; family Scolopacidae; genus Calidris; species Calidris pugnax. Next base: position 1,209,231 of record NW_015091112.1, read on the forward strand.
GAGGTCGTGGAGTCTCCATCCTTGGAGACACTCAAAACCCAACAGGACACAGCTCCAAGCAACCTGTCCTGTGATGATGGTCAAACCCAAGAACAGGTTGCCCAGAGAGATCGTGGAGTCTCCATCCTTGGAGACACTCAAAACCCAACGGGACAAGCTCTGAGCAACCTGTTCTCTCTGGCATTGCTCTGAGCAGGGGCTTGGACTGAGCCATCTCCAGTGGTGCCTTCCAGCCACAGGGATTCCGTAAGTCCATGATTTAACCTCTCTGCCAAGTTGCTTCTCTCTCATTCCACAGTCCAAAATTGCCAAACTGCTCTGAGAATTCCCGTCTGTGAGATTCCATGTGGATACGAGCATGTGAGCTGGTGGAGCGTGCCACTGCGGATTGGACACACACCTCATCCCTTCCTAATGACTGTTTTATTGCAGGGTAACAACTAATTATTGCCGCAAGCTGATAATCAAATTAAGTAATAGGACAACATACTATTGCTCCTAACCTTGTACACAAAGGAGGAGTGTCTCGCCACAGAAAGGGACCTGATCTCAAACTGGGGTTACTTAAGGTTAAAAGTAATAACAGTTCCTGGGTCAGAAACCTTTGATCCCTTGAGACTGAATCCAGGTCACTTTGCAGCCTCACAGTGCTGGATCCACACGGAGGGATTTCATTCCACCTTCATTTTGTAGCATGGTCATGGGTTAAGACAAACATTTAAGGCACGATCAAAAAGCCAGTGTGCTTTGGACTGGGCTCTAATGTTCCTGGGTAACTGGATTTGATTTCCATTTAAAAAAAGAGCTAGGTCTCATTTACCTGCATTCTCCACAGCTGGTTGGACTGCCTGTTCAAAATTTAAGTCTTTCGATTTAAAAAATGCTTCAGTTCCTTCTTCCTCAGTCACAAAAGTATAGCGTTTTCCCAGAGCGAATATTGTGAATACAGGCCCATGCTGGAAAAAACAAAGATTTCATCTTATTGTATTGTTTAAACCTTTGAGGGGAGCCCCAAGAGGGGTTCAGCGCTGCGGAGAGGTGGGAGGAGGACCTGGTCCTTCCTGCTCTCTGTGCCCCTTGGCTCAGAAGCACACAAAGATGAACAGGAATCAGATCAATATTTGTCGACTTAGGGACCAGCAGGGAACATCACAGGGGCCTGCCTGACCTCTTGCAGAGCAGAAGAGATTCCTTCCCCAAGATCAATATTTTCTATTTGAATTACATTTTACAGTTCAAAAAATACAACCTGCCTGGATTTAAAGAACGCACGTGATGGATTATCTTCTGCATCCCTTGGCTGCTGTAACAAAGTACTCACATTGTAAAAATCCATAATCCTACCTATTTCAATCTACTTTTTTTTTAACAAAAACTCCCCATCCCTGCATCCTTTAAATGTTTGGGTTTTTAAAAAAATTATTTTCTAGTTTAAAGGTTCTGCTAATACAATTTCTTTCTTGTAGAGGTGCTGAAAGATTAATATCAAAACCGCTAACAACTTTGTTGAGACTTATATTCAGGGAAAGTTTTTATACCATAAGTCATTCTTTTGTTTTCCCTTAATCTAAGATCCTAAGAGCCCTCTCAAACTTTCAGCAGTAGGTATTCACTTCTGGATTCCTACATTGTGAAAAAGAAAGATCACTGATATTTATAGATACTCTAAAATAGCAAACAAATGTGCGGCACCTACGGGCTGTCAGATTTAGGCACAAAGATCAAAATTAGGAAATGAAGCATCTTTAGCATCTTTTTCTTAGTGCAGGTGATTTCTGCTCAGACGCCAAAGCCTCAAAAATCAAAGCCCAGCGTTAACATTTATATGCACAGCACCTTCTTTTGGCAAAGTTTTTGTACAAAGGAAAGGTTTGGGGGGTTCCTTGGCGTATCAGGGAACCCGATTTTCTTTTCCAGGTTGCATTGCTGACAAGGGGGGGGAAAAGTTTTCTGTAGATCTGTTTGGAGCACCAAAAACCTTTGAAACCTCCTTGCTCACACGGCTTCTGCCACTGACTTTAACCATTTCTTCAGTTGTGTGTGTCTGTACTGGAAAGCCTGTTTCATCAAAAGCTCTTTGAAGCCAAGGAGAACATTCCTCTTGACATCAATTGAATTTCGATTGTGTCCTTCAACTGTAAATTATTAAAGAAAGAACGACTGTTTAAACTCTCTGGGTGATAATAAATAAAATATTGTTTTAATAATAGCCAAATTGCTAAGGTTGGATTTTTATGGCTAACAGCAGGTCCTCATCATCAGGCTAGATAAAAATCAGTGAATTTATACTGTGTTATAAAATCAGAGTTTTAAAGTTGTAAATTAACATTAAAATGTACTTAAACTAATTTAAAAGCAAAATTAAATTTGAACTAACAGCAATCTGCAATAAAACTTTATTATTCAATTAAGGTCACACTCAATTAAAGATTGAAGCTCTTTATTTTAAATGATTACATGTGAGCAAGATGCCCAAGCTCCCATTACGGGCAATAGAGATGGAGTCCACGAAATCAGGGGAGCCTAAAAAATGGTTCATCTGGGCACCTACTGCACGTCTCTGTTTGGGATGGTGACCTGAACCCCCCTTAGACTCCACTGACAGGACAACCTGTCCACTGACCAGCAGTAAAGCCCGGACCTCTTGCTTACCTGCAAACCCCTACACAAACTCTCTGGCTTTGAATCTCATCCAACGTACTGCAGTCAATTTAGAAAAATTAAAATGAAACAATATTGAAATTTAAAAAGAACAAGTCAGCTTCGTTGAACGGCACAGGGATGGTGGATATGCAAAGACACATCCTTCAGAAAGCAGGATTTTGGGTCCAAACAGGAAATAAAAAATAACTATCTCATAATTTAAGCGTAAAATTAAAATACTAAACAAATTAAAATGGAATGTAAAATTAAAACCGAAACAATTAAAAATACTAAAATTTTAAAATACTAAACAAGTTTTGAGGATCAAGATGCTAATGTTAATCCCCACCCCCAATAATAAAAACTTTTCCAGACACAGCAGAGGCAGGGACTGTCCCAGGTGTTGCCCAGCCTGACAAATGCTGAAGGTGCAAAAATTAAAATTGAATGTAAAATTAAAAATACTAAAAACTTAAAATACTAAACGAGTTTTGAGGATTTGTCAGGCTGTTGCCCAGCCTGACAAATGCTGAAGGTGTAAAGAGCTGGAGTCAGTGGCTGCATCAGGTTGAGACAATTGGAGCCTTTCACTGCGAGTGATGGACCAAGACCTTGTTTTGAAGGAAGTATTAAGTAGAATAGACTTAAAACAAGTGCTGGGTAAATCAGTGATAAGTATTTCAATTCAAAACCCTAGAAGCATTAAAATATGAAGTTGCAGAACTACCTACCGTGATTCATTAAATCACCCTCAGCGACAGACAGGCGGTGCCTTTCTGAAGGGCTCCTGAAGGAGGAACCTGGGAAGCCTCAAGGAGTCATTCCAATACTCAGCAAATTTTTTACAAGCATTATCAAAGATCAGGAAAATGTACTGAAGAAGACCCCAATACAGCTTTGGGCACACATATGTGGCCTTAAACATATGCTTAATTCATTCCTTAGAAGAAGGAACTAAAAGTTTGTGGATCTGGAGTCATTTGGGAGTCTAAACTATGAGGAGACCTAGAAAAATCGCAGAAGGAGGCCTAGAAGAATCACATTCTGATAGGATATGTGGCCTTAAACATATGCTTAACTCATTCCTTAGCAGAAGGAACTAAAAGTTTGTGGATCTGGAGTCATTTGGGAGTCTAAACTATGAGGAGACCTAGAAAAATCGCAGAAGGAGGCCTAGAAGAATCACATTCTGAAATGACCCCAAGATCTATTACACAGGTGCTAATAATTAGTTTAGAGCCCTCATCTTGCTAGGAAAGAAGTGGAGAAAGGACAGCAAACATCTAAACCCATCCTGAGCTCACACCTGCAATGTAATGTGGATCTCTGCCCATTCCATCTCAGCAGGATATACTGAGCTGGGAAAGGCAAAGGGATGGACAGCAACCATGAATGGAAGGTTCAATCAAAGGAGACTAAGACAAATGAGGTCCCAGGAAAGGTGAAAAGACAATAATTATTCCCAGTTTTTCATAACGTAGAAGCTAATGGGAACCTACTAGAAGCCAGCTTTCTTCACATGGTTCATGGTGAAATTATGGGTTCATTGCCCTGGGATGCTGTGGAAGCCAAAAAGGGGGATTAAGTTATCACAGTCAGGTCATCTGGGTGCAAATTCCAGCCTAGGAAATCCTTAAACTGTTGGCAGCCAGAAGCTGGGAAGGAGAAGCAGAAGGTGGCATTCTCTCATCTGGGTGTGCTCCTTACACCCTGTCGCTGAGCATCTACTAATAGCTGCTATTTGAGACAGACACCTGAATAAACACATTTTTTTCATCTGTCCCAGTATAATTATGCTGATGTTCTCATGTCACGAAAACAGCTACCGGAACAAGCTGTCAGGCCACTCTGCTTTGGCCAGCACTGTGTTACGGGTGGGTACCAACAAAACAGGGGCATTGCCTGCCAAAACCCTGTCCCAGATTACTGCTCCGACTGAAGCAGCATTCAAGGAGCCCTTGATGGCACTGAGAGATAGAGAAAGCAAAATAAAAACCCTGTTGGGATTTAGGACCTTTGCCCAGAGACTGGGAAACACCCCACGAAACAGCAAAGCTGTGATGAGAGGCAGATCTGAGCTCGCATGAAAGTGGTGCTGGTCTCTTCTCACAGGTAATTAACAATAGAGCGAGAGGGAACAGCTTCAAGCTCCAACAGGGTAGGTTTAGATTGAACATTAGGAAGGAATTTTTCACTGAAAGAGTGGTCGGGCATTGGAACAGGCTGCCCAGGGAGGGGGTGGAGTCACCATCCCTGGAGGTGTTTAAGGGACGTTTAGATGGGGTACTGAGGGATATGGTGTAGGGGAGGACTTTGTAGAGTAGGGTGGATGGTTGGACTCGATGATCCCAAGGGTCTCTTCCAACCTCAATGATTCTATGATTCTATGATTCTATGATTCTATGTTCTCCAAAATCCCCAAGGAAGGAAATCAGGGAACCAGCCAGGCAGAGAGCAACCCCTCTCGGCTGCAGCCCTGCCAAGACTCCTGTGGGGAGCGAGGTGCTCTGGGCTGGTTTTCTCTCCCTTGGCAAGCACACACACAGGAGTTCAATGCCATGTCCCCTCTCTATCTCAGGGACATGTATTTTGGTCTTCTGTGCATGGGGCCAGGGTCACAGACCGTTAGCGGACTCAGCTGTGGACACTCTCTTCAGAAATGCTTCACCAGAAGCCTTGTCCTCTTCTCCGGTGGTCCCCTCCACCAGATCTGATGCAGGATGTATGTCCCCTGCCGTGGAACCCAGCCAACCATCCCTCACCCAACCACAGGCTGAGAGGCGTCTACCCAAGTCCTGAGACACGGCACCACGTCCCAAACACAACCAACACACCAAGAGTGAGGTTTGGATCCACAGGTCCACACAACAGCGCAGAACAATCTCATGGGTTGAACTCAACGTGTCTTGTTAGCTTAATTAGCAAACTGATGAGAAGCATTTGGAATTCCTTACTAATTCTTATCCTGTTTGCCAGGCAAAGTGGGGAACCCCATCTGTTGAACCCCTCGTGAAGCAGCCCTACGTGTATTTTGTGTTCTATGGTGGCTCGTTACCCACCTTGCCCATCTCAAACTGCCTGCAAAATTCCTTCAATTAGCCAGGCAGCTTTAGGAGGAAGAGGTGGTATCTTTTCTTAGACCAGAGATTTAATATTTCACTAGAGCAGAGGATCTTTCTTTTCTTAGACCCACTGATGACACAAGGGGACAAACTGACAATTCTTCCAGCCCACGTCTTCTGTGGGAGGAAAACAGAAGCAGAGAACTTTGAGCAGAAGCAGCGGAAGTCTGGTGTGTCACACCAGGGCTTGGGAGAAAAAGCCATGAGGGATATACAGAAAAGGGACAATGGTAAGAAAGTTAACTGTTTAAGAAAGAAGAAGAAATGAGTGTCGCTTTGTCAGACAGAAGGATTAATCCAAGGGAGGAATTTTCTAATTGCGAAATTCTTGCAGATGTATTTTGCAACCCTTGTAAATGCCTCTTAGTGACCCCTTTGGCAGCAGCACCTGTTATTTGCTTTGGCTGCAGGATGCTACTGTGCCCACTCCTTTAAAAGGGAGGAGGCAGAAAAAGGCTTATTTTTCCTGCCCTCAGCACTTCTGGGCAGTGTGGGAGGCGGGGAGGGAGGGAGGGAGACATGCCTGAGATGTTTAAGGAGAGGAAGGGGATAGCAAGAGCTGATGGTGCTGCAGGCAGGCAGGCAGCCAGCCTGGGGGTGACGGATGGAAAGGTCCCTCTTGGCCCAGGGGGACCACAGGGACAGGTCACAACGTAGAAGGATGCTGAGTTGCTGGACTAAGAAAAAAGTCAAAGGAAAAGTCCTATCTGCAAACACACAGTAAAGGGGAGATTTGTAAGAAAGCCTTCTCTTTCAGCTTTGCCTTATTTCAAGTTCTCTCCTATTGAAAATGTTTCTTGTCCCAACAAAACCTGGGGTTTATAAAGTCCTTCAGGTGCTTCTGGTGTGTTCAGATGTGGTGGCAGGTGCCATAGCACCCACAGTGGCCTAAAGCATCTCCAGGCAAATGAACATCAAAATTAATGGACCCAGAACGACAAAGTTTGCATTTGTACTTCAGTGGAAAGGTTTTGCTCGTTCACTCTGTGAATGAACCCCCAAAAGGAGTCTTCTGACAGATTTGTTTTAAATTTTCATCTAAGAGTTGTTGCTAAAAGGTTCCTAGCAAAAATGGCAACTAAAGACAAACTTAAGTCATGGTGAAACATAGAATCATAGAACTGTCTAAGTTGGAAGGGACCTTTCAGATCATTGAGTCCCACCATCAACCTAATGCTGACAAAACCACCACTAAGCCATGTCCCTCAGCACCACATCTGCCCGGCTTTTAAATACCTCCAGGGATGGTGATTCCACCACCTCACTGAGCAGCCTGTTCCGATGTTTCACAACCCTTTTGGTGAAGACATTTTTCCTAATATCCAATCTAAACCTCCTCTGGAGCAACCTGAGGCCATTTCCTCTTGTTCTATTGCCTGTTACTTGGGAGAAGAGACCGACCCCCACCTCTCTACACCCTCCTTGCAGGGAGTTGCAGAGAGGGATAAGGCCTCCCCTCAGCCTCCTTTTCTCCAGAATGAACCACCCCAATTCTGTTCCCAAAAAGCATTGCACTGGACAGGACAGTTTGCCAGGCTGTTTTAATCTGGTTGCCACCAGGACTTGTTTTCAATAGAACAAGGAGGTTCTCTAACAGCCTCGTATCAGAAGAGTCAAAGAAATATTACGATTTTTCTTTTTTAAGTGAGGCTCGATCAGTTTATTTAAAGGACTATGTGCCATGGTTTCTGAAATAGTAGGAGAATGGACTGGAATAAGTTTTCTTCCAGTCCTACACTTCTGCCCTAAGATGAGTGAACAAGTAACTGACCATGGTTTGCACAGATGAATGACACAGGAAGGACGTAGCAATATAAGGCTAAAGCCAGCCTGTTAAACTCAAAGAAGGCAAGGAACTCCAGATCATACACATGAGCTTACTCTAAGGTGCACCCAATGTCCACTAATACAAGACTCACAGCTCTCAATGTTCTTACACCTCATACTTCAGCTGATTATACTTGAACCTCTGCTTTCATTTAACACTATGAGTTTAACAACCATGGCTGCAAAGAAGGAATGCAATCTAACAGTTGAGAAAGAAAAAATTATAAACATCCAGTGGTTATTAACATTTTTTTTTTCAAATTTCAGGATGTTATAGTGGTTTCAGTTTTAGTTAGCTTTTCCTGGGGTGTGCAATCCTTCAGTTTTGAACACCTGAAGTTGACTGCATTGCACCAGTAGCAGGTCATATCATCACCAAATGGGAAGATGGGGTTTATGGCAGTTAGCATTAGCTGCCTAGAAATTAAGCATCTAATTTAAATTAATCATTTAGGCTCTCGGTATCAGACACAGAGAAAGAAAGGTGTGTCCAGGGGGTAAATTTTCACAGTTGTCTTTCGTAAGTTTTTTGGGATGGCAAAAGTTTCCTGCCAAGAATGCCTGTGCCTCTCTCGAATGTTGAGGGACTCCAGAAACCTCATCTAACTTCAGGCGCACAAATAATTAGTCTCCTGGTCCCAGCGCCTGGCACAGGGCTTTCCACTTTATCTGAAACCAAGATTAAGAGGCAGCCAGAGTGCAAAAGCAAAACAGCAGAGGTGCTGGGTGCAGGCAGGACGATCCCAGCACAGGGATCACGCCTGGATCGCATCCACAACTCAGCAACGCTACTGGTGCAAAGCTTATCCTTCACCAGCTTCTGAAGTTATAAAATGTGACAGGAAAGGAGCAAACGTAAAGCAGAAGTTTCTCCTTGCCTTTTCCCCTCGCAGGCAGCCACCCTGAGCACGCACCCACGAGCAGGCACGCCGCCACGGCCATTACCTTGCTTCTAGCTTCCTCTATAAACTCCAGAGGAGCTTTCCCAAACTGAAAGGCAGCTCCGAACCAAGGGATCCAGCCCCTGATGCAAGGAGGGGAGCTTGGGTTTCTCAGCTGAGACAAAACAGCCTTGACAAGGAGAAGTCCCAGGAGGGCTGCCAAGAGGAGAGCCAGAACCATTTCGCCTCTTCGCTGCCCGCAGCACCCGGCACCCCCGCGCTGGAGTCAATGAATAGGGCCTCTTTTATCAGCCCTGCCAGCTGATCACTGCCATGGAGACGAGACGTCAAAGCACCAAGCAAAGCCCAGAGGACAAGCCCTTGTTTTGGAGGAGGCAGAGCCAATTGTCCTCCTCTCCTGGACCGGGCCCAACTCCCCGGCTTGCAAAACTCAGATGGTGCCGTGATAAACCCTTGAACTTTGCACCAGTTGCCGCAGGGCTACCCAAGCAGCCAGGGGCACTCTGGCAAAGCAGCCTGTGGCTTTCTTCCCTTAAAAAAAAAAAAAAGAAATATGTTTTGGCAACATCGGGATTCCAAAGCAGAGAGGCTGTGATTTAGCAGACGTTTAGCTTCCAGCCAGGCAGGCAGTGAGAAACTTCTGCAGGCACCACCTGAAGCAGTAAGGCTTAGGAAAGGTTCTCTCTCTCCTTTCTGAGATCACCTCTTTAAAGGCTCGATGTGTGTTCAGTGTTTGAGGAGCAGAGAAAGGCTTCAGAGGCTGAACTGGCAATTCAAAACCTGCTGGTGGCCCCTATAATCATAGAATCACAGAATGGTTTGGATTGGAAAGGACCCTAAAGATCATCCAGTTCCAACCCCCTGCCCTGGGCAGGGACACCTCCCACCAGACCAGGTTGCTCCAAGCCCCATCCAGCCTGGGCTTGAACCCCTCCAGGGATGGGGCAGCCACAGCTTCTCTGGGCAACCTGTTCCAGTGTCTCACCACCCTGACAATAAAGAATTTCTTCTTTCTTCACAGTAAAGAAATTATTTTTTTTCCTATAGAGGGATGTTAGGTCCTAGTCCGATTGTTGGTCTTATTTTTCTGTCGGGTTCTCACACGGGGTAACAGTGATAAAAGAGCTAAAGGCCCCTCTCTGCTCCCCGAATCAGAGATGTCTATGTGAGTGTCTGCCTCCAGGTCAGCCTCATTTCAAATATCCTGTGGGAAGAGAAAACTTTTCTGTGCTGCCATCCCCAGAGCAGTCTGGTTTAAAAAAATAACGTATTTCCCCAGACTAAAAATGATCAGCATGAACTGTTCTCCCCATAGGGTGCCACAATGCTGTGGGGTTTATTTTAAGGAGGGATCTAGCTGTTGTCTTCCACCCCCTAACGCAGTTATAGAGAAGACAATCAGACTGTCCCCAGAGGTGTACATCTAAGGGAGGAGAGGCAATGGACATAAGATGCAACATTGGATATTCTGACTGAATATAAGGGAAAGATGTTCACAAATTGGCAAAACACCGGAGCAGGATGCGGTTGCGAAATCTTCATCCTCAGAAGGTTTTCAGAAGGTGACCAAACAAGTTCCTGGGCAACCTGATGTAACTCTGAAGCTACCCCTGCTCCGAGCAGAGGAGCGTACTAGATGACCTCTAGAGGTCCTCTCTGCCCTAAATTATGCTACCAACCCATGATATACAGGCTGAAATACGGTGGCACAAGCTGATCCAAGCCTGGAAAACAGCTATGGAGGGAGGCACAAAAGCAGTAACAGCAAATGGCATAAAGTGCCCAGAGTCTGGCCCTGCACTGCTCGTACCCTCAGTACAGCTGGGCACGTCAGCATTTCATGGCAATACATCTCCTTCCCATTTTAATCAGGGGGTTGTCAGCAGTGTCCCATTACTGCCTGAATTCTGATAAATTCTGGCCCAAAGAAGGATCTCATTTCAAACTGGTTACTGGTGACCCACCAGATGAATTTGGCTCACTTTAGCTGAATATTTCACCTGCAGTGATCGCTTCATTTCCCTGAATTGTTGCCACCTGGGCTGCACACCAAACTGTTAGTCAGACAGGGGGGGCAGGGGGTTGTTCAGAGCTAAGTTTCTGTGACCTAAAAAAATCCTCAGATCCTCTACATGAGGATTAGTGATTAATGGCTAATGATTAACTTAGCGACTCAGCTGAGCCTTAATGATAAATGAAAAGCTTCTCTTGAACAGCACATGCCTTAATTTTTATTTTTTTTTTTTCATGATGAGAACCTAAATATGTGCCTTAATTTTTATTTTTTTTTTCATGATGAGAACCTAAATATGCCTACATTAATTTAAGAGAAATTAGGACTGGCACATAATTAACAAGGCTTCAGCATTCGGCCAGGAAAAGCTTTAAAATTTTCACATACGGGTCTTTGGGCAGAGATTGGCTTCTGTCTTCCTGGGTTTGTTGCCACAAACTGTGCTGCTCTGTGCCTAATGCCTGGGAGATGTGAGTTACTACAAGCACTGGGAAGCCAGCTCTCCAGCCTGGCATCGTGGTAACGCAGCTTTCCTTCAACCAGATCTGGATCAATTCATTCCTCCCGGGTTCCTGGGCAGGGATGCAGTTTGAGGCTCCCGAGGTGCTGCTGTCAATGACAGCAAACAGACCCCGATAATCACAGAATCACAGAATCTTCTAGGTTGGAAGGGACCTTAAAGATCATCTTGTCCAACCGTCAACCTAACTGACAAAAATAGACACCCACACAACAAACAAGGAGCATCATCACTAAACCAGACCTCCCAGCACTACATCAACCCATCTTTTGAACACCTCCAGGGATGGTGCCTCAACCACCTCCCTGGGCAGCCCATTCCAATGGCTGACAACCCTTTCAGTGAAAAAAATTTTCCTAATATCCAGCCTGAACCTCCCCTGGCGCAACTTGAGGCCATTTCCTCTTGTCCTGTTGCCTGTGACTTGAGAAAAGAGACCGACCCCCACCTCTCTACACCCTCCTTTCAGGGAGTTGTAGAGAGCAATAAGGTCTCCCCTCAGCCTCCTCTTCTCCAGGCTGAATAACCCCAGCTCCCTCAGCCTCTCCTCATAAGACTTATTCTCCAGACCCCTCACCATCTTTGTCGCCCTTCTCTGGACCCGCTCCAGCACCCCAATGTCTTTTTTATGGTAGGGGGCCCAAAACTGGACACAGCCCTCAAGGTGAGGCCTCACCAGTGCTGAGTACAGGGGGACAATCACCTCTCGGGCCCTACTCGCCACGCTGTTCCTGATACAGGCCAGGATGCTGTTGGCTTTCTTGGCTACCTGGGCACACTGCTGGCTCATGTTCAGCCAACAGTTGACCAACACCCCCAGGTCCTTTTCTGCCCAGCAGCTCTCCAGCCACTCTGCCCCCAGCCTGTAGCGCTGCAGGGGGTTGTTGTGTCTGAAGTGCAGGACCTGGCACTTGGCCTTGTTCTCATAATGTTCTCATAATCTTGAGGTCTCGTTAAGGATGTATTTATTTTTTATTATTTTTTTTTATTATTTTTATTATTTTATTTTTTTTTTTTATTGTAGATAACTGGTAAAATTGTGCGTGTGGCTGTACCTGCACTGCTGGCTAAACTGTGCGTGTGGCTGTACCTGCACTGCTGGCTCCCTGGCACCGGGAAGTGCCGGTAAAAGACTACATTTCCCAGGAGGCTGTTGGTGGGAGTCCCCTGTGTCACCGCACAAGGACCTGGCAGCTCGGCAGGAGACACGCTGCGGATCCTGGTGCCGGCGCTGGAAAACCATGACCTTCAGCAATTTGTCTTCTAAAGGAGCCGGAGGAGATCTGAGCTAGGGTCTGCTTGTTCCTCCAGAGCTTCGGGGGGTGGCCGGTTTTAGCCTTGCTTCATGTTAGACGCTAGATGTCACCTGCAGAAGAAGAGAAGAGCTTACCTCTTCCAGAGAGATGGCCCCGAGCCAGCAAATTCGCTCTGTCAGCCTGTGCGGCGGCTGTGGCAGAACTAGGTACAGCTTCACCGGGATTTTCCGAGAGGGAAGGGGGTCAACATTTACTTACGGGGAGGGCAGGGGGAATTTCAGCCCCCGGATGCCTCGTTCCCTCGGTGTTCGCTCCGGCTTTTCTGCTCCAGCAAATCTGTTCGTTCCACTCTGCTCCTCGTGACTTTTCAATAATTTTAGCCTTGCAAGTGTTTTATGCCACCTGACTGTGCCTGGAGGGAGGGGTGGTATTTTTTTTTTTCAAGTCCAAATCTTTGCCTCCAAGACCCAAGGGCTGCAGTCGCAACAGAGCAGTCGTGCCTAATGTAAATTTTGAGCTTGCTGGGTTTCGGGAGGAAAACTAGAGGCAGGATGATCATCTAAGTTTGTGGCAAAGGGGCTGACTTCTTCAGGAATGGGCTTTGCATAGCTAATGCAGGTTAAGCAAAGAAAAAAATCGAATCTTAGGTTTCTGGTTACAGTGAGATGTCTCTAAAAAGTGCAGGTTAAGCAAAGAAAAAATCAAATCTTACGTTTCTGGTTACAGTGAGATGTCTCTAAAAATGCAGTACAGTAAACTGCTGGCTGAAACGCAGGAAAGAAGTACCCTGGCATCTGCCTTGCACTGCTCTGTGATCAATAACTTATTTGTAATACTTCTTAATATCCTATATAATTTCTACAAGCTCTTACAGGCAAACTGGTTGCATTGCTGTAATGATTTGAAACTTCTCCATCTTTGGTAACCTTTAAACATGAATACCTAACTTAATGTACAAATAGAGTGTCAATCTGCTGAGGCTTTGACTGCATTCCCCTGATATCACCGAGTCCTGCTCTGGAAGGACCCTGTAGCGTGGTGTGTTGCATAGATATTGAACCAAAGACAACCCTTGCTCCTGGGAGCTCACAGCCTGAGGCACCTCTGGCCTGGAACTGAAATTAGCAGCAGCAATTATGTGCCCACGATGCTCAAGGAGCACCCCTGGGAAGCTGAGATTGAGGTAGACCACCTTCCCCGGCCACCAGTTATTTCAGTGAGAGAAATGGGATCTGATCAATGCTTATAAATATTTAAAGAGAGGGTGTCAAGAGGATGGGGCCAGTCTTTTTTCTAGTGGTGCCCAGTGACAGGACAAGAGGAAACGGGTACAAACTTGAATATAAGAAGCTCCACCTACACATGAGGAGGAACTTCTTCCCTTTGAGGGTGGCAGAGCCCTGGAAGAGGCTGCCCAGGGAGGTGGTGGAGTCTCCTTCTCTGGAGACGTTCAAAACCCGCCTGGACACGTTCCTGTGCAACCTGCTCTGGGTGGACCTGCTTTGGCAGGGGTTTGGACTACATGATCTCCAGAGGTCCCTTCCAACCCGATATTAGGCTAAGCATGATTTTTGTGGCCAGATGTCACCAGCGCGGTAGGTAGTAATTCCCATATTCACGTATATTCCCTGCTGTTTTTCTTCAGTAACATTTCCCCTGGATCTCACGAAAACTCGGCTGCAGGTCCAAGGTGAAGCTGCGGTCCGTGGCAGCGGAGCTGCTGGTGGCCAGGCGGTCCCTTACCGTGGCATGCTGCGCACCGCCGCGGGCATCGTGCGAGAGGAGGGCTTAGGAAAGCTCTGGCAAGGAGCCACGCCAGCCGTCTACCGCCACATAGGTGATTATCTGCTTGGGTCCCACCTTCTGTAGGCCAACAGCCTTTTGGTGCGAGCTTGCCATATCTTCTTGTACTTTAAATGTATCTGCGAGGACTTCTTCAGTCTACCCTGCGATCCCACTTGGAAATATATAGGATTCTGGCTCAATGTCCTCTCTTCCCCATTCCTTCACAGCCTTAATCTGGCTTCTGGCAAAACAAAATATGATTTCCCTGTGGTTGCGAAATATATAGGATTCTGGCTCGATGTCCTCGTTTCCCTCTCTTCCCCATTCCTTCACAGCCTTAATCTGGCTTCTGGCAAAACAAAATATGATTTCCCTGTGGTTTGAGCAGGAAGGTTTTCAGCGCACGCAGGCACTCAGAGTCCTCAGAACAATAAATACCTTTTATTTGAGGGAAGTGGGGATGGGCTTAGAGAAAAGGATAAAGTTGCAAGCGGGAGGATGAAGAAATGCATTAGTGGTTTGGCCCCAGGTAACCGCTTTCTGTGTTTTATTTGGAAATACGGTGACAGCAACAAACCTCAGAAGCGCTTGCGGGAGGCTTTGTGCTTGGCAGCAGCTGAGAGGGAAGCAACATGGTTGCCTCTCCTGGGCATGAGGGCATCAACCCTGCTGCCTCCTGGCAGACACAGGGCTCAGCAGAGAGATTCTCCAACACTAAGAAGTTCTGGCTGTAGCTTTGCTGCCAGGCAGCCCCCTCGCTTTCCCCACTTTGATCAGGAGTGGGAGAGACGCAACCAGCTGACCCAGGCAAGATCTGGAGTGGTTTACACCCCATCTCTTGATCTCTCTGTCGCAGCGTGTCCTCCAGAAAGGGCAGAACTCCAAGAATCATCTCCTGCTTTTGTTTTCCACAGTGTACTCCGGCGTTCGGATGGTCGCGTACGAACATCTCCGTGACTCCGTGCTTGGCAGGTCCGAGGATGAAAGCTTTCCTTTCTGGTAATGTTGCATATTTATGCTTTTGCCTGTTTGGGGATTGTCCTTACTGTAGGAGTCCTGCAGCCCTACAACCCCTCCCAGACCAACAATCAGACCAGGACCTAATGCTCACCTGCCCTAAAGAGGGTTAATACAAAGTAGGGGTTTAAGCACCATCTGACTTTAGTTTCAGAGCAGCGTCTTTTCATTCAGCTGGGAGCAGGACTAAGAAATATTTAAATATTACAAGGCCAAGTGCAAGGTCCTGCACCTGGGTCAGGGCAATCACAAATACACACTGGGCAGAGAACAGCTTGAGAGCAGCCCTGAGGAGGAGAACCTGGAGGTGTTGGTTGATGAGGAGCTCAACAAGGTGTGCCCACAGCCCAGAAAGTCAACTCACGAATACACGCTGGGCAGAGAGCAGCTTGAGAGCAGCCCTGAGGAGGAGGACCTGGAGGTGTTGGTTGATGAGGAGCTCAACAAGGTGTGCCCACAGCCCAGAAAGTCAACTGTATCCTGGGCTGCATCCCCAGCAGCGTGGCCAGCAGGGCAAGGGAGGGGATCCTGCCCCTCTGCTCTGCTCTGGGGCCTCAGCAAAGAAAGACATGGGCTTGTTGGAACGGGTCCAGAGGAAACACAAAAGTGATCAGAAGGCTTGACGTGCTGCCTGGGTCAGAAATTATTATGCCACCATTAACAAGGAGCATGAGAATTGGCCGGTTTGATGATTCTAGTGGTGCATTTTGGGCCAGGAGATGGAAATTTCTTGGCTACTGAAGAGGCAGATTGTGAAGGAAAAGACACTATTTTGTTCCTGTGTGTACGGCAGTTGTCACCCTAAGTTAAGTCTGTGCATCCTTCCTGAAAAGACAACTGATCCCCAGAAAAAAAAAAACAACCCCAAAGTCTTGGTTTCACAAATTCAATTCAGCACTAGTTAAATCTCATCCAACCCCATTTTGACAACGCAGGCAGTACGTAGCCACAGAATTAACTCCTTGCCTGTGGGGAATGAAGCAAATTTTTCTGTAAGTTTTGCAAAATTTGGTAATTTCTAATTGTTAAAACCTTATAATTGTTCAAACCTTAAAACCTTGGGTCCGAAATGTAACTGTTTTTAAGATGGGATTTATAAAATCTAATACAGATGAAGTACTTGTCATGCCTGATGCTGTAGGAAGGGGGAACTTGGGATAATACTAAAATTGCTGGCTCTACTAAAATAAGCAGAACCAGAAAATTAACACAACTCGTCTAGTAGCAATGGGAGATAAAGAAAAGTTTTATATATCAGCAAGCAGTTTAGAGCTTTAGGTTGGCATTCACTCATGATAATATATGGAGCACCATATTTGTCTGCTTTACTCGTGTGCATTGCCATCCTGCCTTTAAACCCTATGTGAGGAGCATAATGTAACCTGCAGAGAAAGCAGGGCACCCTGCTGATGGATAATAATTGAAGTTTTTTCCAGATGAGTTTTAACCACTTCTTAAAATGGACAAAAATATTACTGACTACCTTAATTACCTGCAGTCACCACAATTACAGAATCACAGAATGATATGGGGTTGGCAGGGACCTCTGGAGATCATCTAGTCCAACCCCCTGCCAAAGCAGGTCCACCCAGAGCAGGTTGCACAGGAACGTGTCCAGGAGGGTTTGAATGTCTCCAGGGCTCTGCCATCTTCAAAGAGAAGAAGTTCCTTCTCATGTTTAGATGGAACTTCTTATGTTCAAGTTTGTGCCCATTTCCTCGTGTCCTATCCCTGGGCACCACTGAAAGAAGACTGGCCCCGTCCTCTTGACACCCTCCCTTTAAGTATTTATAGGCATTGATAAGATCCCCCCTCAGGCTAAAAAGACCCAAGTCCCTCAGCCTTTCCTCATAAGAGAGATGCTCCAGGCCCCTCATCATCTTTGTAGCCCTCTGCTGTCCCCTCTCCTGTCCTTCTTGAACTGGGGAGAGCCCAGAACTGGACACAATTATTACCCTAACTTTGGCTGTTAATATAAAGAATAACTATTTAACGCTTGTTTCACCTGGGTCATGCTGCTCAACCCTTTAGCTCCAGCACTGCAATTTGTGAAGATTTTCAGTGTATTCTGGAAGACTTTTTTTTTGTTTTCCCCCTGTTTGGCAGGAAAGCTGTAGTTGGAGGCATGACTGCAGGTGCCATCGGACAGTTTTTCGCCAGCCCGACTGATCTGGTGAAGGTGCAGATGCAGATGGAAGGGAAAAGGAAGTTGGAAGGAAAGCCGTTACGGTTGGTTCCCCTCGCAGCTGGCAGTTTTTTCCTGTTAATGATTTACTCTTTGGCTGAGGGTGCAGTTCTTTCTGTTTTATGCCACCCCCTCTCTCCAGCTGCTCGGAGCCCTTTTGGGGAAGAGCAATGCCCAGGAGGCACGCGATGGCTCTGGGCAGTGAAGAGTGTGGGGGATCCGAGACTTCCTCCTCATTCCATTTATATTTGCCTTCCTTGTGCTGATGTATCGGTTCCAGAGACCACAAACCCTGGCCCATCCTATATGGGCAGCACGTCCGTGCCAGCGCTCTGCTGGAGGAGGGAAGGATGCTTTCTGAAGGGAAGCTGGGAGAAAGGATGGGGGAAATGGCTTGTGCAGGATGCACAGGCCTGGGGAAGGGCTGGGTCACCTCAAGACAGCAGGGCTTGAGACCCTCCTGCATCCGTAACTGCTCTTTGCATCTGTAACTGCTGGCATCCCTTGGTGTCTCGTACAGTTGGTATTGCCACACAGCTGTGGGATCAAAGGGGTGGCTGTTGTTAGTGAGCAGATTGCTGCTCACCAAGGGCAACCGGTACATTTTGTAAAATATCATGGCACGAAGGTCAAAGATGGATCAAAAAAATGAACCAAAAAAGGGATATGGAGGGCCAGACCCTCGCAATTATAAATTGCCTTTCCTGTGCGAGGACCTGGCCCAGCAATGTGCTGGAATATGCAAAGATTTTTCCATAGCTGGTCTCTCTACCCATTGGTTGCCTATTAATTTCAGGTTTCGAGGGGTGCACCACGCATTTATGAAGATCCTGTCCGAAGGAGGAATACGAGGACTTTGGGCTGGATGGGTGCCCAATGTCCAGAGAGCTGCTCTGGTGAACATGGGAGGTAAATTTCATAACTTGGTCTGCAGCGCTTAAGGCCACATCTAAGCTTTAAGGAGACTTCAGCTGATCCCCTGGTCTTCGTCTCTTGGTTATCTACACTGGGGACCTCTTTGAAGGTCACTGCAAGTGACTTCTGCCTGGTGCCCAAGCAAGGTGAGCAGGGCAGAGCCAGTGAAGGCAGCCAGGTTCCACCAAGATCCAGATCCTGAGGAAAGCATGTGGTGATAAAGCATGTTTGACGCCAAGCCAGGAAGCTGAACCAGTATCAGGTCTGGTGAGGGTGATAGGTAGGTCCATGGTGATAAGAAAGGTCCAAGGTTGAGCTAGGGAGAAGGTCCATGGGTCAGTGTCCAGATCAATGAGGTCCACAGCCCAGGCATGGTGTGATGGAGCTGCAGACAGGTGCACCTACAGTGTAGTTCAGGCAGGGACCGAGGGTTATAAGGTGAAATGGCTGCCCAAGTTTTTGGCTATCTAAGAAGCCCTCACTCTTTGCACATACAGAACATGATATAACTTCCACACCATCATCTACTTTTTCTGTTTAACATTTCTAACATTTTCATAACACTTGCACAGAGGTGGGAGAGGTAGAACCGTCCTTATCATGGTGTTTCTGGGTTTGGTTAATGAGTTATTTTGCAGAATTCTCCATTTGGGATCCATTTTATCATTTGTAGGGCAAATCAGAGAAGACAGTAGTAGAAGGGAGCATATGCTCAGATGTCTAACGACAGGACCTAGGTGCCCCAACCGTCACCAGAAACTGGGGGCAGAGCACTAGCTGTGCCAATGGGAGGAGCTGCACTGGAAATTTAGGTTTTGCCAAACCTAATCCACAGCAGTGATGAACACACACCATTTACTTCTGAAAATGTTGTTTTTTTCTCATTATCCTCCTTACAGATCTCACCACTTATGACTCAGTGAAACACTTTTTGCTTCTGAACACGCCGCTTGTGGACAACAGCGTGACTCACAGCGTTGCCAGGTGCCATGTTCCCCAATTACCCCTCTTCTGCTGCAGAACATTTCCAACCTCGTTGTCTTGAGCTGCCTCTCTGTGCCAGCAGAAGCCCCCGTTCTTTGGTGGTGGTCCCGTTGATAAAATGCACCTTTCTGACTCTTTTTTTTGCCTCAGAGGATATTTTGGTACAAAGGACACCACACCAAGGATGCAACCACAGCTACAAAACTGCCCTCACTAGAAGGGCCTTGCTGGTGCATCCAAACACCTCACAGATCTGTGACAGCACAGGAATTTTCACTTTTCTAGAATTGCTACTATTTCATCTGACCTAGTTTTAAGTTTAGCAAACTCTGCAGAACAATACAAACTCTGCAGAACTTTTACTCCCTTAAATTATGAAGAAATCTGCTTTATATAAACAGCTAAAATAACTTCGTATCATAAATTGCCTGTGGCAGGTCCTTTATCCCTGCCTCAGGATTACACACAGAGGTGAGGGAAGCTGGTGCTGGGAGGACATCTGAGCAAGAACCTCCTCCCAAATCAAGTTGATGTTAAGTTATGAGATATCACCCATGATTTTATGATAACTGTTGTAATACTTCTTCGTATCATAAATTGCCTGTGGCAGGTCCTTTATCCCTGCCTCAGGATTACACACAGAGGTGAGGGAAGCTGGTGCTGGGAGGACATCTGAGCAAGAACCTCCTCCCAAATCAAGTTGATGTTAAGTTATGAGATATCACCCATGATTTTATGATAACTGTTGTAATACATTATATCATATACTATTAGAACTGGAAACACGATGCTTAAATTGCCGTGATGAATCTTAGTCTCTTCTTTAAGCATCTGTTGCTGTTGACAGTGCCTGTTCTGGCCTGGTGGCTGCTGTTCTGGGAACTCCTGCTGACGTGGTCAAAACCCGGATAATGAACCAGCCCAGAGATAAGCAGGGGAGGTACGGACACCTCAGAGACCGACTTTTTGGTAGAAAATTGAAACCCTGAGTCTCACTGATTTCACTGGGAGAGAGGTGCTTAGTTTAATCTGATCTTTAGAGGTGCTAATTTGCTCTTTGTCTTTCTGATGATCATTTTAGTGTCTGAGGGGTGTTTTGATGGCCACCTAAGCACACCCCGTTACTCCAGCAGATTTGAGTTCTGATGAGACTCCAGTGAGCTCCAAAGAGCTCTTGCTTGTAGAAATTTATCTGATATAGATTATTTTTTTGAGGGGGAGGGATAGATTTTTTTAAATTGCCTATTAATAATCCTAACAGTATTTGTTCTCCTTGCACGCTGCTAGAGGTCTGCTGTACAAGTCTTCCATGGACTGCTTGATTCAAACTGTGCAGGGCGAAGGGTTTATGTCTCTTTACAAAGGCTTCGTACCGACCTGGATGCGAATGGTAAGTCCCTTTTAACTCTCTTTACAAGGCAGTTGAACAACGTGGCATTAAAATGTAAGGAGGTCTTTCTGTGTCAACACACTATTCCCAAACTATTTGGGTCTCTCGTATTAATTGCATAGTTGAATGCAGTGGATGACACAACTGCATGCTGTGCCCCTTCCTCCACGCTGTCTCTTGCATCTCTTTAATTTGGAAAATGCTGTTCTGCGTAATTGCTAGTGATTTTCCTTGCTTTTTTTACAATGTCAGGCTCCCTCCTCTTTCCCTTCCTAAACTCTTCCTTTGTTCCCTTCTTGTTCCCAGCCCTGGAGTCCCATCACATTCCTGTTTCTTTCCTCCTCTCCTGCTCCCAGAATTGCTTTATTACTGCTCCATCCCAGATCTCACTTTTGCCCCTCTCGTGTTCAGGCCAGTGGCTTTTTCCTGTGTCCTGCTGGGCTGTTAAAGCTACATCTGCATAATTGAGCCAAAAAGCAGTTGGAGCCTGGAAACTGGAACTTGGACTGTTAGTGTGGGCAAGGGACAATTCCTTTTCTTTTTTTTTTTTTTTTAAATTCCGTAAGAATAACAATATGGCTAAGTCTAGAATCTGGCAGCTGTCTCCAAGGTCTTGCAACTGCTTAACTTGCCAGATTGAGCATGAAGATGGAAGCCAAAAGCCTCCCCTCTCTAATTTAGCTGAGTACAACAGTGGCCACAGCCTCTGGTAAGAGCAGTTGTAGGAAGGTTCTGCTCTTGCTCAGTCCCCGTGTCCCTGAGCAGGAGCACATTCACTATTGATGGGGTCTTTGCGAGTTTACTACTAAGCAAAAAAATTTTCATGGACCGTACACCAACATAGATTTCCCAAAGGCTTGCAATTTTGGGAATGTTTAGCAAGTGTTTCAGATGAGCAGGAAAAGGTGTTTCCTAGGAACAAGGCAGCCTTTTGCCAAACACCAATAATAATTAGAGCATCTAAATGGGTGCAGGACATAAAATGTAATGCAATGGGAACCATCTAATTTTCTGATCAACTAAATGGGTGCAGGACATAAATTTAATGCAATGGGAACCATCTAATTTTCTGATTAAGGTTTTAGAACAAGTAAACCCTGCCAAAAAAAATTAAAAAAAAAAATTCAGCATTCAGCCTGATGTAGCCCCCAAGTATGAAACATTTCAAATCAAACATTTCTGGCTTGGCAAGCTGGAAAAAAAAGTTTTAGGTGTTCTGTGAAGGACTGGGTAACCTTAACCATATGCAACACTATAATATTTGTATGAAAGACATAATACGAGATTTTAAGTATCTAACTTCAGTGTTTGCTTTCACAGGCTCCCTGGTCACTGGTATTCTGGCTTACGTATGAACAAGTCAGAAGGATCTGTGGAGTTAGTTCTTTTTAAAATCATGAAACCACTTCAATATTCACAAAACAAGGAAGAACCGCAAAGCTGAATTCTCATTCCACAAGGGATCCCAACACCAGAGGGAACTAATTCATTTAGGAGATGGGCAGTAGGAACACATGTATAGGTTGCTGCCCTAAATCTGTACCCTACTGGTTAGGAGTAGCCATGACTTAAGGATACTATTTGCTTTATCAGACTGCTATAGGAAAGTTAAGTTATCCTCAGGATAAAATTGCCACAATAATACTTCAACTAGCGAAAACAGAGGTAAAAAAAATCTACCAAGCAAGTAGAATATAATACTGTTTGCTTGTTTGATAACAGACATGGTTCCTATTGTTAAGGATAAAAGCAGGTTGAACAACACAGCACTGAACATCTTCTGTGCCTAAGCAGTCCATAAAATTATTTGGGAATTTTTGTTAAGTAGAATATACTACTTGCTTGTTTGATAATAGACATGATTCCTATTGTTAAGGATAAAAGCAGGTTGAACAACACAGCACTGAACATCTTCTGTGCCTAAGCAGTCCATAAAATTATTTGGGAATTTTTGTTGTTATTACATTTGCACACACATAAAGAACTACCTCTCCTTAGTTTGACGCCTCAGCAAACCAAGCCTGTAGTGCTAGGAACTGAAAGAGATTAAAGCAGCTTACCCGATTTCAAATTTGCTTTGCACAAAAGGTGGAAGGGGTTGTGTTCCTCCTACTGCCCAGAGACCGCCCGTCCTCTTCACTCAACCTTGTGAACAGTGTCCGTGAGTGAAATGAGTCCTGGACCCAGGAAATCAAAAGCCTGGTTCACTCTGTCCCTCTTGAGGGACTCACAATGCAGAGCCTGTCCACAGAACTCAACTGAACTCCTTGTCCCATGAGAGCCCCCGTGCTGACGTCGCAGGCTGGGTCAATTAGGTACCACTTTTCCATGGAAAGACACACTCTGCCCATTTTAAAGCTAGGTGAAACTATAACGTTCTCTTCAAAACCGCAAAAGGTTTGAATAGGAGTGATTAAGAGTGATTTTATTTTTTTTTTTAACTGAAAGCTCTCCAGATTTCGTAGGAAAGGGTACTGCTGCTGTTTGTCACTAGGCTCATCTTTGGCAATCGGAAGGCAAAAATGCGGTATAAAAGCAACCTTAATGTAGGCAGAACAAAGCTGGCTTTGATTTAGCAATATCTAGTAATGAAATGATTGTACAAGATTTAGTTCTCTGAGTAAATACTCAGCATTTCTTCTAGTCTTTGGAACTAGTATCTTCAATGTGCCAATTTCTGACTAAATACAGTTTGGATGTCCTCTTGGCTTGCACCTGTAAGTTTCGATTGTATTGTAGATCTGTGGTGGCTGCATGCAATTGGGTGTGATTCCAGCCTGGAAAAATTCTTCTCACTGTTATAAGGGGGTCAGACGTTTTTGTTCAGAAAACCTGTTATTTTTCTGTCAGTCTGGGAAACTAATCAGGGTGCTTTCCTTCTCGCACACCATCACCAGTGATTATAAACCAGCAGTAAAAGCAGCTTCTTCGGTTCTGTTCTTCTGACTGTTCCTGCCTGCAGTCTTGTTACTTGGATAACTTGGATACGATGGATACACAGAAGTACCTCATCTACTGAGTTTAAAAAAGTAACTTTAAGTCTTGAAGTGAACAAATCTTTAAATTGTTAATAACGCCCCCTTTTTGAGCATGAAACACTAAAGAGATTTGTAACAGTATTTTGTATCAAAAAATCAATAAATAATTTGAATAGGAAACCTTGCTGCTTTCTGCATTACTTCTTAGTGGTTTGTAATTACAAATTTTTCAAGCAGAAGTTTCTACCCTGTGAAGCACTTGGCCTTATTTATTTAGACTTTACCAGCTTCAGTTTCAGAAGCCAAGCGTTAGCCTGAGGAAGGCACTGAGGTTCTTTAGCGGGACTCTCCTGTGGCCTAAGAAAGGCTTGCTGAAGTTCTGGGCCTTCTTCCTCACACTTCCACTTCTGACCATTGTCCCTAAAGGCAGCCCCGTCAAAACCTTAAAGGGCTCTCTAGAAAAAAAGGCGGGCAAAAGCAGGGAGAAATCACAGGATTGCAGGGAATAGATGAAACTGAGCAGTGTGAAAGCACAGGCTATCTCCAGGGGGCCACCAAACACAGCATCCATGTTTGCCACTTCCCAAGGCCCTCAGAGGTGGTCTTTGCCTGCAGCTGCCCCATCCACAGGCAGGACAGCCCCAGACGCTGCTGTCCCTCCATCTGGTGTCACCCTCCCAGTGGTGCAGATCATAGAATCATGGCATGGTTTGGCTTGGAAGGGACCTTAAAGATCATCTAGTTCCAACCCCCCTGCCCTGGGCAGGGACACCTCCCACCAGACCAGGTTGCTCAAAGCCCCATCCAGCCTGGCCTTGAACCCCTCCAGGGATGGGGCAGCC
>NW_015091112.1:1233620-1268427 GCF_001431845.1 Calidris pugnax
TCTGGGCCTTCTTCTTCCTCACACTTCCACTTCTGACCATTGTCCCTAAAGGCAGCCCCATCAAAACCTTAAAGGGCTCTCTGGAAAAACAGGTGGGCAAAAGCAGGGAGAAATCACAGGATTGCAGGGAATAGATGAAACTGAGCAGTGTGAAAGCACAGGCTATCTCCAGGGGAGCACCAAACACAGCATCCACGTTTACCGCTTCCCAAGGCCCACAGAGGTGGTCTTTGCCTGCAGCTGCCCCATCCATAGGCAGGACAGCCCCAGACTCTGCTGTCCCTCTGTCTGGTGTCACCCTCCCCAGTGGTGCAGATCATAGAATCATGGAATGGTTTGAGTTGGAAGGGACCTTAAAGATCATCTAGTTCCAACCCCCCTGCCCTGGGCAGGGACACCTCCCACCAGACCAGGTTGCTCAAAGCCCCATCCAGCCTGGCCTTGAACCCCTCCAGGGATGGGGCACCCCCAGCTTCTCTGGGCAACCTGTTCCAGTGTCTTACCACCCTCACAGTAAAGAATTCCTTCCTAATATCTAATCTAAATCTCCCCTCTTTCAGTTTAAAACCTTTACTTGTCATCCTATAGCTACATGTGCTTGTAAAATGTCCCTCTCCAGCTTTCTTGAAGGCCCGCTTCAGATATTGGAAAGCTGCAATAAGGTCTCCCTGGAGCCCGTCATCCTATTGCTACATGTGCTTGTAAAAAGTCCCCCTCAGCTTTCTTGTAGGCCCACTTCAGATACTGCTGGAAGAGGGGTTTCATCCCTTTGTTCATTTTTGTGTCCCTTCTCTGGACCCACTCCAACAAGTCCATGTCTCTGCTGTGCTGTCATCTCCAGAGCTGGACACAGCACACCAGGTGGGGTCTCATCAGAGAGGAGGTTGGGAGAGGGGTTTCATCCCTTTGCTCATTTTTGTGTCCCTTCTCCGGACCCACTCCAACAAGTCCATGTCTCTCCTGTGCTGTCATCTCCAGAGCTGGACACAGCACGCCAGGCGGGATCTCATCAGAGAGGAGGAGGGGGGCAGAATCATTTTCCTCAACCTGCTGACCACGCTGCTTCGGGTGCAGCCAGGCCTTGGTGAAGGCGGGTGTCCCGTGTCACAGATGAAGGTACAGACTGGATGGCGACAGCCGGAGGGCAACCTCCACCTCAGATGCTGAGGAAGCCTGAGGCGCTGAGGGAGCCTAAGGGAGCCTCGGCCTGAGGCGTTGAGGGAGCCTAAGGGAGCCTTGGCCTGAGGCGTTGAGGGAGCCTAAGGGAGCCTCGGCCTGAGGCGCTGAGGGAGTCTAAGGGAGCCTCGGCCTGAGGTGCTGAGGGAGTCTAAGGGAGCCTCGGCCTGAGGCGCTGAGGGAGCTTGCGGCAGGCCCGGCTGCGGGCGGAGGGGAGGCCCTGCGCGCCCAGCTCGCCCCTCAGGGCACTCTTGCTCCTCTCTCCAGGCCGGAGAGAGCCGTGGAGCTGGGGCTGCCCGCGGTGGGCGCTCGGCCACGGCTCCCGGCGACGCCACCCTCGCCTCAGGAACCACCGCCCCCAGCGCCCCACCCCGCCCTCACACTGCGGCCCCACGCTGGCCAATAGGCGCCAAGCTCTGCCCGCACGCCCCGCCCCGCGAGCCCGCTCTGACCAATGGAGACTGAGAGGGCTCGGAGGGCTCTCCCCCGAACCCCGTCCTCCGGCCGTGCCGGCGTGGAGCATTCCACTCCGGACGAGGGTAGCGACGCCAAGCCCTGCCCGCACGCCCCGCCCCGCGATCCCGCTCTGACCAATGGAGACTGAGAGAGCTCGGAGGGCTCTCCCCCGAGCCCCGTCCCCCGGCCGTGCCGGCGTGGAGCGTTCCACTCCGGACGAGGGTAGGTCCGGCGGGCTCGGGGCTGAGCCCCGCGGCTCTAGCGCGCCCCACCGATAACTCTCCTCTTTGTGCCGCCTTCCAGTAGTTCGTATTTATCAGGAGTGGGCCGATGTATGGGGCCTCTCATCCCCTCCCGGTCTCCCTTCGCACCCCACGCACCCCCCCCCCATCAAAATGGATTCGGCCTCCCGCTTGTCACGTGGGCGGCGCGTGCCCTATGAAGCCGGGGGACTGGGGGCGGCCATTAGTCTCAGTGCGGGCGGCGAAGGCGACGGGATGAACTCCGGGCCGGGAGCGCTGCGCCCCGGCGCCGCCGTGTCCCTGCGGGTCTGCGCCGTGGGCATGCGCCCCGAGGTGCCTGTGGTGTGGCTGTGGGGGACGCTGGGCGAGCGGAACCCTAACTACGTCCGCCTGCGGCGTGAGATCCAGGCGACGGCGGGGCCGCGGCTGGCAGCTGTCCTGAAGCCCGGCGGGCTGGTGGCTGAGGGGGCTGAGCTGTGCACTGGAGACCTGGGCCTGGTGGAGGTGGTGGGGCTCTGGTACCGCTGCTGCGTGGTGAGTCGGCATGAGCAGATCTACCGTGTGTTCCTGCTGGATGAGGGCTGCACGGTGGTCACCACCCCCTATTACCTGGCGCGGGGCCGCAAGGAGCATTTCCACCTGCCGCCGGAGGTGCTGAGCTGTATTGTGGCTGATGCCATGCCCTCCGGAGGGCTCAGGGGGGCACCCAGTGGGGATGCACCAGCCTACACCTGGACGGTGGAGGCTATGGAGTTCCTCAGCTGCCTGCATGGCAAAGAGGTGTCTGGTGTGGTGCAGGCGGTGGTGACACCGCAGCTCATCGTGCTTGAGCTGCCCCAGCTGGTGGCCCAGATGTATCACCTGGGCCTAGCCAGGCAGGTCCCTCCCAGTTGGTTCTGCCAGGTGGTCAGGTGCTGCCTAACTTATAGCCAATTGAGGAACAAGCTCAAGGTGCAGCTTCCAGAATGTTCCCTTGTGACTTCTGCAGTGCCACAGCTTCTCCATGGTTTGTTGTCCTGTCAGCCTGTGTCACCTGCCTTGGATTACTTCTACCCACAGCTTCAGTTGGATATAACAGAACCTGTCTTAGTGACACATGTGTCTGACCCAGACCACATCTTCTGCCAGTTGCAGAGCCTGTCCCAGGAGATCCGTTGCCTTTCTGATACCATGCGCCACACTTACGACCAGTGGGAGCAGGATTTATTACTCAAAGTGGGTTCACCCTGTGCTGCCCGTGGCAGAGATGGCCGGTGGTACCGTGCGCTCCTGCTGGATCTTATTGCTGGGGAGCAGGACCAGCAAATGGCTCTCGTGATCTTTGTGGACTATGGCAGGAAGGAGACTGTGACCAGAGCTAACCTGCGCCATTTGCCAGTGGAGTGTTTTCGCATGCCTGTGGTGACTTATGCCTGTGCTCTTCAGGGTGTCTCAGATGGGGGTTGTGGCTGGTCCCCATGGCAGATCAATGAGCTGAAAGCGTTGGTGCTAGGCAAAGGAGTGAGTGCTCATATCAAAGCATTTGACTCCTTCGAGCACTGCTATTATGTGACCCTGTATGGGGAAAACGGCATCAACTTGAACCATCTTTTTGGGGTGCAGGCTTGCTGCCTGGTTGGCCAAACTGAGGCTCAGGAGCAGCTGGAAGTGGAAGAATCCACAGCTAAAGAACTGGAATTGCCACCAGAAGCGCTTCCTGTGTCTTTAACAGACGGAGGTTTGGCCTCTGTTTCTGTAGCTGGTGTGCACCTGAAGTTGGGCGCGTTCCATGATGCTCAGGTGTCCCACCTCCGGGACCCATCTGAGTTCTGGCTGCAGCTCCCTCAGCATCGCCGGCTGTTCAGGCGGCTGAGGCAGCGTATGTGGAATTTTTACTCCCACTCCACGAAGCTGGACGATGCTGGGTGGGACCTACAGACCGGATCCCTTTGTTGTGCCACTGGGAAAGAGGGTGCCTTTTATCGAGCGGTGATCACCAGGGTACTGAGGGATGGTGGGGTAGAAGTACACCTGGTGGACAGGGGTGATACCGAAACTGTAGATCGGTGTGCGGTAAAGGAACTGCTCCCTCAGTTCAGGGAACTACCTGCTTTAGCTTTGAAGTGTTGTTTGGCAGGTGTCTCCCCTCTGAGAGGGAGTTGGAATGAAGCATCTGTGGCTGCCTTCAGAGAGATTGTACTCGACAAGGGACTAAAGGTTCGCTTTTTGAGTGCACAGGGTGACAAATATGTGGTTGAAATTTTTGACCAGTCCCAATTAGGAGAGAAAAATGTAAGTAACCTCATGGCCCAGGGAGGGTATGCTGAATACCAGAGTTGTGAAGTGCCCAAGGCTCTCCAGAAGTCATCTGGTAAGGCTGTGAGCCAGGCCTCTTCCCCAGCAGGTGATGTGGAGCAAAACCAACTAAATGCAGGGAAGAAGCTCGGAGAAGAATCTAATCTAAAGAGAAGTGGTAGAGCCCTTAATCCCTGTACAGCTGTGATGGTCAGAGAGGGCCCTCTTGCAGCCATTAACAATTCTAAAAGTACTGACACTCTTCCTGCTCTGGAGTATGAGGGCAAGGAAAACCTGCCTGTTTCTTGGAGACAGAATTATGTGGAAATGAAGCCAAGTTTCTCTTATGGAGGTCAATTAGAAGTGGGAAATACAGTTGATGTCATTGTGTCTTATTTTGAAAATCCTAGTTATTTTTGGTGTCAGTTAAGTAGAAATTGCCATGATCTTAAGGTATTAATGGCTAAAATTCAGGAGTACTGTAAAAATTCATCCCACCCACATACTTGGCCAAGTTCTGTATGTTTAGCTCAGTACTCAGAGGATGAAAAATGGTACAGGGCTTTAATTATTAGTGAAGTTACTTCTGCAGAAAAAGTGGAAGTCGTGTATGTTGACTATGGCAACAGGGAGTTTGTTTCTCTCGAGAACCTACGCTCAATTAATGAACAATTTCTTAGGTTAGAGGCTCAGGCTTTCAGGTGCAGCCTCTACAACTTAATCCAACCAAATGGTCATGATCCTTTTGCTTGGGATGAGGAAGCTATTCAGGCTTTTCAGGAGTTTGTTGATACTTCATCGTCTCGCTTTGAACTGAAGTGTACAATATTTGCCTTGGCTTCGATAAATAATGAGCTATTTAACATTGTAGATTTAATGACACCTTTTCAGAGTGCTTGCAAGTTTCTGACCGAGAGAGGTGTGGCCAGACCTTTGTCTCCTCAAAAGTCTCTGGTATCCTTGGTTCAGCTTCGTTCTTACTATTACTCTATGCACGGTATCAAAATTGGGAGTGAGGAGGATGTTTATATTACGCATGTTGAGGATCCCTGGACATTTTACTGCCAACTAGAAAGATGTGCAGATGTCTTAGCACAGCTTACCGAGAGCATTGGTCGCCTAACTGAAACAATGACCAGCTTAAAAACCTTGCAAAGGTCTGGGAGATTGTGTCTAGCAAAGTATACTGACAATTACTGGTACAGGGGAGTAATTATGAAAACAAAACCTAATATGGAAGTCTTCTTTGTGGATTTCGGGAACACGGAGATAATAGAGAAGGATAATCTGCTTCCTTTACCCAGGGATGCTTGGGATATCTTGCTTTTGCCAATGCAGGCCATAAAGTGTTCCTTGTCTGATATATCTAATGTTCCCAAAGAAGCTACAGCGTGGTTTAAGGAAGCTATCCTAGAAAGGCAATTAAAAGCAATTGTGGTAGCAAGGGAATCTGATGGTAAACTGTTGATTGAGTTATTTGATGGTAAAACTCAAATTAATGCAAAACTGAAGGAGGAGTTAAGCTTGATAAACAATACAGGACTGTGCAGACACGTAGAAGATGAATCTTTGTGCTCTCAAAATGCAGATGGGAATGAGACTGCAGAGTCCTCTTTAAATGCAGGTAGACCTCTTGAAAGGCAAAAACGGGGCTCTGGAGACGAGGGAGGAGGGGAGAGTAGCAAAAGGCACTCCCTTGAAGATGTAAACCTTTTCCAGCCTGCTACCAAGGAAGATCTGGCAGCTGGGTTACTAGAATCTGGTGACACAATTAGCAGTAAGAAGGATGCTTTTTTGTTAAATAAAGCAGGGGAGGAGTCTCTGCTTTCTGTCCAGATGGGTGTGCAGTCAGATATTAAACCTGATGCTGAAGGCAGGTGTATAACGCTTGAAAATGTGTCTGATCTGCAACAGAAGGTAGTGCCAGCTCTTAAAGTGTCAGTGTATGTGTCTCATGTAAATGATCCGTTGGATTTTTATGTTCAACTAGAAAGTGATGAGGCTCAGCTTAACAGCATTTCGGAGAGCCTAAACAATGGGACACAAGCAAAGAGCCCTTGTGGACAGCTTTTCCAAGCAGGAGACTTAATCAGTGCTGTTTATTCAGAAGACAGCCTGTGGTATCGAGCTGTAGTGAAAGAGAAGACTTCTGACAATTTATTAAGTATACAATATATTGATTATGGTAATACCTCAGTAATTAATGTTGATCAAGCGCACAGGCTCCCTGAAGACTTGTCATCTATCCCAGCAATAAGCATTCACTGCTTCCTAGGTGGGCTTAAATGCAAAAAAAATACAATCTGGGCAGAGAAAGCAGTGCTGTACTTCACCAAGAGAACAAGTGAAGTTCTGCTGATGTGTGAATTTGTAGAGAAGGTTGAGGATAAATGGGAAGTTATTCTCAGTGACCATCAAGGTATAATAACAGTGGATTTAGCTGATGAAAATCTTACAAATAGGAAAAGGTCTTGTTCAACAGAAATACTTGATAGAGAGAACAGTGACGTGGTAACTGTGTGTGAGCCTCTGCCTCCCCAGGCACAAAATGAAACTTCCAGTGGAAGCAATTGTAAATCGTTTATCTGGAAGCCTCCAGAGGTGGGTCAGACTGTAAAAATTTATGTCACGGTGGTAAATGGTCCAGAATATTTTTGGAGTCACACTGCGGATACAGAAGACATGAACTACATAGAAGAAAAAATAGAGGAATTTGAAACCTTTGAACTAAATTCTTTGAATGATTTCAGACCTTGTATTAAAAGTGGTGATGTGTGTCTGGCAAAATATAGTCAAGATGGAAAGTTCTACAGAGCTCGAGTCTGCAGTGTAGCAGGTGACAGCATAGTTGTTAGACACGTGGATTACGGAAGCGAGGAAGCTGTTAGCTTGGAGATGGTCAGACAAATGCCCTGTGAATTGCTCAAAGTACCTAATCAAGCATTTGCTTGCTGTCTGTCAGGTTTCAATTCCTCAGAGGGCTCATGGCTTAGTGAAGCGAAAGAGAAGTTTTATAATATGACCGAAGACCTCTTATTAGAAGCTGAAGTAGTAGAAACTCGGGGAGATAAAGCTTCTGAAGTCCCTCTGTCTGTTGTCAAGCTGGAAGCTGCTGGCAAGAATATTAATGAAGAGATGAAGCCATTTTGGAAGGCTAATAAAGGAACTGGTGACAATGCTTTCTTAAACCTTGAGAACCCTGTACAGGAAAACAGATGTTCAAATAATGATATGGGTCTTTGTCTCAAAAGAGAAACTACAGCTGAGTGTCAAAGCAGCTTTGATAAAGAGATACATCTATCTGAAGGAGAGAGTGATAACAGTGTGTTACTAGAACCAACAAGAAGCTGCAGTCTTCAGATTTCGGGGAGTGAAATGAAAGCTGCAGAACAAGAATTATCTGAAGCTCCTTTGCAAGAGGATGCTGAGCTGAAAGCAGAACTGACGGGCAGTGCTTCAGCAGCCAGGTTTTTCCCAAACAATCGGGAAGAACTGCAAAGGTTGCCAGTGCTCCGGGTACAGTCGTCTTCAAGTGATGAAGCAGGGCCATTAGCAGAACTGAATCAATTAGAAATGCACTCTTCCTATGATGATCTAAAAGAGCTTGTACTGGAGCTAGAGGCGCTTTCAATGCAGTCCTCCTTTGGTGAAGAAACAAAGGAAGCTCTGGAAACAGAACCACTTGAAATGCAGAAAGCTTGGGGCAGTGAAGTGAGAGAGGAGGTGTTGGAACAGGAATCGTTTGAGCTGCCAGTTGCAAGTGAGGAGACAGAGCAGTTGGCAGCTCTGAAATTTCTTGATATCTTACCATCGCTTAATGGGAGAGGGAACTTGGTGCCTTCAGTTAGTGATGGAGAGAAGACAGACCTGATGCCTTCTGACATTGAGCTTTCTCTGGGAGAGAAGGCAGCAAAACTGGAATTGGATTTGTCTGGAACTTATAAAGCAGAAGCTAGAGAAGATGATTGGATGGAAGTAGAGTCTCCTCCCCGAAGGCTGTCTTCATCAGCTGGTAGATCTGAGAAACAACCGGATCTGAAGAGCGATGATGTACTGTCAATGCTAGGGGCTGAAATCGAGCAGCTTCTGGGACTGGTGCTGCCTAATGTGCAGCCTTCTCAGGAAGATGGGGAGGAGGAGGACTTGTTAGGGTTGGAACATGCTGCACTGCAAAGTTCTGCAAATAGGGGAAGTCAATTTCCATGTCTTACAAAAGACTTAAATCCGAGGCCTGTTTGCACTGTAAAATCATGTGACTGTGAAGTTGAGAAACAAAAGGAGTGGCAGAAGAAGGAGGATGACTGTTACGTGGAAGAATGGATGAAACAAGACTTGACTGACTTATTTAAAGAATGTGCAAATACACTTGTTCCATCTTCTGACTGTAAGCCTGGGGATGAAGTAGAAAAAAAGCAAAACAAGAACCTGGCTGACTGTGGTGCAGGTAAAGTATCTGATTTTTAAGGAGTTCAGTAATCAAAATGTACACATTCAAACTTGAGAATAGCTTTCTTGTAGAAACCTAATTGTTATTCCCTAGTACTATATTGGTGTTAATGTCAGTATGCTTTGATGGGTTAAGACATTGAGGTATCTCATGGGTAATAATGTGACAGTCTAGCAACAACTAATCTAACTTGGAGAGGTCAATGATTTTATGTTGTAAATATACTTCTTAACATGAAATGCATTTTCA
The DNA here is from genome assembly GCF_001431845.1 of Calidris pugnax. Classification (NCBI taxonomy): domain Eukaryota; kingdom Metazoa; phylum Chordata; class Aves; order Charadriiformes; family Scolopacidae; genus Calidris; species Calidris pugnax. The sequence goes on from NW_015091112.1 coordinate 1,242,465, forward strand.
AGATTGTTCAGGATGACAAATGCTTAACTTTCAAATACTTATTAAGTAAAAGTAGTTTGGAGGGAGGCAGGGGAGTATGGGAGCAGGTTTGTGAGGCATTGGAGTGTTTTGGAGGGTTTTTTTCCTGTGGTTTTTTTTCCTTCCTCCTTCATTGATATGTCATCACTTTTGTAGAACACAATGAGTATACTTGTAATCTGGAGGGCTTTGCTGTTGGTTCCAAGTGTGTGGTGTGGAGCTCTCTAAAATGGTGCGAAGCTCGCATTTTGGAAATATCTGAAAAAGGTACCAGGGTAAGTATGGTTTGAATATGCTTTCTGCATTCTTAAGATCTGGTACTTCTTTGGTCTTCCTCCAAACTTTGAATATGTTGCAGAAGTCTGTTACAGAATTTAAAACTTGGCATTGCAAAGGCTGGTTCTGGACTTGCAGACTATGTACAAGGAGCTGTGTCTCAAAGAGAGCAGATGTTGTTTGTCAGCACTTGATATTCCCTTCACTTCTTCCCCTGCATTGGCTGGGAAAGCTGAAGGATCTGGCTCCCGTTTGAGATGCATATTCATACGTGTGTGTGTTCTATCTGCCTGCAAGTTGCTGTTTTGCTACAGAGCTGTGTGCCATTAAATACAGAACTTGGCATTGTTTGATGCCTTAGTACTAGAACAGTGGAAACTTGGGAAGAAACTGGAATTATACTGCCATTAATAAAGAATACACAACTATTCCTACTTCAGTGCTATGTGTATTGAATTAGTGTTTGGTGGGTGCTAACTTTAACAGTGGACTGTAATCTAATGGGCTGCCTTGTTCTATGGCTGTTCAAGCTATGGGATAAATGAGAAGTCTTCCTCCAGGGCAACTGTCTGTGTGTGTATATATGCATATGCACAGACACTATACTTAAGTAAAAGGGCCTTTAAGTTGTAATTTAAGGTTGCAAATCCTTACACTTAATGAAAGTAACTTTTTGTAAAACTGAATGCCTGAGAACAGGGAAGGCAACTTTTTTTGCTAGTAGATTCCTTGTGTATCTAAAGCTAACCTCAGCTGTGTTCAGATGGGTGTCAGGTAGGTAGTGATAGCCCTATTCATGAGTTTCCTACTGATTCTGATCTAGTAGGTGTTTTCCAGCCTTCCTCTCTCATCATACTTGGGTTAGAAGCCTGGGAGAGTCTTGAGCAGATTCAGTATTAGATGTTAACTTGCTCTTCCTTGTGAGGTCCTGACTGAAATCCTTCTCAAAGGCAGGGAGTCCTCAATTGTGTTTTCCTACTACTGTGTCTTATTTGCTATGTGTATTCTCAGGATCCATTGCTGTGCTAGATACAGTTTGACTCTGTCTGTACAGGTCTTGATTCTCTCCAGTGGCAATGAGGAGATTGTGGATCCTGAGAACGTCTGGAACGGTATTCCTGACTGGGCTGGCAGATCATCTGAGGTATGGCCATGTGGTGGTGGACTGGGCAGGACAGTACCCATTTTTGGAAAGGGCGCTCCAAATTTAGTTGTGATTCTTTCTGTGTCACCATGAAAATAGAAAGACAAAGTTGCATTAATCTAAATCTGTGTTCATGCTAACTACTAGAAGCACAGGGTTTATCTTTAAGACATCATATTGTCCTTACTTCTCTCATGGATCTCTGTGGAGACTATAGACACTTGTATCAATCTATTATATAACTGATATAATTTATGTAAACTATTTATATAAACTGTCAGGCATCTGGCCTGAAGACTGTGGATCCAGTCTGGGAATAGATTAATGAAAACAGTTTGAAGGAAGAAATGTTACTGGAAGACTACTATTAATCAAGAGCTGTAGAACAATGCTCGTGATGTGTAGCTTTCAACAGATCATGCCAATAGGAACTAACTCCTAAATCATGAAAAATACTTCTATTATGAAGTAATTAGGAAATTATAGTAAGGTTTTCACCGGTGGTCTTCATGAAGTACCCATGAATGAAAAGCTCATGTCTGGAACCCAGAACTTGGGTTGTTTGCCATGCTACTGGCAATGGTAACAATCAATTTCTGGTTCATTCTTCACATGCAGTTTTTGCATCAAAGCAAAAAGTGTGCAGAAGACCTCTGTACTGAGTTGTAAGGGGGTAAAACAGTGGTAAATAAGAGTCCATCAGTGCTGATGTTAAAAGCTACTCTAGTATTAAAGGAAGCCCCTCAATGGAGAGCTATCTTGGCAGTAGTGCCATCTTCCTAATAGAATCCCTTTCTGTTTAGGCACTAACCCCTGCAACAGAAAACTTACCAGAGGAGTCCTTACCTCAAGGTAAGACTACCTTAAACCTTCCAAAGAGGTTATGTACTCCGTGGTTGGATGCTTTCTAGTTTTCTAGAAAACGCTCTACTTTAGAAAATACAGTTGAAACTTCTTTTTTTTTTCTTTTCTTTGATCTTATGTATTTAATACTGTTGCAATTTTCTTAGTAGCATTAGCTTCTGTGCTATCAGTTTAATGGTGAATACATGCAATGAAAGCTGTTACTCTGTCTTGGTTAGAAATCAGGGTAGTGTTTATTTAGTCAGCTTAGTAGACTGAGCCTCTTGGACAAGATGGGGTGGTTACACCTAAGTTATAGATCTCTGGTAAGGTTTTGAGCAGTGGCCACCAGCATGGTACTCTTGCTCATGTTTCTGAGGCAGGGTGAGCGACTGCCAGGCAGACCCTACTAAGCGTGGTAGTTTGGGATTGGAATGCCCCAATCCTTTAACAAATCTTGGTCTATGAATCTAAGCCCATAATAATACCAGCTTAGTTGTTGTAAGGATGGTTTGTGACTAGTGCACGTACATCTTTATTGTTACTTCAAAATTTTGAAGTGTTACTGGCAAACACCAATTCTGTTTACCAAAGAAAATAATACAAGTTCGTTCTTATTATATATTATTTCTATAATCTGTGGAGTGATAGAGCAGTTCTGGTGGAAAGGGACCTTTGGAGGTGCTCAAAGCAGGGTCAACTAGATCAGGTTGCTTAGGACTTTCAGGTCTAGAATCTATTCAAGGATAGAAACAGCAGAACCTCTGTGGGCAACTTGTTCCTATGTTTGACCGGTGGTGGCCTGATGGTGGCTGATCTAAGCTCAAGGAGAGAGAGCATTTGTGTTCTCAGTGATTGAACTGGTAATGGTATTTCAGTGCAACTATGCTGAAAGCTGACTGTGTATGGGTAACAAATAATGGAGCCTGCAACAGAGACTTAGTCACCTGTTGGCAAAAAGGCAGTTGAAAACAATTAAAATGTTAAACTGGTGAATCTACAAATCGTCCCTCAATTGCCTCACTCAAATGCAGCATTACTCTTGATCTTGCTGCTTCTGGTTTTGATAATACTTCAACACTTCATTTTGGGCTTCCCCCCCCTCTTTGGTTGCTAATTATTATTGTCCAAATCTGCCAATTGTCTGTGTTCTCAAATACTCTGTAGGGTGTTAGTGCATGCACCCTCAGCAACGGTGCAGAAAACATGGCCAAGGTCATGCAGAACTGCATCTTGCTGCACATGTGGGTCACTGCCTAGAAAGGTGGTTTGAGTAGAAGGTACCTGATCCACAGGATGTAAAAAAAACTCCTGGAGTGGCTCATGCTCAGGCCACTGAGGGGTGGAATGGCTTGAACTCGTAACTGAGATCTGGGAGCACCGCTCTCTTCATCGTCTTGGGCAGTTCTGTTGTTTCAACTATTTTATGAAGTTATTGTAGAAGGATAAGTGTAGCCTTTTAATATGGTCCAGTCTGTTGATGACATTTGGTCTGAAGCCTTGTAGAGCTATGACTTCAGATATTAATGCATTTATATGAGTTTACAGGAACATCTTGATGGGTCTAATCTGTTTTTATTCCCTGTAGAAAAGCAAACTGGCTGCAGTTCAGATTTAGCTGAAGATCCTCATGTCCTCCAACATTCCTGAAACCAAGTGACACATTGGCCACATGAAGCTGAAAAGTACCTCTTGTATACATTTCCATGGAAATGTATTTTGATGGAAAGAAGAACACAGGCAAAGCATTGAGCATTCCTTCTGCTGGACAAATGCCTGTAGCTACTGTACTTCCCTGTGAAGGAATGGTGCTTGTGGGTAGACTGTCATTGTCACCTGGGCTTCTTACAGCTGTACTTTCTTTACTAAAGTAAGGATTTGCCTCTTGACTGGAATTCTTTACTGGATCTATGTGTGCACTAACTTGTATCTAGCTGTTGGTGGGTGATTCTTGAACAAAGGTTTCTTGTGAGTTGCTGTACAGGCTACTGTGTTGCACAACACTTTCTGATGTTTGCTTTTTGAAAAGTTGCATTGTTAACTATGGTTTCTTTTTTTTTTTCTAAGAAAAATTGAGGGGGTTTGGGTGGGTTTTTTTGGGGGGCAGGTGGGGGTTGATGTAGGGTTTTTTCTCTGTAGGGAAACAGTTGTTTTGGGTTGGAGCCCTGCACTTGGTGCTGTACTAAAGCAATGGAAGAAGCTGGAATAAAGCTTTGGCTAGCATATGCTCATCAGTGTTTTGTTAATGACTTGGGTCCTTTCCCTGTGTGTAAGCCCAAATGCTGTATGTGTGTGAGTATCTTACTTGTGCTGGACTTCGATGTAGCCAGGCACATCCTGCACTTACTGGTTCTGTTCTGACCCAGAGCAGTTCTCTAGGGCACAGAATGATATGGGATTGGAAGGACCTCTGGAGATTACCTAATCCAAGCCCCTGCCAAAGCAGGTCCACCCAGAGCAGGTTGCACAGGAACGTGTCCAGGCGGGTTTTGAATGTCTCCAGAGATGGAGACTCCACCACCTCTCTGGGCAGACTCTTCCAGGGCTCTGCCACCCTCAAAGTAAAGAAGTTCCTCTGCATGTTTAGATGGAACTTCTTATGTTCAAGTCTGTGCCCATTTCCTCTTGTCCTGTCATTGGGCACCACTGAAAAAAGGCTGGCTCCATCCTCTTGACCCACCCTTTAAGTATTTGTAGGCATTGATCAGATCCCCCTTCAATCTTCTCTTCTCCAGACTAAAAAGAACTAAGTCCCTCAGCCTTAGAGAGATGCTCCAGGCCCCTCATAATCTTTGTAGTCCTCTGCTGTACACTCTCCAGCAGTTCCCTGTCCTCCTTGAACTGGGGAGCCCAAAACTGGACCCAGTGCTCCAGATGGGGCCTCGCCAGGTCAGAGTGGAGTATGACCTCCCTCCACCTGCTGCTCATGCTTCTTGATGCCTGTGAGCTGTGCTGAATGCTTTGAAACACCATGCAGTCACATACAAAATAGAACTTGTATTTTTGACATGGCCTTAATTGTACTAATTAAAGATGAAGCCTTTTCTCCAGACATGGAGCAGACCTACCAGAACAGTCAGAGTGGAGTATGACCTCCCTCCACCTGCTGCTCATGCTTCTTGATGCCTGTGAGCTGTGCTGAATGCTTTGAAACACCATGCAGTCACATACAAAATAGAACTTGTATTTTTGACATGGCCTTAATTGTACTAATTAAAGATGAAGCCTTTTCTCCAGACATGGAGCAGACCTACCAGAACAGTTTTGCTGCGTGTGTACAGTTCCATAAGGCCTTCTTAAAACAGCTGCAGCTTATCTCACCTTTTATTCTCCACCTCCTGTTGAAAAGGGTTTTCTATTTTCCAGTCCTGTTCCATGCTCCTGGTATAGCACAGGTTCTTCCTCCTTTTCTGAGGCTGTGGATTTTTCATACTGCCATAATGTTTTAGGAACCTAGGATCTCTGACACTAATAGTCTGGCTGAGGATCACAGATCTCAAGTGTTGGTGTGTACTCAAAAAGGGAAACGCTTGCATGTTTGTTCCCTTAATAAAGACAACACACGATGGTAGGCTGGATAGAATTTAATTCAATTCTGAAAAACATGTCTTGGGTGTTGTTGCAATCTCAGGTTAAGATCACATATAATATAAATACTTAATTACACTGTTAACTGCTTTGCTTGTTCCACTTGCTTCAGTTTTGTTTGTAACCTGATTTTGAAACAAACAGGCTACAGTTAGAAGTAGTCCCGCTTCTGCGAGGCTGATTCAGTTAGAAGTCACCCTTCCGTGTGGCAGCTTCGAAGAGTTTTGTTCTAAAAATTAGAACCTTCTTTAGCCAACCACAAATCAGCTGCTTCTACTGACAGATACAGACAGCAGTGCTGGTACCTGGACAAAGATGAGAGTCTGAACACCATGAGAGACATCAAGATGATTGAGCAATGCTTCCATAGTCCTTTTTAAAAGGAGTGGTAGAAGTGACACATCATTTCTGTGATTTCACCTATAACAGTAGGACTGAGTGATAGTGGTAATAGAGAGATTAACCAGAGGTGCTACTTGGAGCTTTGCCGAAGGGGAATTACAGTTACTACAACAAGAGTGATCATTTCAGCAGCTTTTGGAATGGAAACATCCTCTGAGTATGGCAATAAACACAGATCTTAAATGTTAAGTGGATTAAGTTCATATGAGAAGTCCTGTGTCTGAACAAACACTTTTCTCAGCTGTTATCTTAAACTATTTCCTGTGGCTTTCACTGTGACTTTTATTAAAATAAGACAGTTTTGAAGACCACCTTCTGCTGGCACCTCTCTGACTAGAAGGAGCAAAAACCTGCTCCAACTCTCAGCTGTTGTCAGAGCACAGCTGAAATACTAGGTAGTTTAGTAACAACTTAAAGATATATTTTTTTTCTTACACTGCAAAAAAAGCTTGCTGGATGTGAACTGACTTCAAGCTTGGTAAGCAGAATTTTAGTTGAATTCCTTGCAGCTTAATCTCTCTGCAAACTTGATTTTAAGTCAAAACCAGAAAAAGCATTTAAATTGCCATCCAGTGATTTTTTTTTCCCCCCAGCTGCCTCCAAAGCAGAAGTTACCCTGTTGCAGTATTTCAAAGAATCCCACAAATTCATTTGAACTAAAACCTCTCTATATTTTCAAGATAATGTAACCTAATGTCTTATCTTTATTTTCTTGTTCCACACCCCAAAAGCTGTGTAGGTGGCCAATACTATCACGTGTCGGAGCAATGTCTGGCCAACATTAGTGTCCTGATGTCTGTGGCATTTTCAGTACTTTTTTGTATTCTTTATTCAGGTTCAGCTGGAGATAAGTCAATATTGGTTCCAGGAATAACATTGGGTCCTATGCCATCCACAAGAGAATCCCACTTATCGAAATCTTTCTTGAGATCTATAAAATGCAGAAAAGAAAACCCAAGTGGAATGAATTGTCAGCTTTTTGTAAAGTTACATCAAAAAATTAAATTACAGTACAAATGAATCAACGTGGCAAAGAGGGGAGGCAAGATGTTTTAAGGAGGGAAAAATGACACCAGGTTTTTATATATTGGAATAAAACTGCAATGTTCCTCCTCTGAATTGCTTAAATTGCAAAAGTAACTAACAAGCCTCTAGAAGAAGAATCTGACTTGTTTTTTCTACTTAAACTTTTCTGACACACTTCCTTTTGGTTTTGTTCTAAAGAGAATGGTTACATAAAAAACTTCATAGGAATTAAGTATTAATTCGACTTCATACTTCGATATAGACAGATAACTTACTCAAGTGTTTCTGCAGGAAGGCTAATGAAGCATGATTGCTGATATCAATAGCTTCATTTGGATCTATTTCTCCTTTTAATTTGAAGAATCTTCCAATGAGTCCTCCGCTCACAAAGGTGAAGTCAGGAAAGCTCTGATGCACTGACCCCCTGCAAGCAGAACAAGGATCAACAAACAGGCTTGTAAGAACACACTCGTCCCATTAAAAGATGCCACGGGTTGCCCAGATCTCTTGAAAGCCAGTCACGCATCTTGCGCTGTCGTCTTTTGCAGAAGCAGATAAACCAGTTCATCTCAGGAGCATGCAAGATCAGCAGTAAATTCTGTCCTATCCGTAGAAGGGAGGAAGTTTTGTGTTTACTGTAAGTCGCTGTAATTGCAACGACAGTAAAGGGTAGGCTTGGCATAGCTTCAAGACCAAGCCGTGTCCCTGCTGGAAGGTGGATTACAGAGCCACCCACTCCCCTGCACGCCCTGCTTTCACTAGGGGAGTGCAGAACTGCTCCCAGAAGGTGATTTGAAGTGTTCAGACAGAGATCATAGAATCATAGAATCGTCTAGGTTGGAAGAGACCCTTGGGATCATCGAGTCCAACCATCTACCCTACTCTACAAAGTCCTCCCCTACACCATGTCCCTTAGCACTGCATCTAAACGGCCCTTAAACACAGCCAGGGATGGTGACTCCACCCCCTCCCTGGGCAGCCTGTTCCAATGCCCGACCACTCTTTCGGTGAAAAATTCTTTCCTAATGTTCAATCTAAACCTACCCTGTTGGAGCTTGAAGCCATGATGCACGAAGTCCAGAGCAAAACTTGTGCCCTGGAGCAGGAACACACACCTTGGAGTATCTCCCACTTAGGGTTACTGTCTGCTTTGAGGGAGGTCTCTGTCTCCACTGTGGGGACACGCTGCTGTCTAATTTAAACCTGGGCCATGGGGAAGTACTGACTGACTGTCTGTCTGCAGTTACATGTAACCAAAGCTCCAACAGGAGAATAAAGATTCATCTTCAGACACAGAAAGGATGAATAATCCTCAACACTTACTTGATAGTGATCATTTTCTTGTTTGCATCGTTGGAGCTGAGTTTCTTCATCTTTAAGATATTATCAGCCCACTGGAATTTTTCAGAGTTGATAAAAAGCAGCGGTTGCTGGACGCTGTTTTGGTAAATGTCATCACCTACTGGAAGCATCCATGCATCGAGGGCAATGCCACACCTGTCAAAAACCACTGCATATTGTCACAGGGGCAGAAAGCTTGATATGGAAGTTCTCACCATGCTTTGATTTGCAGGACACATGAGAAAGAGAAACTCTCTATGATACTGAACAGGTAAACAATAATGAATCATTTTGTTTCAAAATGATTTCTACTCTGGGGGAAGAGAATTAATCCATTATTGCATTTGTTGTCACCACTGCCAGGTGCAGCTGGGCACAGAAGCTTCTGCAGGGTCCCACAGTATCAGGATATAATATGATACAACAACCATTATGTTCCACCACATCCCCACAGCTGAAAGAAGCATGACTTGAGAAAACAAGACATGCCCAACAAAACTGCTAATTAAGTAGTTGGGGGATCTTAGGTAAGGTCCCCTGCTCCAGATTTCTCAAGTTCCAAATGTCTCTTGCCTTGTTTTGCCTACTTACCTGAATCTTATTTCTTTGCTGAGACTCTCAATAACTGTAGCACCACCAAAAGAGTGTCCCATCACAGCTATTCTGCTAGTATCAACAGAATCCTGTCAAAAAAATCCAGGTGCTGTAAGAGACTTTCTTTCCCAAACTTTTTTTTTTTTTGAAAGGGAATAATTTATTAGGCAATAGATCTTATTGAAGTGGGAAGAGCATCATTTCAGCTCCACTACTATCTATCCAGCTGGGGATGACCTGATAGATGTTCATAGATTTACAGTGTGATCTTCAGAATAGTTTACAGGAACCAGTTTAGAAATAGAAGAGGGAAACCAGAAGCATTATTAGGCGTTTAACAAAACGCAGTCAGAGCTTTTCACTTCACTCACTTTTAGGCTATTCCAGTCAAAGTTTGAATTTAGTACATTCATCACTTCCTCTCCTGAATTGATTTTAAGAATGAGATTGAGAGCTTTGATACACTCCTGCGCTCTTTGCTGCACCTGGGGAGAAAGAGAAGTGGGGTCAGAGCAGTGGAAGGAATTCTCAGACAGCTGCTAGGCTTGCTGGCCCTTTGCACACAAGATTTACTCTCATTTTTTCCCCCCCCATAAATGCCTGATACAATAATGACTATTCTGAACTGCAGAATGGGAACTGTGAAATGGAACTCGGACGAGGTCTGACTAACAACAAAACTGACCTCTGGAGGTCCAAAGAGTCGAAGCTCTTGTGTAGATCCTCTGCACGTGGAGGAATTTATCACTACAACACGTGCCAAAGACCTTCCTCACTTGGAGAAGGAGTTGTTGGGATGTACAAAGGCTTAAGTTGCACAACTACAAGGAAGGCTGACTTGTGGCTCCTCCTCATGCTCACACTGATGAGCAAATGTCATTACATCACTTGCCCCATCTGCATGATAGCTTTGAAACTGTCTTTACACCGGATAAACCCAAAATAAGAAAGAACCAAGAAGCCCTTCCCATTGTATATTTATACACATTCTTGAAAACTGTACTAAACCTGTTGTAAATAAAGGTTTTCATTGTTTGGTATAAGAAGTAGTTTTGATTTTGATATTTTAGTAAAAGAAAAGCTTCAAAAAGAACCAAAGAACGGTCCTTGAGAACTGCAGTGTGTAGGCAGCCAGCAAGATGTTCTGTGCATCACAGAATTTCAACTAAATCTCTATTTCCTGACTTCTCTACTAGCGAAATTTGCTGGTAATGGCTTCTGGAGGTTGTTTGCAAGCTCAGATACGTTGTATTTAGACTCGTAAGTAGGATGTTGTATGCACATAGGAAATGACACTTGTCCTGCTGTCTGTATGGCCCAGGGAGATAAACGCCTCCCCGGCTGAGTTGTCCTTAGCTGGAAGAAAACACTCCCATATTTTAAAGGTCGATTCTATGCTTGGAAGATCTCGCCAGTATGGCCATACCACATCTAGCACAGATGCTGCTTATAATGCAGGAAGTCTGCATTTTTTACATTGCTATAAACCACGTTAAAGTGTGAAGAAGACGAAGCAGCCATGATTCATCTTGCTACCCAGCAGCAAACATAAGCCAAGGCAAGCCTGAGGGCACACAAACTCTCAAATTTAACTCTGTGTCACTTAAAGACTGGGCTGGGCAGGAAAAGTGTGAAGACACAGAGAAGAAACAGAAAGTTGAGTGGAACCAGAGGAGGAACAGCTGAGTTTTAGGAACCTAGGATCTCTGACACTAATAGTCTGGCTGAGGATCACAGATCTCAACTGTTGGTGCATACTCAAAAAGAGAAAAACTTGCATGTTTGTTCCCTTAATAAAGACAACACACGATGGTAGGCTGGATAGAATTTAATTCAATTCTGAAAAACATGTCTTGGGTGTTGTTGCAATCTCAGGTTAAGATCACATATAATATAAATACTTAATTACACTGTTAACTGCTTTGCTTGTTCCACTTGCTTCAGTTTTGTTTGTAACCTGATTTTGAAACAAACAGGCTACAGTTAGAAGTAGTCCCGCTTCTGCGAGGCTGATTCAGTTAGAAGTCACCCTTCCGTGTGGCAGCTTCGAAGAGTTTTGTTCTAAAAATCAGAACCTTCTTTAACCATCCACATAGTCAGCTGCTTCTACTGACAGATACAGACAGCAGTGTATCTGGACAAAGACGAGAGTCTGAACACCATGAGAGACATCAAGACAGAACCTTCTTTAACCATCCACATAGTCAGCTGCTTCTACTGACAGATACAGACAGCAGTGCTGGTACCTGGACAAAGATGAGAGTCTGAACACCATGAGAGACATCAAGATGATTGAGCAATGCTTCCATAGTCCTTTTTAAAAGGAGTGGTAGAAGTGACACATCATTTCTGTGATTTCACCTATAACAGTAGGACTGAGTGATAGTGGTAATAGAGAGATTAACCAGAGGTGCTACTTGGAGCTTTGCCGAAGGGGAATTACAGTTACTACAACAAGAGTGATCATTTCAGCAGCTTTTGGAATGGAAACATCCTCTGAGTATGGCAATAAACACAGATCTTAAATGTTAAGTGGATTAAGTTCATATGAGAAGTCCTGTGTCTGAACAAACACTTTTCTCAGCTGTTATCTTAAACTATTTCCTGTGGCTTTCACTGTGACTTTTATTAAAATAAGACAGTTTTGAAGACCACCTTCTGCTGGCACCTCTCTGACTAGAAGGAGCAAAAACCTGCTCCAACTCTCAGCTGTTGTCAGAGCACAGCTGAAATACTAGGTAGTTTAGTAACAACTTAAAGATATATTTTTTTTCTTACACTGCAAAAAAAGCTTGCTGGATGTGAACTGACTTCAAGCTTGGTAAGCAGAATTTTAGTTGAATTCCTTGCAGCTTAATCTCTCTGCAAACTTGATTTTAAGTCAAAACCAGAAAAAGCATTTAAATTGCCATCCAGTGATTTTTTTTTCCCCCCAGCTGCCTCCAAAGCAGAAGTTACCCTGTTGCAGTATTTCAAAGAATCCCACAAATTCATTTGAACTAAAACCTCTCTATATTTTCAAGATAATGTAACCTAATGTCTTATCTTTATTTTCTTGTTCCACACCCCAAAAGCTGTGTAGGTGGCCAATACTATCACGTGTCGGAGCAATGTCTGGCCAACATTAGTGTCCTGATGTCTGTGGCATTTTCAGTACTTTTTTGTATTCTTTATTCAGGTTCAGCTGGAGATAAGTCAATATTGGTTCCAGGAATAACATTGGGTCCTATGCCATCCACAAGAGAATCCCACTTATCGAAATCTTTCTTGAGATCTATAAAATGCAGAAAAGAAAACCCAAGTGGAATGAATTGTCAGCTTTTTGTAAAGTTACATCAAAAAATTAAATTACAGTACAAATGAATCAACGTGGCAAAGAGGGGAGGCAAGATGTTTTAAGGAGGGAAAAATGACACCAGGTTTTTATATATTGGAATAAAACTGCAATGTTCCTCCTCTGAATTGCTTAAATTGCAAAAGTAACTAACAAGCCTCTAGAAGAAGAATCTGACTTGTTTTTTCTACTTAAACTTTTCTGACACACTTCCTTTTGGTTTTGTTCTAAAGAGAATGGTTACATAAAAAGCTTCATAGGAATTAAGTATTAATTCAACTTCATATTTTGATATAGACAGATAACTTACTCAAGTGTTTCTGCAGGAAGGCTAATGAAGCATGATTGCTGATATCAATAGCTTCATTTGGATCTATTTCTCCTTTTAATTTGAAGAATCTTCCAATGAGTCCTCCGCTCACAAAGGTGAAGTCAGGAAAGCTCTGATGCACTGACCCCCTGCAAGCAGAACAAGGATCAACAAACAGGCTTGTAAGAATGCACTCGTCCCATTAAAAGATGCCACGGGTTGCCCAGATCTCTTGAAAGCCAGTCACGCATCCTACGCTGTCGTCTTTTGCAGAAGCAGATAAACCAGTTCATCTCAGGAGCATGCAAGATCAGCAGTAAATTCTGTCCTATCCGTAGAAGGGAGGAAGTTTTGTGTTTACTGTAAGTCGCTGTAATTGCAACGACAGTAAAGGGTAGGCTTGGCATAGCTTCAAGACCAAGCCGTGTCCCTGCTGGAAGGTGGATTACAGAGCCACCCGCTCCCCTGCACGCCGTGCTTTCACTAGGGGAGTGCAGAACTGCTCCCAGAAGGTGATTTGAAGTGTTCAGACAGAGATCATAGAATCATAGAATCGTCTAGGTTGGAAGAGACCCTTGGGATCATCGAGTCCAACCATCTACCCTACTCTACAAAGTCCTCCCCTACACCATGTCCCTTAGCACTGCATCTAAACGGCCCTTAAACACAGCCAGGGATGGTGACTCCACCCCCTCCCTGGGCAGCCTGTTCCAATGCCCGACCACTCTTTCGGTGAAAAATTCTTTCCTAATGTTCAATCTAAACCTACCCTGTTGGAGCTTGAAGCCATGATGCACGAAGTCCAGAGCAAAACTTGTGCCCTGGAGCAGGAACACACACCTTGGAGTATCTCCCACTTAGGGTTACTGTCTGCTTTGAGGGAGGTCTCTGTCTCCACTGTGGGGACACGCTGCTGTCTAATTTAAACCTGGGCCATGGGGAAGTACTGACTGACTGTCTGTCTGCAGTTACATGTAACCAAAGCTCCAACAGGAGAATAAAGATTCATCTTCAGACACAGAAAGGATGAATAATCCTCAACACTTACTTGATAGTGATCATTTTCTTGTTTGCATCGTTGGAGCTGAGTTTCTTCATCTTTAAGATATTATCAGCCCACTGGAATTTTTCAGAGTTGATAAAAAGCAGCGGTTGCTGGACGCTGTTTTGGTAAATGTCATCACCTACTGGAAGCATCCATGCATCGAGGGCAATGCCACACCTGTCAAAAACCACTGCATATTGTCACAGGGGCAGAAAGCTTGATATGGAAGTTCTCACCATGCTTTGATTTGCAGGACACATGAGAAAGAGAAACTCTCTATGATACTGAACAGGTAAACAATAATGAATCATTTTGTTTCAAAATGATTTCTACTCTGGGGGAAGAGAATTAATCCATTATTGCATTTGTTGTCACCACTGCCAGGTGCAGCTGGGCACAGAAGCTTCTGCAGGGTCCCACAGTATCAGGATATAATATGATACAACAACCATTATGTTCCACCACATCCCCACAGCTGAAAGAAGCATGACTTGAGAAAACAAGACATGCCCAACAAAACTGCTAATTAAGTAGTTGGGGGATCTTAGGTAAGGTCCCCTGCTCCAGATTTCTCAAGTTCCAAATGTCTCTTGCCTTGTTTTGCCTACTTACCTGAATCTTATTTCTTTGCTGAGACTCTCAATAACTGTAGCACCACCAAAAGAGTGTCCCATCACAGCTATTCTGCTAGTATCAACAGAATCCTGTCAAAAAAATCCAGGTGCTGTAAGAGACTTTCTTTCCCAAACTTTTTTTTTTTTTGAAAGGGAATAATTTATTAGGCAATAGATCTTATTGAAGTGGGAAGAGCATCATTTCAGCTCCACTACTATCTATCCAGCTGGGGATGACCTGATAGATGTTCATAGATTTACAGTGTGATCTTCAGAATAGTTTACAGGAACCAGTTTAGAAATGGAAGAGGGAAACCAGAAGCATTATTAGGCGTTTAACAAAACGCAGTCAGAGCTTTTCACTTCACTCACTTTTAGGCTATTCCAGTCAAAGTTTGAATTTAGTACATTCATCACTTCCTCTCCTGAATTGATTTTAAGAATGAGATTGAGAGCTTTGATACACTCCTGCGCTCTTTGCTGCACCTGGGGAGAAAGAGAAGTGGGGTCAGAGCAGTGGAAGGAATTCTCAGACAGCTGCTAGGCTTGCTGGCCCTTTGCACACAAGATTTACTCTCATTTTTTCCCCCCCCATAAATGCCTGATACAATAATGACTATTCTGAACTGCAGAATGGGAACTGTGAAATGGAACTCGGACGAGGTCTGACTAACAACAAAACTGACCTCTGGAGGTCCAAAGAGTCGAAGCTCTTGTGTAGATCCTCTGCACGTGGAGGAATTTATCACTACAACACGTGCCAAAGACCTTCCTCACTTGGAGAAGGAGTTGTTGGGATGTACAAAGGCTTAAGTTGCACAACTACAAGGAAGGCTGACTTGTGGCTCCTCCTCATGCTCACACTGATGAGCAAATGTCATTACATCACTTGCCCCATCTGCATGATAGCTTTGAAACTGTCTTTACACCGGATAAACCCAAAATAAGAAAGAACCAAGAAGCCCTTCCCATTGTATATTTATACACATTCTTGAAAACTGTACTAAACCTGTTGTAAATAAAGGTTTTCATTGTTTGGTATAAGAAGTAGTTTTGATTTTGATATTTTAGTAAAAGAAAAGCTTCAAAAAGAACCAAAGAACGGTCCTTGAGAACTGCAGTGTGTAGGCAGCCAGCAAGATGTTCTGTGCATCACAGAATTTCAACTAAATCTCTATTTCCTGACTTCTCTACTAGCGAAATTTGCTGGTAATGGCTTCTGGAGGTTGTTTGCAAGCTCAGATACGTTGTATTTAGACTCGTAAGTAGGATGTTGTATGCACATAGGAAATGACACTTGTCCTGCTGTCTGTATGGCCCAGGGAGATAAACGCCTCCCCGGCTGAGTTGTCCTTAGCTGGAAGAAAACACTCCCATATTTTAAAGGTCGATTCTATGCTTGGAAGATCTCGCCAGTATGGCCATACCACATCTAGCACAGATGCTGCTTATAATGCAGGAAGTCTGCATTGTTTACATTGCTATAAACCATGTTAAAGTGTGAAGAAGATGAAGCAGCCATGATTCATCTTGCTACCCAGAAGCAAACAAAAGCCAAGGCAAGCCTGAGGGCACACAAACTCTCAAATTTAACTCTGTGTCACTTAAAGACTGGGCTGGGCAGGAAAAGTGTGAAGACACAGAGAAGAAACAGAAAGTTGAGTGGAACCAGAGGAGGAACAGCTGACTAAGCCTGACGGTGCAACTTTGTGGGGGAAGTAATTCATGCTCTGAGCAAAGCTGCTGTTGGCTTTCCCATCTTCAGGAATGTAGGGCTTAATGCATTTTTATCTATCCCCCAAGTCATGGCAGAAGACTGCAGACATGGCCAATGGAAAGAGCTGGCTGGTTTGTCCTAAATCCCCCCCTTCTACCTCCCCCCAGGAGCACAGACTCGGATGGGTACCTGCTTATGGCGCAAGAAGCGCTCTTCCTCTCCAGTTTTTAGTTTCCTGTAGTAGATCCACTCCTTCTCCATGTTCGACGTAGACTCTTCCTGCGATTCAGAAACGGACCTTTTTTTACAATAATACGTTGCTGAAGCAGATTCGTCTCTGGAATATCAACAAAAGGTAATTTCTGGGGATGTATTCCGTTTGGTTTGAGATGAAGTCAGCAGAAGTTTTACATTTCACTTGTCTCAAGAGATCCAGCGACCAACCAGTGCTGCTGCAGTCACAACTGAGTGTAGACAGACCTTCTACATAATGCAATAACCCCACCACAACTCCCACCTCCTTTATATTCTCCAGGTTCTAACAATAAGAGAGGGAAAAGCAGCGTGTCTGGAGAATGATGAACCCTATCTACCCTGGAACTTTTCATTCAAAGGCTTATCTAAGCAAATTCCTTTTTCATCGGTAAGAGTTGAGCGGGTCCAGAGAAGGGCGACAAAGATGGTGAGGGGTCTGGAGAATAAGTCTTATGAGGAGAGGCTGAGGGAGCTGGGGTTATTCAGCCTGGAGAAGAGGAGGCTGAGGGGAGACCTTATTGCTCTCTACAACTACCTGAAAGGAGGGTGTAGAGAGGGGGGGGTCGGTCTCTTTTCTCAAGTCACAGGCGACAGGACAAGAGGAAATGGCCTCAAGTTGCGCCAGGGGAGGTTCAGGCTGGATATTAGGAAAAATTTTGTCAGTGAAAGGGTTCTCAGCCATTGGAATGGGCTGCCCAGGGAGGTGGTTGAGGCACCATCCCTGGAGGAGTTCAAAAGACGGGTTGATGTAGTGCTGGGAGGTATGGTTTAGTGATGATGCTCCTTGTTTGTTGTGTGGGTGTCTATTTTTGTCAGTTAGGTTGACGGTTGGACAAGATGATCTTTAAGGTCCCTTCCAACCTAGAAGATTCTGTGATTCTGTGAGAGAAACTGGGGATGTGGGCAGGGCTGAAGAAGATATGTTAGTTTTTCTTTAAAAAAAAATTGATCATAAGTTTTTCTTTAGAATAAATAAAACATTAAATTCAATGTGAGAAAGTTTCTTTCCATCAGAACTCGAAAACCTGCCAAATACGCACCTGTGCTCCACAGCAGCCACGATGAAGCCCTGAGAAGCCAAAGATATGTTAGTTTCTCTTTAAAAAAACCTGATCATAAGTTTTTCTTTAGAATAAATAAAACATTAAATTCAATGTGAGAAAGTTTCTTTCCATCAGAACTCGAAAACCTGCCAAATACGCACCTGTGCTCCACAGCAGCCACGATGAAGCCCTGAGAAGCCATCTCTACACAAATAGCAGAGTAGATTGTCCTGCAAACAAAGCGCACGCTGGTGAGACACATGCAGACGTAATTATTTCAATTACACTACTCTTTAAAACACTGACCGCACTACGTATGCACTAGCCCCCACTCAGTATTTCTTCTGTTTGAATTTGCGAGCCAGCAGAGCAGGCTTTTGTACGCCAGGCACCAAAGCCTGGTCACACACCCTCATTACTGTTTTACTATCTATTCAGAAGGAAAAATGCTAATGATTTTTAAAAAGTAGCACATAGGACACTTTTGCTGCCTGAAAACCAGCTAGTTAAATCTTCCCAACATACTTATGAATTGGTAAATACCTTCACCCCTAAAATACAACGGGAAACCACAAATAAATACACCAACCCTGCTTTTATTTACCGACACTTTTGCTGCCTGAAAACCAACTAGTTAATCTTCCCAACGTGTTTATGGATTAGTAAATACCTTCACCCCTAAAATACATCGGGAAACCACAAATAAATACACCAACCCTGCTTTTATTTACTGCTGTTGGTATCAGTGGATACCGATACACAGCAAATCTGTTTCAACCCCACGGGGATCTCACCTCCCTACTGAAAATCTGTTCAGAACCATCCTTGGAGACCGCTGTCTCCACAGACGACAAAAATAGGTTGTCAACAAAGTGCAGAATTACCGAAAAGCTCCAAGTCCATGGGAAAAAACGAGGAGTGGGTATTTTTCGCCGGGTTTAAAAGCAGCATTTGACTTTGCAGGACAGGTCACTGAACCTAGATAGAAATCGAAGTGAAATGAGAGAAAGCCCTTGTTCCTGCGGGAGAGATCCCAAGAGAAAGCCCTTGTTCCTGCAGGAGAGATCCCAAGAATCTGGCGACCACTGATGCTTTTATTTACTGCTGTTGGTATCAGTGGATACCGATACACAGCAAATCTGTTTCAACCCCACGGGGATCTCACCTCCCTACTGAAAATCTGTTCAGAACCATCCTTGGAGACCGCTGTCTCCACAGACGACAAAAATAGGTTGTCAACAAAGTGCAGAATTACCGAAAAGCTCCAAGTCCATGGGAAAAAACGAGGAGTGGGTATTTTTCGCCGGGTTTAAAAGCAGCATTTGACTTTGCAGGACAGGTCACTGAACCTAGATAGAAATCGAAGTGAAATGAGAGAAAGCCCTTGTTCCTGCGGGAGAGATCCCAAGAATCTGGCGACCACTGATTTCAGAGCAGTCATCTGAAGATAAGGTACCAGATCTCATCCTTAAAATACAGAAGACAAACATGGATTTGATTCTCAAAATACTTTCTACTTGGCAGAAGATACTTTCCTCCTCCTCCACAGCCAAGCACAAGGCCTACTTATCTTTAAAACCCAACGAGAACGGATTTTCAAGAAGTCAGGCATCCAAGTCTTGTTGGCATTCAGACCTTAGTATCTATCATCTCACCTTTGTATATTTGCACATTTCCCTGTGGGATCTAAATCCCGACACAGAGAAGTAGCAAGCCAAGCTCTTCCTAGAGCAAATTGCTCCAACAATTAGTCCCACAGCAATAATACACTGCGTACAGAGCAGTGAGGCAACGAGCTGCATACAGAGCTCACGGCCTTGCACTAGGCAAGGAATAAAACCAAACCCAGTCTTACCAACGTAGTACTGGAAAAGCCTTTGTCCTACAATTCGGTACATGTTAAGGAAGTCGGAGAGCCCCTGGTAGTACTCTTTATCTGGAATCCATGGTGCCTCTTCGTTATCTGTGGCATCGCACGACGGATAATAGAGGCGCAAGAAGCTTCCCTGGGGAAGGACACACACACACAAAAAGGGAAGATTGGTATTTATTTATATATGGAAGATAAAAGCATTTATATGTCATATATAAAGGGCTTCATGTGCAAGAATGACAACTCAAGAGAATTAAGAGAATCTCACAAGAAAATTATTATCCTATAGAGGCTTTGATGGCAATCCTGTCACTATCTTTTTGTCCCAGCAATGAATTTAAAGTAGTGTGACTGCTGGCATCCAGGCAGAGATACGGGTCACCTTCTCTAGGTTAGCCTATAGCTAATTGAATTAAGTGAGTCATTACAAACCCTCACTACCTGTTTGCTCCATTTCTACATCTTGCTGGATCTTCTCTTTTGTCTTCCTCACTGCTCCTCCCCTCAGGGAAGGGTACCATGAAGCAGTTTGAGGGGTTTAACAGGGGTGACTGTGTCCCCTTTGCCCTCCCAGCTGGGAGCCACCATCGCTTTCCTTGCAGCGAGTCCCATGGAGCTGTTACTCAGCCAACTCCTCTTGCTAAACTGGCAGGGGGGGAAAGGGACCCTCCTAGAAGTATGTTTTTCCATGAGGTTAGCAAGACAAATTTCCCCCTGAGACTCGTTTCTGGAAGCGTGGTCCAGCAGAGGAGTTGTGGGCAGAGTCAGGGGCATGGTCTCAGCCTGGCTATAGTGTTCCTGGCTGAGCTGAGTAGAAGGTTCTCCTGGGCAGCTGCCCAGCAAAGCAGTGCAATATATTGTTCTTCCTCCTCATCAAGGCGTTCACAACCCTGTAGTGATCCATCTTCCTGAATGCAATTTTGTTAACCTGTGTTTTATCTGCCTCTGTTTCTTACCACCGCTGTGAATCTTCTTTTACTGCCTGCACTTCTGGTCTTCCAGGAAACCAGCCAAGCTTTCCATAGTCACACCAACCCCCCGTGCCCCCTCGCCAGTATTTTCCCTGGGCAGCCAGCAGCAGTGTGCCAAGAGGACACCTCAAAGCCCACCTCCTGGCAGAGGAGCTCTGTGTAATTTGCATTCTTACTTCCTGGTTTGCGGGGGAATTTGAAACACACTCTTCACACTGCTCTTGCTCCAACCGTGCTTCTGTCTTAACAAGTTAAGTCTAGGGCCAACAGGAACACGAGCTTGGGAATAAAGCCTGGTTTCTTCAACGCTAATTTGTCAGTTTCATACACAGCACGTACCAAAAGCTTCTTTCATGAAGCTTGTTTCTATTTACTCCTCAAACTTAAATCAATCTTTGACACAAAGGCCTTTAAGGAAGAAATCATCAAAGCTTCATCCACGCTGGTAATGATATCGATTTGGTGGCAGAACAGTCCTGGAGAACTTCCCCCGGTGACTGACTGCTTACCAGAAAGGGAAAGAGGTTCATTACTTATGTCTGGGAGAACTGTAATTAGACAGATTGCTTATCTAAGAAAAACACATGGGCTGATTGCAAAGAGAAACTAATCGCTTCTTTGCGCTACTATAGAGTAAGCTCAGTAGAGCAAAGGACAACATATGAATAACCACTACAAACTGATCACAAGTTCCACTACACCTGGCTGAGTCTGAGGAGTAAAACCACAGGAAAACTAAAACTAAAACCCACAGGAAAATTAAAAAGCAAGAGGATTTGAAATAGAAACCCAAAAGCAAGCTTGTTTACTGTCCCCATCTTCTTATGGTGGCTTCTCTCTGTACCAACTACTTGCAGAACGGATATCCTGGTCTTTTTCAGCTAGATAAAATTTTGAGAAGACACCACCTGCCCACCCTCATCACCCAACCCTGCCAAATCCTGTGGGGATCTCTGTGGTGAGAAGAGTTGCAATCACGGAGACTGCATTTGGAGCCTCCCCAGGAGCCCAGTGCAGCAGGGAGCGGTGGGGTGGCTGGGAAGAACCCTGTGGGTCCCAGGAGGACACGGCTTCTCTGCAGTATCATAGAATCATATGGGGTTGGAAGGGACCTCCAGAGATCATCTAGTCCAACCCCCCTGCCAAAGCAGGTCCACCTAAAGCAGGTTGCACAGGAACTTGTCCAGGTGAGTTTTGAATGTCTCCAGAGAAGGAGACTCCACCACCTCCCTGGGCAGCCTCTTCCAGTGCTCTACCATTCTCACAGTAAAGAAGTTCCTCCTCACGTTTAGGTGGAACTTCTTATTCTCAAGTTTGTGCCCATTTCCTCTTGTCCTGTCACTGGGAACCCCTGAAAAAAGACCAGCCCCACCCTCCTGACACCCTTCTTTAAGTATTTTTATGTATTGATCAGACGTCCCCTCAGTCTTCTCTTCAGACGAAAAGAACTAAGTCCCTCAGCCTTTCCTCATACGAGAGATGCTCCAGGCCCCTAATAGACTTTGCAGCCCTCTGCTGTACCCTCTCCAGCAGTTCCCTGTCCTTCTTGAACTGATGGGCCCAGAACTGGATGCAGTATTCCAGATAGGGCCTCACCAGGGCAGAGTAGAGGGGCAGGATGACCTCCCTCAACCTGCTGCCCACACTCTTCTTGATGCACCCCAGGGTGCCATTTACCTTCTTGGTCACAAGGGCACATTGATGGCTCATGGTCATCCTGTTGTCCACCAGGACTCCCAGGTCTTTTTCCTCAGAGCTGCTCTCCAGCAGGTCAGCCCCCAACCTCTACTGGTGTATGGGGTTATTTCTCCCCAGGTGCAGCACCCTACACTTGCCCTTGTTGAATTTCATCAGGTTTCTCTCTGCCCAACTCTCCAGCCTGTCCAGGGCTCTCTGTGTAGCAGCACAGCCTCCTGGGGTGTCAGCCACCCCTCCTAGTTTTGTGTCATCAGCAAACTTGCTGAAGGTACATTCCATCCCTTCATCCAGGTATCCTGTGTAGGGCAGTCAGGAAGGCAAGGGTATGCAGGGAGGGAGCCATGGAGAAGGCCTGCAGGTTACATCCATCTGGTAAATGCCCAGTTCCCATCCTACACTGGGACAGAGAGGACAGAAAGCTCAGCTGGGAGCGTCAGCCATGGAGGGCCCCTGCACATACAAGGCCTCACCCACAGGTTGTTTCACTAACATGGTGCCTTAGATCCAAAGGGAGAAGAACCGAGAGCTTTACCTCAACCGCGTTGTCCGTCATCAGGTCTGTGCATCCCACTGAGTGCGGTCCCTTCCCTTCGGGGATCCTGTAAAACTTCTCAGTGCTGTTGCTCCCCATTTCCATCGGCGCCTTCACCGACAAACCTGGAGAAAAGCACAAAGCAAATCAAGAGAGGCCCCCCCATGGCCTGGGTGACCACATCACCCACTCTGAAAAAAATCCACTGCGTCGGAAGGTCCAGCAGGAGGAAATTCAGGGTTGAAGGCAACACAGGAATTTGCTTAGGAGAACCGGAGATCTCAAATCCCAAGTGATCAACCTGAGCTGCTCCACTGGGGAACCTCCTTGGAGCAGAGTGTCCTGAATCCCAAGGATGGGACAACGCCGTGGACCAAAGAGAGAGGCGGGGAGGGAGGAATGTTTGGCTGGGGTCACCACGGTGGCCCTGGGGAGGTGGAGGTGACACAGGGCAGCAGCGGTGCCACTTCTTGGGCACAAACAGGGACGTGCAGGCCCAAGAAAGGCGAGTTTCAGGGCGGGTGGGGGGGATGCAGGTCCCATCCCACCTGCCTCCTCCTCGAAGGAAGGACAGAAAGGGAAGTTTTTACAGTAAACAAAACCGACTGACGTGTCTTAACGGGGAAGGATGTCATGGAAAAACCCGACGCCGCAGCCGTTTTTCCAAGAGGAACGGCGAAGCCTGGGGTCGATCCCTGGGGAGAAAAGGAAGGGCTGGCCGAGCGGGAAGGTGTGACACACACACACACACACACACGTACACACCTCGCCCCTACCTCGGTGACACCTCGGAGCCAGGCTGGGGACGAGCCGAGCGCAGGGGGGGGACACCCACCGCATCCCAGAGCGGGCAGCGGGCGCCAGCAGCATCCCCCGGGACAACCGGGGCTGGGGGGTGGATTATCCTCCTCCTCCTCCTCTGCGGGCAGCACCCCAGGACCGGAGTGGAAGAGCCCCGGGGGCCATCCCAACCGGGGACGGGACGGGAGGGAACACCCGGGGGCGGGACGGGATGGGGCGGCCTCCTCCGGGGGAAGCTGCGGGGCGGAGCGGGGTCGCTCCTCCCCGGAAAGGGCGGTCGGTGCCCGAGTTGCGGTGTCTCCATCCCACCCTCCCTCCATCCCATCCAAGATGGTGCGGAAGCTGAAGTACCACGAGCAGAAGCTGCTGCGGCGGCTGGAGCTGGTGAGCTGGGAGGCGGCGGGGGGGAGCCTGGCGGAGGTGAAGGCCCTGCGGCGTTATCGGTTGGGCCGGCGGGAGGACTACGTGAGGTACAAAGCCCTGGCCCGCACCGTCCGCGCCTTGGCCCGCCGCCTGCGCGATCTGGGGCCGGCCAGCGCCGCCTTCCGCACCCGCTGCGCCGCCGCGCTGCTGGAGAAGCTCTACGGGCTGGGGCTGGTGGGCAACCGGAGGTCCTTGGCCGCCTGCGAGAGCCTCTCGGCCGCCGCTTTCTGCCGCCGCCGCCTGCCCTGCCTGCTGGTGAAGCTGCGGATGGCCCAGAACCTCCGCCACGCCGTCACCTTCGTGGAGCAAGGCCACATCCGCGTAGGCCCCGAGGTGGTGACCGACCCCGCGCTCCTCGTCCCCCGAGCCGTGGAGGACTTCATCACCTGGGTGGACGCCTCCCGCCTGCGGCAGAAGGTCCTCGACTACAACCAGGAGCGTGACGACTTCGACCTGGCTGCCTAAGGGATGCCCTACCATCATCGTCCTGCCCCATGGGACATGCATGGGAATAGACACACAAGGGTGAGACCACCATGGTACCACCATCAGACCCCCATTTACACCCCTGAAACACACCTAAAAGAGGAAAATGTGCTCACTAGTATGAGCTAGGAGGAGAGGAACAACGTCCTAGTAGCCTGTTGTTCTCCAACTCCACGTCATAGAATGGTCCAGGCCAGCAGGGACCTCCAAAGGTCATCTAGTCTGACCTCCCCGCAGTCAGCAGGGACACCCTCAACTAGACCAGGTTGCCCAGAGCCTCATTGAGCTTCACCTTGATTATCTCCAGGGAAGGGGATTCAACCACCTCCCTGGGCAACCTGTTCCAGTGCTCCACTACCCTCACAGTAAAGATCATTCTTTGTGATTCCATGAGCTCTCTTTCACAGCCAAAGGCTCCAATCATCCATGTGGAGAAACGTCCCGTCCACATCATCCATCAATAGTAAAGATCATTCTTCTCTGCAGTTCCATGAGCTTCCTTTCACAGCCAACAGCTCCAATCATCCACGTGGAGAAACGTCCCGTCCACATCATCCATGCCTCCAAGGAAACAGCCCAACTCCATCCTACTTCCATCCCGTAACACCAACATGCTTGGAAAGGTCCCTTCCTGATGGCAGGAGAGGACGCAGTCGGTCTTTAAGTGCTTGGCTGCTAATAGTAGCTGCTGGAAGGGATTTTAAGCCTGGCCAAGCAGCTGGTTTAGGGCTGATTCCCTCCAAGGAAACAGCCCAACTCCATCCTACTTCCATCCTGTAACACCAACATGCTTAGAAAGGTCCCTTCCTGATGGCAGGAGAGGACGCAGTCGGTCTTTAAGTGCTTGGCTGCTAATAGTAGCTGCTGGAAGGGATTTTAAGCCTGGCCAAGCAGCTGGTTTAGGGCTGATTTTGGCAGCTTTGCTAATGCTTTTCTAAGAAGCGGCCCTGCAGGTCACTCCTTCGGCCGATGGGCAACCAGAGGAACTGCTCTTGGAAGGATTTTCTCTTGTTACTGAGGAACATGTATGTGGGGAAATGCTGGGGTGGTTTGGGGTCAGCAGTAAACGAAGAGGCCAAGTACTGCATTTCTGGAACTGTAAAAGTTTTAGCCAAAAATGGAATTAAAAAAAAAAAGACAACTTTCTTTTCCTGTGACGTCATAAAGGGAAGTTTGACTCTCTGACT
Source organism: Calidris pugnax (assembly GCF_001431845.1). Lineage (NCBI taxonomy): Eukaryota > Metazoa > Chordata > Aves > Charadriiformes > Scolopacidae > Calidris > Calidris pugnax. The sequence goes on from NW_015091112.1 coordinate 1,267,986, forward strand.
TCAGTATCTTTGCTGTGTGAGGGGTTCCATCAGACAATTAGGCATCATTTATGGAGCAGGATCTAATTGGAGCGGATCCCTACCTAACCCTACCTGCAAATCTGGGGGGGAACTTTTGCATTTAGCACATAAGCTGAACAAAAACGAGTGCCTGAGGGGGGGCCTGGGGCCTTCTGGGGCTGCTGGGAACTTCGTTCCACTTGGAAATAAAGAGCGGAAAAGCACAAATAAAGCAGTTGTTTTAAATTGCTGAAGAAACGTGTACTATTTTTTATGATGTAGATCCTCTAAAGGTTTCTTCTGTTTTTTAAATATCCCAATTAGCCCTGTTTGTCATCTTGTAGAACTTCTTTTTATGCAACTTTTTTTTATGTAACTCTTTTATGTAACCCCCTTTTTTTTTTTTTTTGTTAGCTACAAGGCTGTTACTGGGTTTTGAAGG
>NW_015091112.1:1273428-1278307 GCF_001431845.1 Calidris pugnax
ACAAACGGGGACGTGCAGGCCCAAGAAAGGCGAGTTTCAGGGCGGGTGGGGGGGATGCAGGTCCCATCCCACCTGCCTCCTCCTCGAAGGAAGGACAGAAAGGGAAGTTTTTACAGTAAACAAAACCGACTGACGTGTCTTAACGGGGAAGGATGTCATGGAAAAACCCGACGCCGCAGCCGTTTTTCCAAGAGGAACGGCGAAGCCTGGGGTCGATCCCTGGGGAGAAAAGGAAGGGCTGGCCGAGCGGGAAGGTGTGACACACACACACACACACACACGTACACACCCGGCCCCTACCTCGGTGACACCTCGGAGCCAGGCTGGGGACGAGCCGAGCGCAGGGGGGGGACACCCACCGCATCCCAGAGCGGGCAGCGGGCGCCAGCAGCATCCCCCGGGACAACCGGGGCTGGGGGGTGGATTATCCTCCTCCTCCTCCTCTGCGGGCAGCACCCCAGGACCGGAGTGGAAGAGCCCCGGGGGCCATCCCAACCGGGGACGGGACGGGAGGGAACACCCGGGGGCGGGACGGGATGGGGCGGCCTCCTCCGGGGGAAGCTGCGGGGCGGAGCGGGGTCGCTCCTCCCCGGAAAGGGCGGTCGGTGCCCGAGTTGCGGTGTCTCCATCCCACCCTCCCTCCATCCCATCCAAGATGGTGCGGAAGCTGAAGTACCACGAGCAGAAGCTGCTGCGGCGGCTGGAGCTGGTGAGCTGGGAGGCGGCGGGGGGGAGCCTGGCGGAGGTGAAGGCCCTGCGGCGTTATCGGTTGGGCCGGCGGGAGGACTACGTGAGGTACAAAGCCCTGGCCCGCACCGTCCGCGCCTTGGCCCGCCGCCTGCGCGATCTGGGGCCGGCCAGCGCCGCCTTCCGCACCCGCTGCGCCGCCGCGCTGCTGGAGAAGCTCTACGGGCTGGGGCTGGTGGGCAGCCGGAGGTCCTTAGCCGCCTGCGAGAGCCTCTCGGCCGCCGCTTTCTGCCGCCGCCGCCTGCCCTGCCTGCTGGTGAAGCTGCGGATGGCCCAGAACCTCCGCCACGCCGTCACCTTCGTGGAGCAAGGCCACATCCGCGTAGGCCCCGAGGTGGTGACCGACCCCGCGCTCCTCGTCCCCCGAGCCGTGGAGGACTTCATCACCTGGGTGGACGCCTCCCGCCTGCGGCAGAAGGTCCTCGACTACAACCAGGAGCGTGACGACTTCGACCTGGCTGCCTAAGGGATGCCCTACCATCATCGTCCTGCCCCATGGGACATGCATGGGAATAGACACACAAGGGTGAGACCACCATGGTACCACCATCAGACCCCCATTTACACCCCTGAAACACACCTAAAAGAGGAAAATGTGCTCACTAGTATGAGCTAGGAGGAGAGGAACAACGTCCTAGTAGCCTGTTGTTCTCCAACTCCACGTCATAGAATGGTCCAGGCCAGCAGGGACTTCCAAAGGTCATCTAGTCTGACCTCCCCACAGTCAGCAGGGACACCCTCAACTAGACCAGGTTGCCCAGAGCCTCATTGAGCTTCACCTTGATTATCTCCAGGGAAGGGGATTCAACCACCTCCCTGGGCAGCCTGTTCCAGTGCTCCACCACCCTAATAGTAAAGATCATTCTTCTCTGCAGTTCCATGAGCTTCCTTTCACAGCCAACAGCTCCAATCATCCACGTGGAGAAACGTCCCGTCCACATCATCCATGCCTCCAAGGAAACAGCCCAACTCCATCCTACTTCCATCCCGTAACACCAACATGCTTGGAAAGGTCCCTTCCTGATGGCAGGAGAGGACGCAGTCGGTCTTTAAGTGCTTGGCTGCTAATAGTAGCTGCTGGAAGGGATTTTAAGCCTGGCCAAGCAGCTGGTTTAGGGCTGATTTTGGCAGCTTTGCTGATGCTTTTCTAAGAAGCGGCCCTGCAGGTCACTCCTTCGGCCGATGGGCAACCAGAGGAACTGCTCTTGGAAGGATTTTCTCTTGTTACTGAGGAACATGTATGTGGGGAAATGCTGGGGTGGTTTGGGGTCAGCAGTAAACGAAGAGGCCAAGTACTGCATTTCTGGAACTGTAAAAGTTTTAGCCAAAAATGGAATTAAAAAAAAAAAGACAACTTTCTTTTCCTGTGACGTCATAAAGGGAAGTTTGACTCTCTGACTTCAGTATCTTTGCTGTGTGAGGGGTTCCATCGGACAATTAGGCATCATTTATGGAGCAGGATCTAATTGGAGCGGATCCCTACCTAACCCTACCTGCAAATCTGGGGGGGAACTTTTGCATTTAGCACATAAGCTGAACAAAACCAAGTGCCTGAGGGGGGGCCTGGGGCCTTCTGGGGCTGCTGGGAACTTCGTTCCACTTGGAAATAAAGAGCGGAAAAGCACAAATAAAGCAGTTGTTTTAAATTGCTGAAGAAACGTGTACTATTTTTTATGATGTAGATCCTCTAAAGGTTTCTTCTGTTTTTTAAATATCCCAATTAGCCCTGTTTGTCATCTTGTAGAACTTCTTTTTATGCAACTTTTTTTTATGTAACTCTTTTATGTAATCCCTTCTTTTTTTTTTTTTTGATAGCTACGAGGCTGTTACTGAGTTATGAAGTGGGTTTTCCGCTATTTTTTATGATGTGGATTATCTAAAGGTGTCTTCTGTTTTTTAAATATCCCAATTAGCCCTGTTTGTCATCTTGTAGAACTTCTTTTTATGCAACTTTTTTTTATGTAACTCTTTTATGTAACCCCCTTTTTTTTTTTTTTGATAGCTACGAGGCTGTTACTGAGTTATGAAGTGGGTTTTGCTAGAAATTCTTTCTTTCCTTTACCCAGGCTATGAAAGGATTTGGCAGTAGGATTAGGAGAGGAGCTGTGACTGCCCCTCCTAAATCCAAAGGGCTGGAGTTCAGCTGCAACCACTGCTCTGGATGGTTTTGTGTGGCTTTTCTGAACAGGAAAGGTGTTTAGGTGAGGAGTGTTTTCAAGTTATTTGAATGACCAGAAACTGTCATCAAATATTATGTCTATTCTTTAAAAAGCAAAATAAATGTTAAAATTCCTAACAGTCTTGTGAGCCAAATGTATCAAGCAGAGCAGTAACTTTGAAAGAGATAACAGATATAAAGAAAAAGACACAAAAGAGGTGGGGGAACTCCTTTGCTTATCCTATGAACTACTTCTGTTTATACCTGAATTTATTTCAGTGAAACATCACCTGTAACACCTTAACAACCTTTTTCTCAGGGCATGCACCTGGCTTACGGTAAGAAATGAAAATTGAAAAGATGTTTCTCGCCTGAAGTGTGGCTTTTCTTAAACACCTTTCCAGCTTGCATCTAGAACGTTGTCATTATTTTTGGGGAAATGAAGAAGATGCCTAATTCAGGTGCAGGTAAAAACAGTGCATTCACTCTGCTTTACTCTTTTGGGGGAATTTAAATAACAGCACAGTGACGAGCCCTGTGCAGGCAGTTTTACTGCTCAGTTGCTAAACTGCTGCTCTGCCCAGTCTGTCCAGCCCTGGAAGGAGAAGAAATCTCAAGCCTCCAGCCTGTGAGCCTCTAAGTTACATCATCAGCCTGTTCTTTTTGTCCTAAACTGACCTTTCGTCATTCATCCCTGCACCTCCACCATCCGGCACCTCCAGTAGCAGAAGAGAAACAACCCAAAGCCCTGTAGGCTGTTAAGTTACACTGTGACAGTGGTAACTAATTGATTTCCCTATGGATGCTGTGGGATAACAGCATCCATCACCCCTACTCTCCTCCTGCGGTACCGGATATCAAATCCTTAGGTGCTTTTGAAGAGATGCATCAGGTTGTGTCTTTATGTGTCCCTTTGTGCCATAAGTCTGGAATTCTGTGGCTTTGCTGTTTTTTCAGTAGCTGAGACCTGAGATGCGTGTCCTGCTCCAAAATTTTTCACAGGTGGAGGAGGAGGAGAGCTGGGTCCTCTTCCCGTGCGATAAACGGAGCGTTGTCTCCATCCGAAAATAGAAGTTACATCTGACAGCAGCACGCTCCCGTTACTGCTGGTAAATGCAACCAGGTAGATGATGGCTTCCCTGTATTTTAACAGTGTTTTTGCCTCTATTCTGTGGGTTTGGGTTTGTTTCCCAGAGCTGACGTGCTGCGGCCGGGTGGTTCCCTCAGCGGCCCCGGAGCCGGGGGTTGCAAAGGCACAGGAAGCGGCTCCGACAGCCTTTCCCGGCACTCGGATAAACACAGAGGCTTTGGTTTTTTTTTAAATTCCCAGGCTGGATCCCACCCTGCTGTAAATCATCACCAGCTTCTGTGGGTCCACGTGAGCTGGCACCAGGAGGTGATCCGGCGTTGCACTTTTTGGGGCCAGATCCTGCAAACTCTCCAGCCCTCTGGGAACTTGCAGAGGGAGAACTTACGTGCATGAGAGTGGCAGGATTGGGTCATGGCTGTCCCCATGCACCTTCTGAGGTGGGTTTGTTGTTCCTCAGGCTGCTCAGCATCCCCCTGAAGCTCATGAGGCGATGCTGGTGAAGAAGGAGGATGGTGCTGGTGTTGGGGCGAGCTGTCCCTCTACCTGACAAAACCTGATCTCTGCCACCTCTGCAAACATCCATCCTGGCAGGGGGGGGACTGGAGAGGTGCCACCTTCTCCTGTGAGGGAGAAAGGGGCTGTGGGGAGCTCTGGGCAGTGCAAGGGCCATCAGAGCAACTGGCGAGTAGTTCCCTCACAGGAGCTCTCGCTTGGACAGTCAGCAGAGGTCAGGGAGGTTTTATCAGGGCCTATAGCTTTTGGGTTTTTTGTTGTGGGTTTTTTTTTTTTTTTTTTTTTTTTTTTTTTTTTTTCTGGTCTTGGCTTGAAAAAAAAAAAAAAAAAAAAAAAAAAAAAAAAAAAGTTCTAGGAAAAATATTAAACCC
>NW_015091112.1:1278551-1286493 GCF_001431845.1 Calidris pugnax
GTTTTTTTTGTTGTGGGTTTTTTTTTTTTTTTTTTTTTTTTTTTTTTCTCCTGACCTTGGCTTGTCCTTTATTTGGAGGCTGCCACAGCGGGGGAGCTGTGCTTGGGGAATGTGGGGGAGCTGAAAGAAAGAGTCCTTCACACTGAGGCCTTTTGTGTCGCAGGGTGTAAACTGCTGGGGCTGTCACCAAAATGCAAATGTCTATTTTTCTACTGCTCTGAGCTACTTTTTTTTTTTTTTTCCCCCAGTAAACAAGCACACTGCACATTTTAACGCCTGCTTCCATCCACCTCTTGGTGTGACTTGTTGCAGAGGTGATGCTGGCCTCACTCATTTGGTGATAACACATCACCACCAGCACAGACAGCGTGTGGGGCTGGGGAAGGATGGTACATCCCCCTTCTCAAGATGGGAAATGGAGACTGAGAGAAGGAAAGGTGCCGCTGGGCGATTCCTAGAATTTTGGGTGATGCTCCTGCATCCTGGCTTAGACCAGGGCCTCCCAGCTGCATCTCAGGGTACTTCCACACACTCCTCCTGGTCGCACCCCTCAGTGAGATATTTCTCACCAGATGGAGGTGTCACTGTCTGCTTCTTGAGCTCTGAGTACTCTGCTTTATGTACAACCCTTGCCTGATTTGGCACTGCAGATTGAACCAAAGAGCCATTTCTCATCACCGATTCATGGGATCACCTCATAGTCTCTACCCCATGTACCAAAACATTTCACCATTCACTGAATCTGGGGGAAAAACCCCCCTTAAGTGTTAAATGCACTTCTAAGCATTTACTTGAGAGCCCCAGTTCTGGTCCCTGTTCCTAAATGCCCTGTTTTAGGCAATGCAGCAACTTTTCTCACCCTTTGCTTGGCCCTGAAGCAGGACCTGGGTGGTGGAAAACCTGTCTATCTGCTGTGTGGTGGGGACGTCAGGTGGAAGCAGGAGGGAGCAGCTTTGGAGTCAGCAGGAGGAGGCACTGAAGACTGCGTATGGATCCGAGGGCCAAATCCAAATGTTCCTCCCCCAGCGGGAATGTCCCCTCTCACTTCTCTACAAGCACGACTCCACTGCAGAAAGGTCTCTTCCCCCCTGATCTTGGCTGATTTTGAAAAGAGAAAGTGTCACCTCCAGCAGGCAGGGAAAAAGGGGAGGCCAACCACTAATGACAGCCAGAGATGGAGATTTTAGCATCTCTGGTTTCTTCCTAGAGCTGCCCCAGCAGTAAGTCACAACAGCTTCTTGGCTGCTGTAGATCACGTCAGTGGGGTTAATACGTGGAAGTCTGGATGTCATTGCTGCCCTCGGTTCCTACCCCGAAGAGCCACCACCTGCTTCTCCTGGAAAGGCTCAGATGGCTGTGTCACGGGGCAAAGTACGGGCAGGCTGTCCCAGCAGGTTCATCTAATGTCACACCACCACCTCGTCACCTATATCTGAGCTCATCAGGTTTAAAACACACTGGGGGAGGGAACCAAATCCTAAACCCACCGTCTCTGCACTGACTCTTAACAGCAGCCAGGACGCAGGGTCCCACACAGGCAGATCCACCTTGCAGATGCCAGGTTTGGAGGAGATGAACACCGTGCGGGCAGAGCACCCAAAACCTCCTGCTCTGTGTCCCCCTTCAGCCTCCCAGAAGAATTTAGGTTGGGAGGGACTGCTGGAGGTCACCTAGTCCAAACCCTTGCTCAAAGCAGGGCACGTGTAGGGCTGCCCCGCTGTGGCACGTCTCCAAAGCTGGACGCCTGAAGCAGGGTTTAATCACACTTACTCTGAATTATTCTTTTTCCCCCTTCCATCTAGTCTGAGTTTCCCCTGCTGCAGCCTGGGACTGCTGCTTCCCATCCCACGTCTGTCTCGGGAGAGGGGGTTGCTTTTCCCCAGGGGAAAACTCAAATCCCCGTGTTCCCGGAGCACTGTCCCTACACACAGTGGGGAAGGGGGACGTCACCGCATCCCCCCCTCCCTGCAGCTTCCCCGCCGTGAATCCCACCCCTCCGCAGGGACATGCAGGAATTTGGGGCCAGATAAAGGGCTGGAAGGGAGGAAGGAGGGTGCGAGCCCCCATTGGGGAGATGCTTTGGGCTGAAGCCAAGGAGCAGGACCACCAACGAGCGGCGTGAGAGGCTTCGCAGAAACTCCCCACTTCCTTGAAATCCCCTCACAGCGCCGTCGCTCCTCCCCAGACCCTTTTTCTTCCCCTTTAGCAGCACCCGGCGTGCAATGTACCTGGTGTGTGGTGTCCCGGCCACCCTCCGCTCCTGTCCCGCTGGCTGGAGGAGCAGGATGGACCCTTTGGCCGTCCACAGCCCTCTGGAGCTTGGCGAGAGGCGGCTGTTCCCGCAGGAGGACGTCTTTCTCGCGGGCAGAGCGACTGCCGGGCTCTCCCCGAAGGGGAGGGACCAAACTTTGCCTTAGTTTTCAGCTGAGACAATCTTTCTGGGAGAGATCTTCCCCGGACCTGGAAAACAAGTTTCCGGCATGGAGCCATCCCTAAAAAACACCGCAGGCCCCAGAGGACCCTGCGGCTGCCGAGAGGCCAGGCTGTGCCTTTGCAGGGCAGGGATGGGTTTAGACACGGGGTTGTTTGCATGGGGCTGTGAATTTCTGGCTTTCCTCGCTGCCCTGCTGCCCAGCGTGGAGGTTGGATCGAGCACCGGGATCCTGGCGAGGAAATCTCCCCGGATGGGTTGCAACATCCCCCCGAGGAGCTGCGACGCTTAGGGCTGGGCAAGGAGGGGAGACCTTCGCCTCCAGGTCCCTCTGTAAAAATCCAACTCTTTCCTTCTGGCCTTATGAGAAAGGGATAACAACCCCCGAGGGAAAACCTTCCCGCTTTTGGGCACAGCTTCTGGAGAGGTTTAAGGTGGATCAAGCACGGACGGGGTGGATCTGTGCACCCCCGGCGTTTGCCCCCTCAATAGCACTGACTTTAGGGAATTAACCCTAAAACCGGTACCGATAATAAAAGATGAGCTTTCTGAGAGATCAAGAGGTTAATCCAGCTGATGAAACAGCCATGGGAGGTTGGAGGCTGGCAAAGGCAGGCAGCAGGGGAGGGACGGAGGGAGGGATGGCAAAACTTGGCTTGGCCTCAGTTGTTTATGAAGCTGCACCTGTGGACCGTCTCCTTGGAGAGCCGGTGAGCTCCTGGGGTGGGATCATCTTCCCCTCCCTTTGCCTGTATGTGTGTGGATATGATCTGAAGCTGGCAGAGCACAAAGGTGCTTGAAATTTAAGTTGTATTTTTAAACTTTGATTATTATTTTTTTTTGACATTTCCTTGGGAAGGAATACGAAAGTTGTATGAAAAGGTGCAAAATTCTTTCTTTTTTTCTGTACTTTTGTCCAGAACTCATTTCAGTGATAGGTGGGATGTATTAAAGTGTAACATTTTCAGGATAGATTTAATGCTGATGAAAGTTGGAGAACAACTCTGAAGACCTCTGCTTAATCTAAAGGAACAGGTTCTTCAAGGTTAGTGAGAGGGAAGGAGGAGGAGGTGTGTGAGTGGTTAAAGTAACAGAGACATGCCCAAGCCAGTGATACTTCTGTGGCCCACTGAGGAGCCCCAAAATTTATTATATTTTTTAATATAGTCAGTTATTCCCAGATGTTCAGAAGTCAAACTCAGTAGAAATCATGTTATGGCTCTTTCTCTTGGATCTGGTCTACGTAGTCTAACCACCTAAGTCAGGGAGCCTACTGAAGCAGTCTGTGAGTCCCTCTGATCTTCATATCTCATCTTTTTCTTACAAGAAAGCAGGGTAGAGATGGTGGTGTGTCCTTCCAGCCTGGATTTGGGATGTGGTTGGGAGGTTTATGGGAGTTGGGGTCAGGGAAACGGCCCCATCTGCTCTGGCTCCCAGGATGTAGCCCCTATGGTTGCAAACCTTCCCTCTTTGGGTCCCTGCAAGATCCAATGTTGCTCCTTTCCAAGATGCTGAATGTGGAAAGCACACCCTTTTCAATCTGTGAAAATTACTCCATGAAGAAAACGTGATGCAAAAGCTGGACCAAACCCTAAAACTCTTCTGTTGCATGAGGGCAATCGGACTAATTAGCTTAACACCAGCTGTTGATATCAGAATATACAAGTTTTCTCCCTGCTGATTTGGCCAGACTGGAGAAAATATTGCCGTGTTTCCATCCTCAGGGATACCACGGTGATCCTTGCAAGCTGCTTAAATCCCCTGCCAGGGAAGCAGCTGGGAAATATCCCCCAACACAGGTGTAATTATTGAAATCCACAGCCTTGCAAGGGCCGAAGAGCTGCTTGCATTTCTTGGTGGGGGTCTGTTGTATGAGCCTGGGAAGTGCAAAGCCCTGCTATGGAGATGAGATTCTTAAGCAACATGGCCTAGCTGCATTATTTGCACCAAAGAAGATCAGAAGATAGTTGCGGAGACATTTCTTTCATTGCAATAGAAAGCTACCAATAATGGATCTGCAGCACTGGCCAGGGAGGAGCCAGTTTCCATGGCAAGTGAGTACCAACAGCCCTGTGGCAAATGTTTGGCCTGAGCTGGCTGTTCGTTAGCAACATCCTGGAGAAAAGCAACGTGGTTTTGCCTTTTATATAAAGGGCTGCACTTTACCTCGGGTTTTCATGGCTGTAAATTCAACATCACCATCAGTTTGTGATCGCTTGTTTGAAGATAAATTATTTTTATTCTTCCTATCATTCCTCTTTCCTTTTTTTTTTTTTTAAGTTTTATAAATCCTGGTTTCTCACTGTGCGTGTCTCATTTTTAACCCAGATGCTGCTTGATCTGTTAAAATTGCTCTTGAGAGGAGCCGATACGTCAGCGACCACCCACTAAACGACCATCACCCTTTTACCAGGCACCTTTCTGAAGAGCGCAGCATGACAGAGCTCCACGAAGCTGTGGCCTTGGGGGACTATGACTTGGTGGATGAGATTTTGAGGACAGGGCGCTGTGACCCAAATCACAAGGATGTGGACTGGCATGACAGGACCCCGCTGCACTGGGCTGCGGCAAAAGGTAAGGGCACTCCCTGCCATGTTACCTCTGGGAACCACAGCACTGGCATCGTAAAAGGCAATGTTGATTGTAATTACATCTTGCTATGATGATAGCAATTAACACTGGTGATAGTCACAGCTCATATATGATCCTTTTGTCCTTAAGGAGGAAAAAAGAAAAATACCACAAAATCACAGAATGATATGGGGTTGGCAGGAACCTCTGGAGATCATCTAGTCCAACCCCCCTGCCAAAGCAGGTCCACCCAGAGCAGGTTGCACAGGAACGTGTCCCGGCAGGTTTTGAATGTCTCCAGAGAAGGAGACTCCACCACCTCTCTGGGCAGCTTCTTCCAGGGCTCTGCCACCCTCAAAGTGAAGAAGTTCCTCCTTATGTTTAGGTGGGACTTATTATACTCAAGTTTGTGCCTGTTTCCTCTAGTCCTGTCACTGAGAACCCTTGAAAAAAGGCTGGCCCCATGCTCGTGACACCCACCATTTAAGTATTTATAGGTGTTGATCAGGTCCCCTCCTCATTCTTCTCTTCTCCAGTCAAAAAAGACCCAAGTTCTTCAGCCTTTCCTCATAAGAGAGATGCTCCAGACCCCTTATCATCTCTGTAGCCCTCTGTGTACCCTTTCCAGCAGTTCCCTGTCCTTCTTGAACTGGGGAGCCCAGAACTGGACGCAGGATTCCAGTTGTGGCCTCACCAGGGCAGAGTAGAGGGGGAGAATGACTTCCCTTGACCTGCTGGCCACACTCTTCCCTATGCAGCCCAGGATTCCGTTGGTCTTCCTGGCCACAAGAGCACACTGCTTGCTCATTGTCATTTTGCTGTCCACCAGGACCCCTAGATCTTTCTCTTCAGAGGTTGCCTCCAGCAGGTCCACCCCTAACCTGTATTGGTGCCTGACATTTTTCTTCCCCAGCTGCAGGACCCTACACTTGCCTTCAAAATAATTTATGGAATTACCACCAAAGTGGTAATTGATTTTTAGCTTTTTTTTTCTGTCCTGTGTGAAAATCTACAATTTACATGATATGTACTTATAGCATGCCTGCTTGTCCCTCATGTTACTTTTCTAAGTGGTGTCTTCATGCAGTGCAGAGGAGTTATTTCTCACGTACACCTACACAAATTAGCAGAAAGTCAAACGCACTCTATTTATGCCAGTTATTTATCAAAATCAGTAAGGCAAAGTAATTACAGCGTGTTTTACATTGCTCTCCCTTTATCCCATCTGGTCAAAGGAACAACACAGGGCCTGAGTTGTTTGCAGCTCCCATTTGGTCCTTCACCACCCGAAGTGTCTGTTAAAGTCAGATATCCCTTTGCAGCCCCGAGAAGAGATGAATGCAACAATATATAATGGGTAATTGTACACAGTGTAAAATGGGAAATGGAACCTGTACTGCTCTGTGCGGGGGTGTTCGTTACACGTTGGGATCTCCCATCATGGCACCTGTCTTTGCCCAGAAATTGTGTGATTTACTGGTTTACACTTGATACCATGCTTTACTTTTGCCCTGATTACTCATTTGGGCAGCAGAAGAGGGAACTGAGCTACTTAAGTAAAGCTGTTTCATGTATATATAGATATACAGCAACATTATATATAAAAAGTTAATGCGTGATTAAAAATGTAAATTGTCAAAGCATGAAATCAGGGAATGAGGATTTATAAATGCTATGACCGTCTGTGATAAACCCAAAATGATAAACACTGAAAACTATGGCTGGCAAGAAAAGCACATTTCCATATCTATAGGTTATTGTGAAAGGCTGGTGAGTTGCTGATGTGGCCCAGGTGCTGTATCGAACATCTAGCTCAGTAAAGGCAGGGTGAAGTGGGCAGGAAACCCGTTTTTTACTTCTTTAAGCAATTCCACAAATTAGAAAAATGTGAAGGTGAATGAAAACAAGTAACTTCCTTATCTTCTGTCAAACAAACTTTTGTTTTAGTAAAGCTGTTCATGCATTTTCCATTTCTTTTAATGTTTTATTTTGTATTGAGTTAAAAACCAAAATGAAGCAAAAAAGTAGTCAAGAGCCAACTAGTCAATGACCAATTGAGATGTACTGTTCAGAAATTAGTAGAAAGCTTTTTTGTTTTATTGCCATTTTTGTTGTAAAAAGCTTCTGGAAGCAATCTGCATTAAAAAAAAAAAATCAGCATTTTTGGATGTGTATCATTTATTTGATAAATCAAACAGCCGGGTCATGGGCGAAATCCATCATTATATGACTGAGGGAATCATGATGAGGTGCGTGCCACCCTCTTTTTCATCCTGAAGGTTTAAAGTTCTAATGCAGGTGCATCTTCTCTCCCTGTTTTGCTGCCCCACACCAGGGCAATCAGAGCTGGTGAGGCTCCTCGTGGACCACGGCGCCCGGCATTGCCTGCGGAGCGACGTGGGCTGGACGCCGGCTCACTTTGCTGCGGAGTCGGGGAGACTGGGGGTTCTTCGCACCCTCCATTCCCTGCACGCTGCCATGGACGCGGCCGACCTCTTCGGAGACACTCCCAGGAGGCTTGCGGAGATCTACGGGCACCAGGACTGCTCCAGGTTCTTAGAAACGTGAGTAGCCACCGCCAGCCCCGCTGCAGCAGCCGATGGGGCTTCAGCAATGAGTAAATTGGCTGCTGTAGAGAGGACCAGAACAAATATGTATCTGGCCTCTATCAGGAATAGCATGGCCAGCAGGAGTAGGGAAGTCATTGTGCCTCTGTACTCGGCTTTGGTGAGGCCTCACCTCGAGTGCTGTGTTCAGTTTTGGGCCCCTCACTACAGGAAGGACATTGAGGTGCTGGAGCGTGTCCAGAGGAGAGCCACCAAGCTCCTATGAGGACCACAAGTCCTATGAGGAGAGGCTGAGGGAACTGGGCATGTTTAGCTTGGAGAAGAGGAGGCTGAGGGGAGACCTCATTGCCCTCTACAACTACCTGAAAGGAGG
>NW_015091112.1:1286656-1390238 GCF_001431845.1 Calidris pugnax
TTTGGTTTTTTTTTTTTTTTTTTTTTTTTTTTTTTGTGGTTGGACTTGATGATTTCGGAGGTCCCTTCCAACCACTAAGATTCTGTGATTCTGTGATGAGTGTGTTATTTATTTTTCCGTCTAAACCCTAATAAAGCCATCAAGCAGAAGCAGTAGATAAGCAAATATGCGTCTGTGTCCCAAGGGAGCCATTGGGAAGACTTTCATTCCTTCCACGGCCTTCTCTGGTTTGCCTTGGTATGTTTTCAAAGTTGTTACCACTTCATGACATCATTGTTTTTCAAAGGATATTACAGAGCAATTATTAAGCAATAGGAATGAAAGCAAGAGCTAACAAGTATTAACCCCTTGGAGTGGTGAATGCACAGGTTGAATTGTTCAAGAACAGCTCTTTAGGAGTTGATGTTGGTGGATGTATGTCATTTGGCTCTTCTTGTCCTAAAGAGCGGAGCCATCCTTTCTTTTTTACATAATTGCTGAAAATTACACCATTTGGTCTGTTAATAGGGTGGCCAACTATTGCTTCCAAATTTTGGAAAGCTCCTTATTGCCTTAACTGTTTATGGTTATCGCTGTGGCACCACATGCAACGAGTACTATGTTTTTAAACAGTTCCCCATTACCATTCCTGTTTGTCAGCTGCTGATTTGGCTCAGGGATATTTTCCTCCTTGCAAAGCTGCTTCCCTGGATCAGGGTGTTGTCCTCCAGAGGTCTGAGCTGTGTCCCACACCTCCCTCTCTCTAAAGCAGTGGGACAGGTCGCCAGAAGCTAATCAGCTGCTTCAGTGCAAATTGGGGTCCCCACACGTTACCTGGTATCTCAGGACGTTGCTTGTGAAACCTGCACATGCTGGAACCTGACACGCTGAGAACACTCAAAGGTTTTTTCTTCCCTGGGTTTTCCTGTGAATTTACACCATAGCCCTTAACTGGCACCTTTTTTACTGCTGCCACGTTCTCAAGACTACTTTGGCACCATAGAAATCACAGATATTATTTTTTTATAGACACACATCCAGCTCAATGTCTCCAGCTTGCCAGTTCAGCAGGAAGAGCTGCCAAGTTCAAAATCAGGCACAGTGTCTGGGCAAATGTCTGAGGTGGCCAGTGCCTACCCGATGCCACCTTTCATTAATCCACATAAAGCTTTCTGTAGGTGCTGCTGTCCTTTTGCTGTGCTCCTATAGCTTGTTAGTTCCTGCTGAAAGGCTTCATGCCCACCTTTAATCTTGTCACAGCATCAGTGTCCTTCCATAGGAAGAGACACCCAAACTGTGCAAAATCCCCCTGTAGAGCCCAAAAAGCTTTCTAGGGGAGCCACATGTTCCTGGTTCTAAGCCCTGCCCTGGCTATTATGGAAGCTGATGGGACCTTTGCATTTTACCTGCCCACCCCACATCCAGAAAGCTAAAGCCTTGCTGTTTACGGAGCTGATCATACTGCAAACCCTCACCATTCCATGCAGTAGAATCAGCTCTTATTGCCCTTAAACCTTCAGCCTAAAGAAATTTAAGATCATCAGAGGGATGGAGCACCTCTCCTATGAGGACAGGCTGAGAGAGCTGGGGTTGTTCAGCCTGGAGAAGAGAAGGCTCCAGGGACACCTTATAGAAGCCTTCCAATATCTGAAGGGAGCTACAGGAGAGATGGAGAGGGACTTATTGTCAGGAAGTGTAGTGATAGGACAAGGGGTAACAGTTATAAATTGGAGGAGGGGAGATTTAGGTTAGATATTAGGAAGAAATTCTTTGCTGTGAGGGTGGTAAGACACAGGCACAGGTTGACCAAGGAAGTTGTGGATGCCCCATCCCTGGAGGTGTTCAAGACCAGGCTGGATGGGGCTTTGAGCAACCTGGTCTAGTGGGAGGTGTCCCTGCCCAGGGCAGGGGGATTGGAACTGGATGATCTTTAAGGTCCCTTCCAACCCAAACTATTCTATGATTCTATGAAACAACAAGCAGCTGATATCTCAGTTTTGCTAATTTGGCACTTTCTTCCAGAGGAGGGTTTCCCCTTTATACTCCTCTCAGTTCTTGGCTTGCTTCGTTTCTGTATCTGAGCAGTAAATATTCCCATCCTAGATAGTGAAAGGTCATCAGGCTTGTTGCCCTCGATTAATGATTTATGGCAATTGCTTACCTATCCAGTGCTGTCATTTTTGTTCTAATCTCACCGTTAAACCCTGCTTAGCGAGTCCGGCCAAGCCTGTAGCATTTGCCCTGCTCTTGGCCGTGCAGCAGAGCCGTGATGCTGAGGTGATGGCAGGGAATTGTGTGGGATTTGCCGGGATGGTGCCGACGGGCGCCGCCGGAGGCTGACAGATACCTGTGGTGGTGGAGGCGGCTGGGAGAATGACTGACAGGATGATTGACACCCCACTCTGAGCCACCTAGGCAACAGCCTACGGCGACTCTTGCAGCTGATGGAAGGTTTTCTGAGGGGAATGGCCAATTTAAGGTGGAAAGCTTGTCTTTCAGGGCCACACGCTGGCCTGAGTTGACCTGCAGCTGCGTGACTGGGAGAACTTAACTGGGAAGGTGCTCTGAATGCCCATGCCTAGGACGTTTTATAAGGCAGACCAAGGCTGTGTGATCACCTCACAGCCATAATGCAGGCTGTGGACAGCTATAAGGCTCAGGAACCCTTTTTTTAAGCCTACCCACTATAATTTGCAACCACAGTGGATGCCCTCCCCCTCCTGCAATGGTTTCACCTCCTCACACCAGCAAACTTGGAGGTGACTAGGAGGAATTACTGGTATTTGTAGTATAATGTGGATACCTTCTGCGCCTTCAGGTGTGTGGAAGGTCCCAGGGGTGATGTCCATGGTTGGGTGGTGGGTCCATGGCTCTGGTGGGAGGTGGGCAGTACTGGTGTGTGCTGGGGGCAGAAAATGTGTGTGTCTGTGTGCTAACGCTGCTGCTCAGCACAGAGCAGCTCTGCCCTCTGCTCAGGGTGTCTGTGGTATTGGTATGTAAATATGGGGGATATTTTGTTACAGAGCATCACCCTCAGTTTCAGGTATTTGCCTGTCATGCAAAAAAGAAAGAAAAGGCAATTTTAAAAATAACAGCCTGTGCCAAATGCAGGGCTGATGTGCATATCTGGACAGGGCTATGAGCATCCAAATCCTTCCTAAATCCCAGTTCAGCCCCCTCTTATCACCCCCATGATCCTTCCACGCACTCCTGGGCTGAGCCACTGCTCTGAGCTGGAGGCTGTTTGCATCGACATGGAAATCTAACATCAACATGGAAATACTGCATGTATCGACAGGTAAACATTATTAACATGTAAATATTAGGAATATTCTGCTACAGGGTACCCGTACCACTCACCCAGGTTTGCATGGACATGCAAAGAACAGGAAACAGCCTTCAAAAGACAGCTGCTTCTGAGTAACAAATGTATAACTTGCATCAGATTATTAAAAGAAAATGGAGATGTTGCGGTTGCAGTGAGTTAATACACCATGTACAATTGCATTAAATGTGCTCAAGTCTATTTATCAGCACACAAATTCACAGGATGAGTCTTTGAGGCTTTTTTATGGTTAAAATTATGATTCCACTGGTAAAAGTCTGATCTCAGCATAGATCCTTACTGAAGGTTTCCCACTTGAGCCCAATTCTCGCTGAGTACCCGGACAATTGGGGTGATGACCGCTGTTGGATTTGGGGTGTTCCTCAGTGTTTTTTCATGTATTGCTGGCAACAGTGGTTTGACCATACAAATCCACGGTACCCTGATCCTGTAGATGGGTGGCTCATGAACGGTGGTGCGACTGCTGTGCTCAGTATCTGAGGTATCTTGCTTTCTTCCCCAGAGCAGAGGTGGAGAGCAGGAACTACCGCAGGACAGCCGCAGCGAAAGGAATCCCCTTAGACCAGCGGGATGAAGACTGGGAACTCAAGAAAGAAGAGCTTGAGAGAAATCCACCATGTTCTTGGGAAAAATACACACCCTCTGCTCGAAAGAAAAATAAAAAAAGAGGGAGGAAGCAGTAGTGTGCCCGGAGTATTTGGTGCCACTGAGAACTCGCAATGCAGAGCAAAGACACTGGCAGACCTCGGGTGCATCTGCAGGGTGAAATATGGACGCCCAGGAGAAGCAGATAGACACACGAAGGCATTTTGTGATGTACTGGAAATATTGTCATTAATCGGGAGCAGGTAGAAATGCTTCTGTCTGTCTGCATGTCTATGCGTAATCAGATCTCAAATATCAGAAAACTGCAAAAGTAGTTTAAATATGCTAATGATCTAATTCACTGAAATGTATAAATTTACAAAAATGACATCAATTACCCATATGATCTGAGAAGGAAATGGTTTTGCACCTAATTGATTCATGAAAGCATCCAGGACCGTGGTTCTGTTCACTCTGGTGACGTCTGTGGCTTTTTCTTGTCTGCTTCTGGTCCTGAGCCAACCAGGGGGCTCTATAGAGGTTTGTAGCCTCTGGTGGTGCCTCTCTCTTTTCGTCGGGACTGGGGTGTAGTGGCTTCTTCTGGCTGAACGGGAAATGTTGATGTTGACCTTTTACTGGACACATGGGTCTAAACAGCCTGTATCTACCACTCCTGGCCCAGCAGAAGGAAAAACGTGCTCCCTCGTTGCTGCTTTCAGACATCTGTGACTGCCAAGACAGACAGAGCACTGCCTTATTTTTAGCAGTGCCCCCAGTCACTTCTATGTCTATGCTCATTGGAATGTTGTGGAACTGGTCCTGAGAGATCCCTCTGCTCATCAATCCCATCTGCTTTCCATGGCAAAAGCATTTTTAACTCTTTCACTTCTCAACCATAAAAAAATTGAACTTGACCCAAAGCAGTTTTCCATACCATGCCAGCATTGAGCACACACCCATATTGCCTTCTGACATCTTTTATGTGTCTCCCTCCTTTCCCCTCTGCTTCCCCTCCACCACCCAAACCTGGTTCTTCTGGAGTACCTTGATTACAGGTGTCCTTCACAACCAGCCACAACACTCAGTCATTGCAATCGCAACCAACAAAGCTTTGACCCATCTCCCTCTTCTAGGTTTCCAGGGACTAATTCAGCTGTCTACACAGAGGTGTCTAATGCCACCTGAGATGCTCTCAAGTACCCAGGCTGACCCTTGCAGGCATCCAGAAGATACTGTACTGTAGCTCCCAACACTGTGCAGATGTCTCACATACCATACAACTTCTCAGGTGACTCGAAATGCCCGTGGTCAGAAACGAGTCAAGCTTCAGCTTTGTCTTTAGTCATTTGCACTTTCCAAGCCATATGAAAAGGCAACACCATTCACAGTTGGCCTGGATTAGTGACAGTTCAGGTGGAGACATTTGTGGGACATAGTGCTTGTTACCATGCTGATTAATTAAATTAAATTAATTAGATTAATTTAATTAAAATAAACAGACCTGTTCCTAGCCCTGAGGTCCTCTTATAGAGTGAATTGGTGTCCATCAGGGCTGTTCCTACACCTGAGAGGACTCCCTGGAGAGCATTTTGGGTATATCTGAATTCTGCAGAACTTCAGGAAGCCTCTGAAGTTTGGGGCTCCACACCTGGCAAATGTACTTCTTCTGGGTGAGTGTTTTAAAACAAAAACAGAAACAAAAGCCGTGGAGGTGCATGAAAAATGCACACCTGGCACTTGGCATGAGGTAAGATGTTCCACTGGGCCTGAGATGGTGAAAGAAATGAACAGCTCAGGTTCTGCTCTGTTCATGCTGGAACTATTTCATATTCAGATAATCTGCTGGGGTGGGTTGACCTTGGCCAGCTTCCAGACCCCGACCCAGCCGCTCCTTCACTCTCTCTCCTAACAGGGCAGGGGTGGAAAAAAGATGGAAAAGCTCATGGCTTGAGATAAAGACAGGGAGATGGCTCACCGGTGACCGTCACAGACAAAACAGACTCGACTTGGGGGAAATCAGTTTAATTTACTGCCAGTGGAAGACAGAGTAGGACGATGAGTAACCAAGAGAGAACTAAAACACTTTACCTCCACCCACCCCTTCTCCCCACTCAATTTCAGTCGGGGAAATCCTGTTTTGGCATGATGTGGGGCAGCGAGAGAACACAAAAGGCTGGGGTGGGCAGTGGGTTCTCCACCCCACCTGTCTGCCCTGAGGCCATTCCTGCATGGCTGTTTACAAGTCAGGAGCCACCTCTGGTGACTAATTGTGATCAACATATTCAGGCATAAGTCATAAACCAATGCAAGATAGTGGTACAGCTCATGATATTCCAAAGTACACGGCCACAGCAGAAATGAATGTCAAACAAAACAGATATAAACACAGGGGTTAGTGAAGTTGTTTCAATCAGCAATTACCAAAGCATTTTTACAGAAGGTTTGCAGTCATTGTTATTCCCCTCCTGCAGGTAGCCCATGTACCAGCTCTAAGTTGCTTTCTCATTGACAATAATACAGCCCAGAGAATTATTTAAATCAAATGATAATAATAATAATAATAATAATAATAATAATAATAATTTACTTAACCCATAATAATTCATTTCAGAGGATTTTCATGAATTTTCCTTCACTTAGATGGTGAATATCTGTATTATATACACTGGCTGGAGAGTTGCATTAGAGAGTAAATTCCTTGTTTTTCATAATATCCACATTTGTAATGGGCTCCAGCTTTTATTCCATTTCCTGCCTCATGCAAACCTTGCACTTCACACAGGACAGAGTCCTTCGCAGTGTCTTTTCCAGTTGGGGATTGCTGAAAATTAAAACAAGGGAATGAAATGTTGGAAGAACAGACTGAAATAATACAATGATAGTGTCCACAAGTTTTACTGACTTGGTGGCATAAATCAGCATCAAGATCAAACATGTAAAGTTAATGCTGTAAAGGACGAAAAAGGACAGAATAGATTTTATGGCTTTGACATGGGCATCCGTGCTGATGTTCTTCTTTGAGTCTGTCTGCATCTTGCATTTGTGTCTCCAGAGAGAAAAGAGGAGGAGAAGAGCAGAAGAGATTACTGCTATGAATGTGGTGGCACATACAAAGCCGTTGATAAAAATAACAATGATCAAATGTTCATCCTTTCTGACATCCAGTTTCCAGACATTTCCTTGGGCAGTGGAATTACACTTGTTACCGGACACTGCATCAACGATATCATATGCAAGGAAGCCAATGACCAGGGATAAAAGCACTGAACCCAACAACAGCCACGGCCCTGTCTGCCCTGAGGCCATTCCTGCATGGCTGTTTACAAGTCAGGAGCCACCTCTGGTGACTAATAGTGATCAACATATTCAGGCATAAGTCATAAACCAATGCAAGATAATGGTACAGCTCATGATATTCCAAAGTACACGGCCACAGCAGAAATGAATGTCAAACAAAACAGATATAAACACAGGGGTTAGTGAAGTCGTTTCAATCAGCAATTACCAAAGCATTTTTACAGAAGGTTTGCAGTCATTGTTATTCCCCTCCTGCAGGTAGCCCATGTACCAGCTCTAAGTTGCTTTCTCATTGACAATAATACAGCCCAGAGAATTATTTAAATCAAATGATAATAATAATAATAATAATAATAATAATAATAATAATTTACTTAACCCATAATAATTCATTTCAGAGGATTTTCATGAATTTTCCTTCACTTAGATGGTGAATATCTGTATTATATACACTGGCTGGAGAGTTGCATTAGAGAGTAAATTCCTTGTTTTTCATAATATCCACATTTGTAATGGGCTCCAGCTTTTATTCCATTTCCTGCCTCATGCAAACCTTGCACTTCACACAGGACAGAGTCCTTCGCAGTGTCTTTTCCAGTTGGGGATTGCTGAAAATTAAAACAAGGGAATGAAATGTTGGAAGAACAGACTGAAATAATACAATGATAGTGTCCACAAGTTTTACTGACTTGGTGGCATAAATCAGCATCAAGATCAAACATGTAAAGTTAATGCTGTAAAGGACGAAAAAGGACAGAATAGATTTTATGGCTTTGACATGGGCATCCGTGCTGATGTTCTTCTTTGAGTCTGTCTGCATCTTGCATTTGTGTCTCCAGAGAGAAAAGAGGAGGAGAAGAGCAGAAGAGATTACTGCTATGAATGTGGTGGCATATACGAAGCCGTTGATAAAAAGAACAATGATCAAATGTTCATCCTTTCTGACATCCAGTTTCCAGACATTTCCTTGGGCAGTGGAATTACACTTGTTACCGGACACTGCATCAACGATATCATAGGCAAGAATGCCAATGACCAGGGATAAAAGCACTGAACCCAACAACAGCCACGGCACGGTCTTGTCGATTTTTCCTTTCAGATAGATGAAAAAGGTGTGCCTGAAATTTGCAATTTTTACACAATAAAAAATGCAAAGACAGGCAGAAACACACAAGTTAGATAAACTTAAAGAGCTGTTAAAAGCTGAAAATAGTTGGGGTAAAGGGTATACAAAAAGGTGCCAGGGATAATATATTGAAAGTAAGAAATAAACCCATGAAATGCACAAATACCAAAACCTGCAGCATCCCAAAAACAGCAAGATCTTCTCATTAGAGCTAAAGCTTTTCTTTTTCACCCAAGCAATGCAAAGCACAGAAGCGATGAAAGCATTTATCCACATGCCAGCAAACGCCTGAAGTGAGATGATGGCCATAGTCATGGCATTGTATGAAGTGTCATTTAACCGGTCTCGAGAGTAACAAGCTTTCATCCTCCAAGCTGGGTAGTGGTGCTGGGGCAGAAAAGCAGGTTCTTGCACCAATGCTTCGGGCAGGTTGGCAGCTGCCGTTTCCAGAATGTCACGAGTGGAATGGGAGATTTATAGAGCTGGTGGTGGTGGGGCTGTGGTGTTGCTCCTGTTCAGGCAGGGCAGATGCAGGAATGGAAATGTGCTGGGCTATTCCCTTACCTGGTGTCGGTGTCTGTCTCCAATATTTGAATTTCCGTTTCCAGAATGTCACGAGTGGAATGGGAGATTTATAGAGCTGGTGGTGGTGGGGCTGTGGTGTTGCTCCTGTTCAGGCAGGGCAGATGCAGGAATGGAAATGTGCTGGGCTATTCCCTTACCTGGTGTCGGTGTCTGTCTCCAATATTTGAATTTCATGTCAGAAGGGCTGTGTTGAGTGACATTAGCAAAGTAGGTGCTTTTCTGCAGTGGGAAATGTTGTGATTTGTGACTGCTGTATGTTTGGTTGCTCTCAGGATTCATGATCTGGGTTCTCCGGTCCCGTTGCCTCCTACAATGCTCACGTGGCAGGGTGCTCTCAGTGGTGCAGCCACTGTCCTCTTTTGCTGCAGAGTCCAGGAGCTACAAAATTCAACCAAGAGATGCTGGCAACCAGAGGGCATCTCCTTTGAGGGCATCTCCTTATGCTTTGAGGGCACTGAAACCCATGTTAATTTTCACAGTGGTGGTGCCTTAATTGTAAGTGAACAGCCATATGGCAGGGGGAAGGTACTGAAGGATAAGCAGGACTTTCTTTTAAATTGAAGCATATAGAGGAAAAGGCAAACATAACCATGAGTCCCTGAGCCAGGGTTCAAACTCATGTGCTCAGTCTTGCGTGGGCTGTGAGTTTTTGAGGGATGATGTTGCATGGGATGTAGGGAGTAAGATGGATTTTTCACGGTCTTTTTGTGAAAGGAACTGGGACTGTCATGCTAAAGGATCAACTGCACCGAGCAATGGCAGGGAAAGAAGGGAAGTGTGGTGATGCCTGTCCTTTAAAGGCCTGTCAGCAGGGAAGTTGTGATCACATGAGATGTTTAAGATCTGCCTCCACTAGGACACGGGATGGTGCAGTGTCTCCTGCTGTGGAAATGGGACTCAGTGGAGCCTGGCATCTGATCTAAAAAGTGCAATTGCAGCTAAAAGCAAAAAGTTAAACACAATGTGCTCTGAGTGTCTTATTTTGATTGGATGACTCAAATCCTTCCTTTTAAGTGAAATAACATGAACGTAATTTTTTTGCGTTACTACTGCGGGAAAGGCCAGAAAAGAGTGAAAGTGGATGGTTTAATTTTTGCCAGGATGGAGAAGACAAGGGAAAGGAGTACACTTTTGCCCATGGAAAAGGGAACCCTAAAAATAGAAAAACTACAAAATAAGTTTTTTGGCCTTCACTTCAACTTTTCAAATTAGCATCCTGGAGCTGCTCAAGCTCTCTGAGCAGAAACTCTTCCTCTGTGTTGATTTCTAATAGAGAGCACATAGAAATTAGTGAGTCCTTCACACTGTTGTCCTAAAAAATAACCACATCTCCTTTATTGGGGGAAAAGAAGGTCTGAGAAACCTTCTGTTAGCAGCAATACATAGAAGGTTGTTCTCGAAAAGACATCAAAGAGAATGCTCAAGGAGTGATTATAGAGTGAATAAGGGTCCATCAGGGCTGTTCCTACACCTGAGAGGACTCCCTGGAGAGTATTTTGGGTATATCTGAATTCTGTAGAACTTCAGGAAGCCTCTGAAGTTTGAGGCTCCACACCTGGCAAATGTACTTCTTCTGGGTGAGTGTTTTAAAACAAAAACAGAAACAAAAGCCGTGGAGGTGCATGAAAAATGCACACCTGGCACTTGGCATGAGGTAAGATGTTCCACTGGGCCTGAGATGGTGAAAGAAATGAACAGCTCAGGTTCTGCTCTGTTCATGCTGGAACTATTTCATATTCAGATAATCTGCTGGGGTGGGTTGACCTTGGCCAGCTTCCAGACCCCGACCCAGCCGCTCCTTCACTCTCTCTCCTAACAGGGCAGGGGTGGAAAAAAGATGGAAAAGCTCATGGCTTGAGATAAAGACAGGGAGATGGCTCACCGGTGACCGTCACAGGCAAAACAGACTCAACTTGGGGGAAATCAGTTTAATTTACTGCCAGTGGAAGACAGAGTAGGACGATGAGTACCAAAGAGAGAACTAAAACACCTTACCTCCACCCACCCCTTCTTCCCACACTCAATTTCAGTCCTTCGTTCCCAACTCCTCTACCTCCTCACCCTGGTGATGTGGTGCAGGGGGACAGGGAATGGGGGTTGTGGTCAGTTCATCACACAGTGTCTCTTCTGCTCCTTCCTCCTCATGCTCTTCCCTCGCTGCAGTGTGGGGCCTTCCCATGGGCTGGTGGTCCTTCAGGATAAGGACCATGCTCTGACATGGGCTGTCCAAGGGCTGCAGTCTTTCAAGGCATGTCCACCTTGTCCAGCATGGCATCCTTCATGGGCTGCAGGGTGGGTATCTGCTCCACCATGGTCCCTCGTGGGCTGCATGGGGAAAACCTACGTCACCGTGGTCCTCTCCACAGGCTGCAGGTGAATTCCTTCTGTGGCAGCTGGAGCACCTCCTCCCCTTCCTTCTCTGAGCCTGTTTGTTGCAGGACTATGTCTCAGAGTGTTCCTCAGCCCTCACTGCCAGGCAGTGCTTTTGTCCACTCTTAAACATATTTTCCCAGAGGAGCCACCAGCATTGCTGATGGGCCAAGCTGGGTCCCATGCTGGGTCCATTGCTGCTGTCCGGATCTGGCTTTCCCTGGAATGGGGCAGCCTTGACCTTGCCTCACAGAGACATTAATGGATCCTCCAGAGGAGAACACCTGGGATGGACACCGTGCACATCTGCCCATAGGTCACTGCTGGGTGAAAGCACGATTTTATTCCACACCACACTTGGCACCAAAAACACGTTTCTTGGTGTTCTGCTCAGCCAGAGTGCATCGGTAAGAGCAGATCTCATAAACAAGTAAGAGTAGAGCAGGAGAGCAGTTGCACAGAGTCGGGGAAATCCTGTTTTGACATGACGTGGGGCAGCAAGAGGACACAAAAATCTGGGGTGGGCAGTGGGTTCTCCACCCCACCTGTCCGCCCTGAGGCCATTCCTGCATGGCTGTTTACAAGTCAGGAGCCACCTCTGGTGACTAATAGTGATCAACATATTCAGGCATAAGTCATAAACCAATGCAAGATAATGGTACAGCTCATGATATGCATGACGTGGGGCAGTGAGAGGACACAAAAGGCTGGGGTGGGCAGTGGGTTCTCCAGCCCACCTGTCCACCCTGCGGCCATTCCTGCATGGCTGTTTACAAGTCAGGAGCCACCTCTGGTGACTAATAGTGATCAACATATTCAGGCATAAGTCATAAACCAATGCAAGATAATGGTACAGCTCATGATATTCCAAAGTACACGGCCACAGCAGAAATGAATGTCAAACAAAACAGATATAAACCATCAAATGATAATAATAATAATAATAATTTACGTAACCCGTAATAATTCATTTCAGAGGATTTTCATGAATTTTCCTTCACTTAGATGGTGAAGATAGAATATCTGTATTATATACACTGGCTGGAGAGTTGCATTAGAGAGTAAACTACTTGTTTTTCATAATATCCACATTTGTAATGGGCTCCAGCTTTTATTACATTTCCTACCTCATGCAAACCTTGCACTTCACACAAGACAGAGTCCTTCGCAGTGTCTTTTCCAGTTGGGGATTGCTGAAAATTAAAACAAGGGAATGAACAGCTGGAAAAGCGTACTGAAATACTAAAATGAGAAACGCCACAGGATTTACCTTCTTTGTGGCATAAATCATTGACAAGATCAAACATGTAAAGTTAATGCTGTAAAGGATGAAAAAGGACAGAATCGATTTTATGGCTTTGACATGGGCATCCGTGCTGATGTTCTTCCTTGAGTCTGTCTGCATCTTGCATTTGTGTCTCCAGAGAGAAAAGAGGAGGAGAAGAGCAGAAGAGATTACTGCTATGAATGTGGTGGCAAATCCAAAGCCAAAGAGAAAAAAAACAGGGAAAAAGTGTTCATCCATTCTGATATTCATTTTCCAGAAATTTCCTCTGGTGGTGGCATTGTGGTTGCTACAGAGTGCTTCATCGGTGGTACGGTAGACAAGAATGCCGATGACCAGGGATAAAAGCACTGAACCCAACAACAGCCACGGCACGGTCTTGTCAATTTTTCCTTTCAGGTAGATGAAAAAGATGTGTCTGAAATTTGCAATTTTTATACAATAAAAAATACAAAGACAGGCAGAAACACACAAGTTAGAAAAATTTAAAAAGCTTTGAATAGATGTCAATAGTTGGGGTACTGGGTGAATATAAAAGTACCGTGGATAAATTATTGAAAGTAAGGAATGCACCCATGTAATGCACAAATACCAAAACCTGCAGCATCCCAAAACCAGCAAGATCTTCTCATTAGAGCTAAAACTTTTCTTTTTCACCCAAGCAATGCAAAGCACAGAAGCGATGAAAGCATTTATCCACATGCCAGTGAACGTCTGAAGTGAGATGATGACCATAGCCATGGTATCATATGAAGTGTCATTTAACCGGTCTCGAGAGTAACAAGCTTTCATCCTCCAAGCTGGGTAGTGGTGCTGGGGCAGAAAAGCAGGTTCTTGCACCAATGCTTCGGGCAGGTTGGCAGCTGCTGTTTCCTGAGTGTCACGAGTGGAATGGGAGTTTTATAGAGCTGGTGGTGGTGGGGCTGTGGTGTTGCTCCTGTTCAGAGCAGGGCAGGTGCAGGAATGTAAATGTCGGTGTCTGTCTCCAATATTTGAATTTCATGTCAGAAGGGCTGTGTTGAGTGACACAAGCAAAGTAGGTGCTTTTCTGCAGTGGGAAATGTTGTGATTTGTGACTGCTGTATGTTTGGTTGCTCTCAGGGTTCATGATCTGGGTTCTCCGGTCCCGTTGTCTCCTACAATGCTCACGTGGCATGGTGCTCTCA
Organism: Calidris pugnax; assembly: GCF_001431845.1. NCBI lineage: Eukaryota > Metazoa > Chordata > Aves > Charadriiformes > Scolopacidae > Calidris > Calidris pugnax. The sequence goes on from NW_015091112.1 coordinate 1,300,396, forward strand.
GTGGTGCAGCCACTGTCCTCTTTTGCTGCAGAGTCCAGGAGCTACAATATTTGTCTGTGATTTTGAAACTGTACTTCCTATGTGTCAGGTCCAAAACTCTGTTGAAGACAGATGTAAGGATGCAATGTTTTTATATTAGTGGAAGCCTATCAGTCATTAAGTGGGGAATTATATCAACTCATGTCATTTAGTCACTAACTTAGGTGTATTATATCTTTTGATGGTTGGTGATGTTGATGGAGTGCAGCTTAGGAAGGACATTCCAGAAATAAACTCAGGTAAGTCAGGACAGTAAAGAAGCAGAGTGTTGAATTGTTACAGAGATCTAAGCTAGCCTTTGGGGACCACAAGTCTGATAGATGTGATGACACCAGAGGGGACTGGAAGCTCCCTCCTGTGAAAAAAATCCCAAATGCATCATGGATACAGTGAGTATTTCAGGGCAATTAAAAATGGGGTGGTGGGAGGGTAACCCCAGCTGTTTCTGGAAAGAAGGGAAAAGATTTTGGCTTTGGAGTCTGGTAGCAGCCATAGAAGATGGAAAGGCAGGAGGGAGCAGGGCAGAGGACAGAAGGGTCCATAAAAGGTTGGTGTTAGAAAGGAAAGATGGAATTCCAGAAGAATGATTTTATATGAAGCCCAAGATCTTTATCTTAAATTTGGATTTAAGCATTAAGTAAGATTAAGCACACTCAGGTGCTCCTGGAAAAGCCTCAGCAACCTGTGGGCTGAACCTGCATCCCTCCACACTACACTGCTCTGCAATGCAACTCACATTGGAGTGTGGCTTTAAGTCAACATATGCCTTGGCAGTGGCTCTAATTCAACTTATGCCTTGTTGATGCGTATTTATCTTAAATGAGTTGGTTGGTTTCACATGACTGATGACCAAGATATGAAGCTTAAGTAGCTTCATACCTGAGCATTGACTTGAGATAGGTTTCTTTTCCTGACATTGCCTATTATCTGCTTTATGCTCTGGTCTAAGTTTCCTCTAGTTTTGCTGACAGAACAGAAAGCATGGTGTAGGGTTGGATTTTTTCTGTTTTTGTTTGGTTTGGTTTCTACTTCTCTACATATTATGTGAGAACAACATAACTAATTACTATAGCAAAAGGTGTGAATATGAACTCTCTGTTCATATTCAGGATTGTACTTATATGAGGGCATTAAATGAAAATGTTACACTAGCAGGACCATATAGCGGCTGGGGTTTAGGCTTAGCTCTGTATGGGGAATCTGGCACCTTAAAAAAATAAGGGTATAAAATTAGAGTCTCAAATGCTGTGTTCTTAAAGCACAGAAGCTGTGAATCAGCTGCTTTAAACACAGGTGTCTGTTCTCTGTTCAAATCCAACCCCTCCGGAACCACTCTAGAAGGCAAAGTCCTCCAAACTTTATATCTACCAGTCCCTGTGGATATTTGAATACCCTTGTGCATCTCAAATGGCACCAGACATCTATTTTTTGGCAACTGGATGGACACACAGCTATAATGGCATCTGAGACATGTAGCACATATGTAGGGACTGTGGGGTAGGCATTTAGATTTAACTGCTTGAATCTGAGCTTAGTTCAGATTCAGGTGTTTGACAAGGTGGACAGAACCTCTTCCCTCTCCAGAATCCTTGTCTTTCTCCTTTGATCATATGGGAAATCCCAGATGATTACCCAGGGTTAGCTAACTAGTTAGGCTATTTGATGCCTATCCATTCCACCTATATATCAACTTCAATATTCAGAAGTCCACAGTTGTTTCAAGGTGCAAGCCTGGGAAAAAGAATAAAATCCCCTCTAAGCAGGTGTTATGAAATTGTTATGAACATTATAATTCAACCCCAAATCCTCCTTTGCTGCAGGAGAAGTGGCAAGTTATACTGTGGTGCAATGGTTACTTGTTTGCTTGTTTCTGGGCAGTTGCTGTTTAAAGTGAGGTGGGTTGGTTGATGAGACAGCCTGAGAAGTGGCATGTTGTACTGTGGCAATGGTTACTTGTTTGCTTGTTTCTGGGCAGTTGCTGTTTAAAGTGAGGTGGGTTGGTTGATGAGACAGCCTGATAATTAAATTCTGTGGTCTTTGAAAAAACACATATTGTAGTTCTTGCTACATTACTCTGGCCTAAATGGCTGTTGATCTCATTTCAGAAACAGGAAGGAAGCTTTTTGAAGGCGATATTATCTTACCAGTATGTGCTGCTGATCTAAATCAACATCAGAAAGAGTGGAGATTGGGTTTAAAATGTTAACACAAGCATGTTGATCTCATTAACAGTTGGAGAGGAATGCTCCCAAAACCAGCGCCTGCGGATGGAAATTTCCCATCCTCTATATCCTAGCTGACAGCCTGGGTAATAAAACTTTTTATTATGGTAGCACTTTATTTCTTGCATTAGATATACTCTGGTTTTGTCCCGCTCCTGGGGCTGCTTTTGTTTCATTTGCTTTTGAGTTATGCTGCATTAATGCCCCTGTTACTGCTGGCCAGACAGAGGGACACAGCTCTGCCCCAGCACACATTGTTTTCCATGTAACAGCCCCAGTCACCAGCCGGATGCTGATGAGCAGCCAATTTAATTAGTGTCAGTGTATCTGGCTGAGATCTCCAGATAATGAAGTCAGGAAATCCTAACCTCAAGAACACGCATGTTGTTCTAGTGCACCCTTCGTGCCTTATCGCTTCTTAACAGCCCCAGCTCAGCACAAGCAGAAAGGAAATGCAGATATTACATAAGTTAAGAAGTCCAGAGCATTCTCTCCACTTGTTTTTGTCTAATTTTAGGCACTATTTTAATTTTTTGAACAAATTAAGAGTCAAAACTAATAGTAAATCTGTGTTAAAATCCTATGCATCTCTCCTGTTTACTAGTCCCAAGCTCAACGTTTACAATACTTGAAATTACATAATAACATGCAGTAAAATTACCCAGCAGAACCTGAGCAATGCCTTGGATGTCCAAAAGTCTGCTTGTTTGTTTCAGCACTATCAGTTTCTCTGATAAAAGATGTTCTCTCTCCCTATGGCCTCTGCCAAAATTACTCCTGTCAGGGAATTATGCTAAAAGCTCTTTCATCCAGGCAGATATGTTTTATATATGTTCATATTTCTAGTTCATCCTTTCTACCTAGGATTATATTTATGATGTTATAAAAGCAGAACAACTGCTATCGTTGTCCTCTCCTGTGTGGTTCAGGTCTGAACATCAAAGGCATTACCCTTTGGGCTGGAGTCTTGTGTCAATTTCCAACCCCACGAAGAGGAACAGACGTACCTGAAATTTGAAAAGCTGGATAGGTGATTTTGTGTCAATGATCCACTTTGTACCACCTTGTTTGATATGATAGTTTTTCCAACTCAGGAGACATTAATTTTCATTCCTGCTTGTACAAAGGACATAAATACTTGAGCCACATTTCTGTCCCAGAGCTTATTTGTGTTGCACTGGAGATAAGAACCAATGCAAACAGACTAATCAAAGGTATTATCTTCATTTGATGTTCTCTTAATACAAGAAAACACTATTTTATTTCCATTTGCATCCTAGCTACTGAAATGAATCCCTTTCTTGGGGCTCTTTCAGGGAAAACAAGCAAATAACTTTCTCCTGGTGTCACTTAGAGGCAGGGTATGTCCCTAGTGTGTTGGGGTTAGCGTGTAGCTTCCTCCATGCTTTCAGAGGCAGGGTTGGGTTTCACTCACCAACTGTTGAAGCCAACATTCTCTAGCGCTGGGCAGGTCAGCGGGGAGGTGGTGACTCTTCCAGGCCACAAACTATCTCACCTAAAATAGAAGTCTAAAGTAGGTCTGGTGACTCACAACCCAAACGCCTGTTACTGCCCAGGGAGCATAAAGGTGCCAGGGAAGCTAACACAGCGGCAGATGCCAGCATTGTGACTGTCTAAAGTTAGGTCTGAGGACCTGCCCGTTTACTGGGAAGGACCATCGAGAAGCTGGTGACACCAGTCAGTGTCTGTGTCTGGGAATCCAGTGTAGATCTTCCCTCATGTGTGGGGGAGACTGGTGCAGTGTTTTCTGGGTTTTTTTAAACCCACAGAATTATTTCTGAATGGACATGAAAAGCTAGGATTTAAGTTGTATTTGGGAACCACACCAAGGAAGATAATGCATCCTGAGTAGACTGGAGGCTGCTCAGCGCCTCTGAAAATCGGGCCAGTTATTTAAATAATTCGGTAAAGATACACATAAACAACAGCCAATGAAGTTGTTATGAGGTTATGCATGAGGTTATAAGGTACCTGCTGCACTTTCCTGAGCTGCTCATCTTCTGCTACTTCCCTTCTTATACTGGTTGATCTGGGGCTACCCAGAGTTGAAGGGCAACAACATTTGCCATCACCACCTCCTTTACAAGGACATGCATGCACTGCCCTCTGGGGAGGGCAAAAAGGAGCAGGGCCAATCACTCCTGGGACTCATTTTCAGGCTGTGGCAGAGTGCTGAGGGTACACGTTGTTCTGTATTCTGGTGTTGCTAATCCAGCAAGACTGGAAAACACAGATGGGAAATTCTAAAAAAATATTCTTTTTTAACTTTTACCTTGGTCTTGCAGTTGAGTTGGTATGTAGATACAAGTCACAGAAGGTATTATGTAAAATGGGTGCAATATCTCTTTGCCTTACAGGTGCTGGTCTTATGTGCAGGACCTTCAGAGTGGCCAGATAGTGATTACAGGAGAGAGATGTGACTGTAAAGCCGCAGTGCAACATGAGCTCCTGCATGCCCTGGGGTTTTATCATGAGCAATCCAGGACAAATCACAATGACTTTGTTCAGATATGGTGGGATGAAATTATTGCAGGTATGATGCATGTCTGAAATGATTGAGAATAATCTGTAGATGCATTTTAATATTTTTTTTTGCAATAGTAAGGGGTGTCTGGTTGAGAATAGCTGCCTACATGTTGGCAGACAGACCGTTATTTAGTCACGGGTAAAATATTTTTAAAAGATGTTATGTACTAAGATTTATTTCTGGTCTTGCCTAATCACGTGTGTATGTTTTTGTATAGGTTTTGCACATGCCTTTGACAAACACAATGACAGTTTCCTTCCTGACCTCAATACCCCATATGATTATGAGTCAGTCTTGCACTATGGACCATATTCTTTCAACATCAATAGCAACGTTCCTTCCACTACAACAAAAATTCCTGAATTCAATGACATAATTGGGCAGAGGGTGGATTATCAGTAGGACAGACTTACTGAGGTTGAATTGCATGTACAACTGCAGTAAGTCCTCCTTCTCACACATGCATTTGAAAATCCTTACTCAAGCCTCGTGTTACATGGATGGAGTCACACAAGAGGAGCAGGAACACTTCACCCTTTGGATCCTCTTGCAAAAGCTAAAAGAAACTATAGTTCTTATGCTGCAGCAAGCTCCATGGTGGCCAGATCCCAATTTCTTTGTAGAACAAAATTGGAATGAATCAAGGGTCTGACACCTTTCATTCACACAGACTTTCCTGTAATATTACATGTAATAGTTATTGTTTCCTTCATGGATGATGATCATCTTGCTGTGAATGATGATCATCATGCTGTTGATGATGATAAAATCTTCAAATAACAGTAGTCTGGAATTGGAGTTCTCCAAAATCTCAGTATTTCAATTTCTGTGATATTTGGTAAGACAATTTGGCTCAGGAGCATGAATGGGGATAAAGGTGCCAGCTCCACTGGCAAAGCTTTGAAAGTAAACACTCCATGTGCTGTAGAGTACTGACATACCGTGTTAACATATACCTCAATATTCCCACTAGTTTCAGCAGAATTACTTCTGATTTACACCTGAAGACAGAAATGGCCCACAGAGCTTATCCCAGGCAAGCTTAGAGAAAATTATGGATGTTTGAAAAGGAAAATTAGCACACAGGGGCCAAGCTGGCTCCCACAAGGAAATATTCAGCCAAGAGAGGGAGAAAGAGATAACATATTTCTTTCAGGAGGAAACATCAAGTATATGTGGTAACAGAGATGTAGATGTGAAAGTCTGCGTAATCTTCAGTTGTATTAAGAACATATTTCCTGTATGTAAACATTCTGGAGTGGGGTTAACAGTGAGAGCCTTATTTGATATTAATGGATGTGGAAAAAGATGTTACTCTATTCCCAGCAGCTTCGAGCCTCACCTTCTTGGACCAGTGTTCCTTTGAATATCTCAATATCTGTGGGACGATGGAGAGTGGACAAGACGGTGCTAATTGGGACCACATATTAGGAAACCAGGAGATGAAGACCACGCTTTGGTGGGAGACTGTGCAGGTAAAACCTGTAGTCTTAGGTGGTCATTAGACTTCACCATGCTTTTATGAGATGCGAGAATGAAGATATACAGAGATAAAGAAGTCATTAGGAATACCCTTCTATTAATGTTAATCACTGTATACCTGGTGCTAAACATGACTTTTGAATTTTCGGCTAGAAAGGCTAATAATTTTCATTTCAAATGTTTAAACCTTCCTTAAATCCCTTCCCTACATTGTAACATCTCACGGAGCAGTAACAGACTGAATTTGCTGCTGTAAATTGGTGGTAGCTCCATTAAAAAGGAGTTCCTCTAGATGATTGCCACAACTGACTTTGGTGAAACTCCATAGAAATGAGTCAGGTGAGACTATCCTCCTTTTATGCATATGTTACAGGATTTTGAGTAGTTATCTTTTTGTTTGAAGCTGAAAGACACTTTCCCTTTGTAGAGGAGTTCACCTGATTCATCCCCACAGAAGTAAACGCATAAACAGATACAATACACAAATCTTTTTTGTAGACAAATTCTGACATAGAAACCAATCCAGAGTCATCAAAATAGGAAGCTGAGCTTCAGCAATGTGTCATGGAGCACGAGGAAACCACCCCCCGAAGATGTCGAGGGAGGGGTTGCTGTGTGATACGGAGCCGTATCAGCTGCTGGTAATTCAGTTTGTTTGAGCTGCACCACACAGGGAGGCTGAAGGATTATCTAAAAAACAAACCTGCAGTGATTTCCCCTCTTCTGAGGAAAGCATTGCATGGGGTCCTTTTGATTGAGGCTTTGGCTCCAGCTGCAGTGGTTTAAGCATCTGTTGAAAAAATATGATTGTACTGAGTTCTGCAGTATTCTGATTGCTGCCAGGACACAGGAATTGAGTAGTCTGTTGTTTTTAGAGTTGGGAGAAAATTAAGCACTGCAGAAGAGTATTACATAGATAGTCCAAAAATCCTGAAGCAAAACATTTCTTTTGAAACTCACAGTCCTGAGCCTAACTGCTCTGTGTACAAATGGTCACAGTGAGGCACATCTGCCTCCCAAAACACAAGTGATGGTTGGTTACAGAAGTGTCTCATGGTGCAAGAGGGGAAAAAAAATGCTGAATAGAAAAGAAAGTAATTTCTGTGGAATCTGGTCCTAGGGAAGAGAGAGCAAGAGCTGGCTTTTGGCAGTAGCTTTTGTGACTAACCATCACTTGTGTTTTGGGAACATACTTGTGTTTGGTCACAGTCTGGAGATCCCGTGGTTATAGCAAATTTGCAGGCAGCGAGGAGGAGAGCAGAGCAGACGGGGCAAGGGAATATTCCTGTTCTCATCACATGTGGGGTTTGAGAGGGCAGATGTGCTGCTGGTGAAGGGCACTATGCAAAAACCAGCACTTGGAAGACCCTTCAAGCAGGGAGCAAGATGAACAGGAGGGTTGTTTAGGTCATTTTCTTGTTTTTAGAGGAACAAGTCTGTTTGGCTGTTGTTTGAAGGGCTGTTTGCTTGCGGTTTGCAGGGTGGGGGGTTTGCTGACACTGTAAAGGCTCTGGATGTGTGACAGAGCATGTGGCTGGGGAGTTGACAGCAGCTTCCTGCCTCTGGTGGTCGGTGACAGACAATTAACTGCACAGCTTCAAGGAGGGGGAAGAAAAAAGGTTAAAAACTTAAGTAGTCAGCCTTCAGAAGTTTCCTGAGAGCAAATGGGTGAGCAGTTATTTGAAAATAAGCCACTTTATTGAGTATTTGTAGAGGAACTTAGTGCAGAAGGCCAGCAATGTTGATGGGAAGACATCCAAGCACAGGCATGTAGGTGGAAACATCAGTGGAGCTCAAAGCAGCATCAGGTGACAGAGTGGTGAGACACTGAAACAGGTTGCCCAGAATATTCTGGATGCCCCATCCCTGTAGGTGTTCAAGACCAGGCTGGATGGGGCTTTAATCAACCTGGTCTAGTGGGAGGTGTCCCTGCCCATGATCTTTAAGGTTCTTTCCTACCCAAACCATTCTAAGATTCAGAGTTGTGTTCTCTACGTGTGGTCTCTGCTATTTGCATCAGTCAGCTCCCAGACAGATATAAAAGTGCAAACCTATAGAAGCAGCCACAGAGTATCTGGAAACCCACAATGTGATGCAGCTTGAAAACGTCGTTGCTGTCACAAGGCTATTAGGTGAAGCTGATGCACTTGCTCAGTTTTCTTCAAGAAGCTGTTTTAAAATTGGATTATACATTACAGGGCTGATGCAAAGGATGAGGGTGCATGTGGTCCACCTTTGTACCAAGGAAGACCAAAGACTCAGAGAAGGTATCACCCCAACCCATAGATTGAATTGCAGACTGACTATGAAAGAAAGGAAATAGCTATTGCAAACACATCAGCATAAGAGTTGATCCCATTGCATTATAGTTGTGATGAACTGCTCTTCTGATGTGCTGATCTCCACCAGCTGCAAAGGAATCCATCACTGGTGGGTGAGATGAATCCTATCACCCTTCTGAAATGAGTTTCCTTTGGAAAATGTCAGTGCCTGGGAAGTGGAAACACTCTGTATAAGTAACTAGTCATTAAACCAGACCTGACCCTAGTACAGGGGTCGGAGCACTTGTCTCAGACAGGAGAGGACAGTTGAGAGCATGCTGTGATAATCCAGACTCACTCTGCACACCCAAGGGCTGTGAGCATCAGGCTGTGAACTCTCCTGGCAGGAGGATTTCTCCCTTGCTCTTCATGGCAAAAAAAAAATAGATAAAAAAAAAAAGCCAAGTTCTTGTTTTCATTCCAGCAGGGAACAGAGAAACTTCTGAAATCACAAGAACTTTTGCAAGGTGGGAAAGCTGCCTCCCATGAATGCTTAACCAAGAACGTGTGCTGCCTAATAAAAATGCAAAGACTGGTCTGTAATTCTGGCATACAGAATGGCCCGGCTTTTCTGCAGGTTATGTAGGGCATTTGGCATCGCTTCCAAGTCCCCTTCAGCAATAAGAAAAGCAGCTGAGGCCTCTTTGTGCTTTCCCTGACAGCGCTTTGTACAGGGAGTAATTCACTGGGGTAAATTCAGTCCCATTGTGCCAAACGGGTGCCAGTGTTCCTGAAAACATTTGCAGCTGCAAGGTCAAAATGTAGTTACGAAAGCCTTGTTAGGAGACTGCACTTAGTCTCCGGTTATAAGTGGGTTCAGCTTAATTTCTAGATATTAAATCTAATATTGTCACATTTATAAGGTTCCAGTCTCTGCATTTGAATATCCATTTTTATACCAGGGTGCCTAAAAACTCAGGGGCAGTGTTAAATGGCCTCTGATGAAGGTTGGAAGTTGTCTCTGTATAACCACTGCAGGTCTGTCCCATGCTCAGAGCCTCCAACAAGACTTTCCACCAGCTCTCCTTTTCTCCCAGCCGTTTCAGATCACTTCTGACCCAAGCCCTCTACTCTCTCACCCCAGTCTCCCTCCAGCTCAGTAAACCCAGGATCCCCTGCTGGGGTTGAAAAAGGCACAGACTGGAGCCCCATGCACACTTGCAGCTCCCTGACCTTCCAGCTTCTCCTCCCTCTGGGTGCCCTCCTTCGCAGGACGCCGCTGCACCCTCTAGAGAAACTTGGATGAATTATTGTTGCTTCGTTTCTTTCCTCTGGAATCAGCCTGAAATTCATCCCAAAATACATGATAGAACTGTACTATATACTCCCTGTACTAAATGAACCGCTTTTTTTTTTCTTTTTTTTTTCTTTTTTTTTTCTTTTTTTTTTCTTTTTTTTTTCTTTTTTTTTTCTTTTTTTTTTCTTTTTTTTTTCTTTTCTTGCAGATCTCACTCCTTTGATTACATCTGAAGTCCCAGTCTGTCCCTGGAGTGCCCTGAACCTCTTTGCCACAAATGCAAACAGTGATCTATGACAGATAAAATACATTACCTCCCTAAAGAAACTGTACACTCTGGTTTCTGTATTTTAAGAATTCGAACTAAGCTTCCCTGTTCGTTTTAAGAGATTAAGCCCATAGGATCTCCAAAGATTATTTGGAGAAGCAAAGTACTTCTCTCAGTTATTTCATATTTTTCTTCACGTTTTCTTCCCATCCTTCCCATGTTAGTATTTCCCATGGCAATGCTTACTTCCCAGTTCTTGTGTCTGAAGTCCCTCTGTCCAGCCTTCCCTAACCAGAAGTGCTAGGGAGATCCTGTTCCAGGACTTCCCTTTTCTCCTCTTCAAGCCCAGCTTTCAGTAATGCTCACTCCCGAGTATTCAGCTTGTTAGGTCACTGCTAAAAGAACAGCATGCTTCCCTGCCTTCATCTGAGTCTGGACCCAATTCAACATTCCTGAGAAGTTTTCATGACAGCAGAATGGGAATTTGTTTGGATCTTGTAGTGGGTTGACCTTGGCTAGCCACCAGGTGGCCCACCAAGATGGTCTATCCTCCCAATCCAACAACAGGACATGACTTGGCCCATGTGCCCTCCCTGACCCATGTCCCCCAAGAAAGAAGACAGCAAAGTGCAGGACAAGAGTTTGTCATCACTGAAACCCATCAGGAAAAAAAGGAACATCAAGCTGGAAGGCCAAGGATCTACTCATGTACGTGACTACCTCTGGAGGCAAAGAGTGGCATGTTCTGCACTGGGGCATCAGTTCCTGGATGTGTTCAGCCATGGGAAAACACTGTTTGGGCATTCATAATTGTATTTCTTTTATCTCTAATCTTTACAATTTCATGTTAATTATTAACTGAAAAACAACACTGGGCCAAACTCTAATGTCACTGGACTGTTATAAACCCGGAATAATTCTCTGTAAACTTCCTCCCTGTGCCATCAAGATTGTAATACTGACTGATAACAAGCACAGTGGAAGGAATCGGTACCTTTGGATCAGACTGAGACCTTCTTACACAAAGGCTGGGTGGGCCTTCACCAGGTGCACTAAAGACATGAACTTATTGCATTCCAATCTGTATCGTTCCTCAAACAGGCCTTGGGTTATTGATAACAACAATGCCATCAGGTGCCGTTTAGGAGGAAAATCTTGCTTTTATAATATCATTACAAAGGTGGAAAGGTTGAAGCTGGTTGGCTGATATTCTGTGGAAAGCTCAGCAGCATGCCCTATATATTTCAAGAGATGAGAGGGACCAGCTTCTCTTTCCATTGCAAAAATGTCCTCCAGCGCCTTACTGCTCTCCCTAGTGCTTCTGTTATCTTCTGCTTATGGCACTCCAGTCTCTGTAAGTAAAATCCTAATTTCTACAGGCTCCTCTCAGTCCAGAGACATCTCACACTTTATACTGGTTGTATTTTATTCTCTTTCAGGTTGGGCACCTCTCCAGGGAAGCTGGTAAGTGCTCTGGGAGCTGGTTTGAGGTTTGAAGCATTTTCTTCTGCTTGCTGTGTGCCACCATGTCTGAGCACATGATCTTTTGTCTGTCTTGCAGCAGCAGATACTGAACTTGGTGAGATAATCAAAGACATTCCGGACATAAACTTAGGTGAGTTCAGGTCTACATTCTAATAAGGCCTGGAAAATCGTGAGCGAAATGCTGACTTTTTCAGTATTGTAAAAAAAAAGGTGGGTGACTGATGGTCAGATAGTTCATGGTAACAAGAGAAATACAGTGAAGTGAGCTCTGAATTACCTTCCTCTTGCTATGGCACGTGAATCTACCCTAGGACCGTAACCCTACGTAAACAAGGGATGTAGATGTCTGTCACTTCTGAAATTTGGACAGACCCACAGTGTTAAGGCTGTAACACACTATATCAATTCAAAAGGCTCTGGAGTCCTACCGTCATCTCTTCATCAATCTCTCTATGATTTTTATAAAGTTTTACAAAGTGGAAAATAGCTTAGATGTTTATTGAGCTTCTACATGTACTAAGGAAACCAAATGGAAAAGACACAATGCACTGTACTGCCTTCCTCTGCAGTTTTTTTTGTGTTTTTTTCTTTTCTTTTTTTTATTTCCTGTAATGCGAATTTCTATATGTGGTTTTTTTTTCTTTTCTTTTTTTATTTCCTGTAATGCGAATTTCTATATATCCTTTAATGGTGCACTGTACAATATTCTTCCTGATGTAGTATTCAATATTACTATATTCTCACTGTGTGACCATGTAATCAAACTAGACATGGATAATGGTGGCCACCAGATTTCTGTCACCAAAAATGCAGACATTCCTGAGTAGTAAATATTGAGTAGAAACTACTGTTACTTTTAGACCTGTCCCTATATTTCAACATAAAGATGATGGTCCTTCTTTATTTTCTGTAAGTGCCCAAGGACATTAGCCTTGTATAAGCAGGCCCAATATGGTTTATGAGGTGAAATACATTTGATATTTGATATTTCATTTACATTATCTTTCATTAAATTACTTTTCAGCTGCTGGACTGGACCTCTTTCAGGGTGATATCTTACTCCCTGTAAGTAACTAAAAACTTTATGACTTGTCCTTACTGTATTTTTGGTACAAATCAGCCCATCTTCCCTCACCAGATGCATCACCACTCTTAATTCCCTTTTCAGAAAAATCAGCGAAATGCCCTAAGAAATGAGATCTACAGATGGAAGTTCCCCATTCCCTATATTCTGGGTGATGACCTAGGTAATGCAGATACTTTATTCAGATTTTAACTCCAATCCTTATTTGCACTGGAGTCACTGTGATAAAAAAATTGACTTTTTCAGAACTGGTTCTCCCACATTAAAATTCACTAATAACTAGACAGCTCCTTTATATCAAAACCATCTTTTTTTCTTCATAACATTTTTTTTTCTTCATAACATTTTTTTCTTCTTTTCTTTTTCTATCATAACAAAAGACAATTTAATCAAATTCAATCATTTTTCCTTTCAATCACTTTTCTCTTGGTCCCATGCGTGTATCTGTGAGCGTACCTTACCTCTCCAGGGGGAATGATCTGCAATGTGTTAAATGTGCTTTCCTGATGCATATTTTCCAGACCTCAATGCCAAAGCAGTAATTCTCCAGGCGTTTGAAATGTTCCGTCTTAAGTCTTGCATTGATTTCAAGCCATATGAAGGAGAGAAAACCTACATATTTTTTAGAAAAAAAGACGGGTAAGGATTCTATCAATTTCTGTTTATTTTTGCCGCATAGAATCAGCTGGGAATTAATTTCATTTGACTGCAGCAGTCTAAAAGTTTATTCTGAGTTTCTTGTCAGCAGAGAAAGAGGCCACAGAGAAAGCAACACAACTTACCTTCTTAAACACAAAGGTTGGAAGCAGCTTCCTCCCTCTGCTGACTGCAGAGGGTATTATTGAGATGATGAACTTGGAATAGGCGTCTGATGTCTGGATGGGTACTCTTTGGTGAGGTGAATCCCAGCATCCCTGGGTTTTCATCAGCTGCTTCCACTTTCCTACCCAGCGCTGTTTTCTGTTTCAGTGGTGGGTGAAAGGACCCCCATGTACATCCTCTAAACATACCAAGGATGTGAATAGCCAGAATTTAGGTTTTGAAATCTTTGGAAGACAAGTCAAAAAAAGCTGTAGAAAGTCAGTTCATTGTAATATTACTGTTGTTTTGGTAGGGCTCTTCCTTAACAAAAAGTTCTCTCAAAATTTGAAAGGGTTTTATATTCAGAGATTTGGGTTTTCAGGAACAGGAAAGGTTTATTTTATTTCCTATGTCTAAATGTGTTTTGAAAGAGCATCTAGAAAAGCACAAAAATCTTCTCACTATGTCAGCTGTGAATATTTCTTGTTCTCCTGCAACTTCATAAAGGCCTGGTAGGGACTGATACTTCTACCCTCAGCTCTTCCCTGTGTGTTATGTCCTGTGACACTTCTTTTACATGACTGCAAACACCATGATTTTTGACAAGTTGGTGCTGAAGAGCCTGGCTCTGGAAGCTCCCTGGTAGTAGCTATTCAAGAGCTCAAGCTCTTTGTTTTCAGTGCCCACATTAGTGTGCTCAGAGCTCCTTCAACTAACCCCATCCAACACTGCTTTGTGATGTGCAAATGAAGCCAGAGTACAAGCAGATGCTCTTTAGCAGTAGCCTCTCACATCACCCTTGGGCTACCCTAAAACGTTCCCAGTGGATTGGCTGAGGAGCTTCTTTCCTCCTCAATCATGATTAGCATGTGTTGAGTCACGGAGTAGGGTCTGGGCCAACACAGAAAAGTGTGACTTCACACCTGTGGCCAATGAATTGCACAGCTGCTGTTCAAAAGGACCAAATGCTGCTATTCTAAATCCTCCTAGATCTCTTCCCTCGCACAAGTGGTTGCAAAAAAGCTCAGTCTGTCTTGACAAGTTTACTTTTTCTATGTATGTATTGTATTTCTTGTCATGTTTCTTAGCAAAATAGCAGCTGATACAGGATTAAGCACCTGTGGATCTCAAAAGAGAGGGGTGAGCCTGTCTAAATAGAGGGTACATAAAACGGCCTCATGCAGGTGACAATGAGTTGGTTTTGAGGCTTAATCTGCTTTCACAGTAGAGTTTCTTTAGAGTATCAAGGCATCTGGTCAGCATCTAAATGACGATTTATGTTACTCCTTTTATATTTAAACCTCTTTTGATATTACTTTAAATCCAGCAAGCCTACTGAGAAACGTAGAGAAGAAAACTGCTTAATGGACAGTAAGATGTCTCTCTTTCTCAGGTGCTGGTCCATGGTGGGGGACCTGCAGACTGGGCAGGACCTCTCTATCGGGACAGGGTGTGACTACAGAGCCATCGTGGAACATGAGATCCTGCACGCGTTAGGATTTTACCATGAGCAGTCAAGGACAGACCGGGATGACTATGTGACAATCTGGTGGGATCAAATTATTCCAGGTGGGTTTTAATCTTCAAGTCAGATTTTGCAAAGTGCAGATTCATCATTTTCTGTCCTAGATTTCAAGACCTTGTTAAAGATATGATTTTAGAAACACTGGGTCACACCTGAGACCACTGTAAATCAATCTGTAGATGTAGCAGGATTTTGATACAAGTTCTCTGGTCAAAGGCCAGGAACATCACTAAAAATAATTCACCTTATTGCTAACTTTGTTTTATCTTGAGTCATGGTGATGATGATGATGTCAATAGTATCTAGAGTCTAACTTTTTGCTGTGTACTGTAATGAACCACCTCCAAAGCAAGAAGTCTTACAATGTACTGTTGTGAGCTCCATGATGTGCAGAGGTATGGAAAAGTTTTCAGTGCATTCTTTCTCATTTTTACATACACACACCCTGAAAATATATTATTGAATCCTCTCAGCTTATCTGTGATGTATTCAGTAACCACAAATCTGGAACACCAAAAAAATGACACAGATGACGGACTTCAGTGTGACACTACTCTGAATGGAGTCCTGGGACTGGTCTGATATCATTACAGTGGATTCCTATATTCTGTAGGTTTCTATCCATACTACAAAGTCTAATTTTCTAGTTAGGCAAATTCATTAAGTAGAAAACTCTTCCTGAAGCCATTTGAAAGATGCCTCCTCCTCTAAAGGGCAATAAGGCTGATATGATTGTGCTCTGTTCCCACATTAGTGATCTGCAACCCATGATAGCATGGTAGTGGTTTTTGCCATAATGCATTTTCATAAACTGCAACGCAGGTAACTGGCTGGTAAGAGAAGAGATCCCTAATTTACGTTGTTGCTGACAGAAGAGCCAATAAGCCTATTGGACTTCACAGAAAACACACAAGACAGCCTAATAAAATTGCCACCTTGCTGTATGGTTTATTTCTTCTAAAAACCGATTGCCTGGTAATGATCTTAAAAGCCAACATCATTACACATGCTTGTGTCCTGCCAAGACTTCTTCCCCAGCTATAAAAAGCAATAGCACTTAATTTAAAAGTTTCTCACTCTGTTTGATAAAAGGTGAAATTCAAGTATCATCTGCACAAAAATGCTTCCAGGCTCTTACACAATCTCAAGCCTTGGACTGAAGACCTTTGTGCCCAGAATGGACTTGCAGGGGGAAGGGGAATCTTTACACAGAGAAGCTGTAATTATCCACCAGTGCAGCCATGTGCTGTTTCTTCTTGGAGATAGAACACCAAATATTCTGAAAATATTATTTGAGGTTGAAAATGTTGGCAATCTCTCTTTACTTCTGTACCAAAGTATGTGAAATAGCTCCCTCTCTCTGCCCTAGCAGACACCTTCATAATGAAAAACTTTCTCTAAAGACAAATTATTTCACCAAGAAACCATGAGAAACATGTTTCCAAAAGATATTTCAATAGAAATATCATAGCAATATTATCAATCTAAGGTAAAAGGATTTATTTTATTTTTGTATTTTATTTTATTTTATTTTATTTTATTTTCATAAATTTCTAAGGTATTTTTTGCTTCAAAGAGGAGTAGAACCTGAAGGCACTCCAAGACTGTCTTACCCATCCCCTTAACGAAGGGAGGGCCTGGGAAATGTTTGCATCAATATTCACAGGCTCTGGATTGGAGTACACTATCCCTTAAGTTCGGTCTTCCAGGATGCTTACTGTTAGACCATCTAGTCTGACTTCCTATGTATCCCATTCTTTACAACTCATTGATGTTTAATTTTTAATCTAGTGAAGTCACATGGGAAGGTACAGAACTGCAATCTAAAGGCACTGCTTTGTCGCCCAGATGACTTCATAAACAAATCTTGCTAAATTGAATATTTTATTGTAAAGTAGTTGCTTTCAGGTATACCAACTTGGCCTCAGAAAACTGTATCCAAGGAGCGATCCTAAAGCCATTTCCTTTCTGATTTCTCTAAAAATGAAACAATTTTCTCTTCTTTCACCAGGCAAAGAGCACAATTTTCTGACGTATAATGACAGCTTCATCACTGATCTGAACACCCCCTATGACTATGAATCATTGATGCACTATGAACCACTTTCATTTAACAAAAATGAAAGTATCCCCACAATCACAGCGAAGATACCAGAATTTGATGACATAATTGGACAACGTCTAGACCTCAGTGCCATTGACCTGGAAAGACTGAATCGCATGTATAACTGCAGTAAGTCACAATTAAACCATGGCAAACTGTTTCTTTGTTTATATTTGAGCCTGGCTGGTTCTCTTCCCTTATGTCTCTAAAAACACAAAAAATTCTTCTCAGATGCTCTTGAGGAAGTATGGGAGAGGATGTGTAGTGTAGAGACCCAAACAGTTTATTCCTTCCTCATCCCTCTCTTTGGCTCTGCTAACTGTCATTACTTTTGTAAATGCTCAATTACTCAGTGAAAGTCAATTCATTCACATCTTGTCTTCTGTGTTTCTCCTGGGCATTCAGACATGTGGTTGTGTCCTGCTGGTGGATGGGCAGCTTCATTGTACTTTTATGAGGTGAATGCAACTGTACTTTGTCCTCTTTTACTGACATTTGGTCTTAATTAGATTATTTTGCACTTGAGAATGGCTAACTCTAGAGTCCAGTGACGTCTAGTTAGTTGCTAAGCTGGTTCACCACAAGATGTTATTGCCACATGTGATTGTTAGTGAGAACTTCTTGTCCCCATGGATCTGCCAACAGAAACATCAACTTGCAGGCAAACTAAGCTGAACCAGCCTAAGGCAACTGGTTGAGCTTTGCTTGAAGTGGAAGACTCCACTTCACGCTTATCAAGCAGGCCATGAAGAACAATAACCTCCAGCCGAGGAAGGATTAAATACACCACCACCACTCTTCACAAAGTGACTTTAACCTCCAGCCGAGAAACGATTAAGTACACCACCACCACTCTTCACAAAGTGACTTGTCTCTCTAAGGCTTACAAGCAGGCACAAAGACAGCCACTGTGCCACAGTCACTGCCACGTGGCAGTTTGTTAACCTTCTGCAAAGTGATCAAATGTTGTTATTTTTATACAGGGAATCCCTCCAGGAGTCAAATCTTTCCTTTTTTGAATCTTTGGGCTCACATCTGTCTTCTCTACGTGATGTCTATACTAGTGTAATCAAAACCCCCCAACATTAGAGCAGAAATTCTAATGAAATACTACTTTGGAGGTAATCATGTGTGCGATTTTTTTTTCAGCTTCAACTCACACTTTTTTGGACCAGTGTTCCTTTGAGCTTGAAAATATCTGTGGCATGATTCAGAGCACCAGCGATGATCTAGACTGGGTCCATCAGCTGAGCAGTGCTACTGGGCAGGGAGACCACACACTTTCCGGGCGCTGTAGAGGTAAAATGAAGTAACAGAACACTTTCCTATGGAAAAGGGGTTAGCTGGAGTAAGGTCCCTTGTGCATGTCTGTACTGGTTTGTGTGCTTTAAATAGTCTTTAACAACTTCTCTGAACCTGTCATTGTAGTCAATGCTTGAGAAAACCCAGCACTGGCTACTCTGAAAACACAGGATTAAATGACTATATTTATGGCAATACCCAGGAAACATCTGAGTTGCAATGTTTCTAATTAAGCAAAAAGCCTCTTTTATTTTCACATATCTTGGCCCTGCGAGTGTGAGTTTATGGTTGCACTTGTGTTTTTATTGAGGTTTTTCAACATATTGGAATGTTCTCCACACCAGCAAGATAAAAGGAGATGATAAAGAACAATCTTAACTAATGGCCTTTTAAATATAACCTGGAAAGGGATTTACTGTAACTTCCAAAGTCCAAGTAAGAGTTATATTACCTCATGATAAGAACAAAACAGCACTCATAGACACTCATAAATGTTGCGTTTGCAAAGCAAATAACAAGCTTGAGCAGTGCTGGTTCTGGAGGTAGAATAAAGTTGCAAAGTATTTTATAATAGGAGTTTAGGGATAATTTTCTTTTTCACATGGTAATTTAGTCATTTTTTTTAAAGGAAGAAAAATCTCAAAAAAGGTGAAGTCAGCCTCCGTCACAGTGAGCTAGTTTACAAGTGAGAATAAAGATTACATCTCAATTATAACTGTCAGCAGGCAGTTCTGAAAAGCAAGAGCTGAATTTGTCATTATTTAGACAGGGAAAGCTACAACAGACTTTAAAAAAAAAACCAAAGAGTTACTTGTGTTGTAAATTATGTGCAAATACAGAGTGAAGCAATACTGGCCTCCAGCACATTCAGTTGTGCTTTGTTACTCTTTGATAAGGAAAAATTTGACTTGCTGTACTCAGCAGTAGTAGACTATTCCCCTTATGTGACCCACCCACTGGAAAAAACAATCCTCAATCTCTTATAACGCTAGTAGTTGTCGATTGGGTCTGAGAATGCAATATAACTCAATAAAACCATCTGAGAACTTCTATAAGTACATGCTCCTCTCATTTGACCTTTTTCATTCTTTCCTTCCCTTTTTTTTTTTTCCCCTCCATATAGTATAATTATTACTGAAAAAGGATTTTTCCTCTCCATATAGTATAATTATTACTGAAAAAGGAATTCAGCAGAGTTCTTTGAGTTTATTGGATAAAATCCAATCTCTCCGCAGTAAGCACTTAACTTGCAATTATGCTTTAGCATTTAGTGAATTGACACAAAGTAAGTATTGATGTTCTCTGAACAGTACCCCTCTGGAGAGGGTTAAGAGAGCCAGAGAGCCTAGAAGAATTGCATGAGTAGGGAGTGCCTCTCCTTTTGGAGGCTTTCAAAGGGTCATTAACTGGATCAGGAATTTAGACATTTTTTGAGCACTCCTTCTGCAACCACCTCCAGTCGGGGTTAATTTTAGGTTTCTGACACAGATGGATTGTATTTTGCCCAAACAATTTGACTCTTTTGGCTTTTGACTTATTGCTGGCTAAACTGAATGAGGGAAAGAACAGCCTAAAGCTTAGGGAGGAGCTGGCAGCCTGGCTCTGGATTTGATCCCTGTGTCCCCATGCTGAAGTCTGCTAAGGCCGTACCCTAACTGCCACAGATGCCTAATGTTGCCACTATTTGTCTCTCTTATCAAAAAGGAAGAGGAACCTTGATCGTCTGGGGTTTGATACCATAATAAACTTAACAACCATGTTAGGCACCTGAATAAGGCTCACACACCCGTTTCCCACTTGGAACAACAGTGATCATACTTATATGTAATATATTTAAATTTGGCACCATCCCTAGTGGGACTAGAGGATCTTAAAGGTCCCTTCCAACCTAGACAATTCTATGATTCTAAATTTAACACTCATTTAACTTACAGTGCAGCGTCATATATGTGCATGAAGCAATTAAGTATTTTTGGCAAAGTTTCTGCAGGTATGAGTTCAAAGCAAAGGTAATAGAGAATATTCCCCCGACATGGTTAGAGTGAACATGATTAACAGCTCCTCTCATGATGCAGGAGGCTGTACTGGATTTATACAGCTAGGGGTTTAACTGATGATGCTCCAGATGTCAGCTGTGAGAACAGTCCAAGAAAACAGCCCCCAACAGAGGGAATTTTTACACAGTAGCTAAAAGAATTTCACTTGTAAACTTAAACATAGTCTATAATGAATAACTAGAGCAATGCAATACAGAAGATGTGACAAGTCCATGTGATACCAAGATAAGATGCATGTGCAAGTGGTAAATCCCTTGTAAATATAAGGATAAAAGTAGACATTTCAAATCTAAAGTAAAGGACACTGCAGAAAATGTTAGTGGGAAATTAACTAGAGGGGCAGGAATTCTTAAATAATTTCCCCAAACTGAGAAGCTGAATTTGTAAAAGTTTTTCGACAAGCTGTAAAAAAGAGCTTATTCATGTTTGTGGTCAGGAAAGTGCTAATTCTGTGTCTAACCCTTTTTAATTATCTTTATCACTGATAATCAGTTATCTTACTCTTTACAACATAATATAGCTTGTGATCTCTAAGACATCACCTTTAGAAATCAAGTTAAAAAAAAAAAAAGTCTACTAGTTACAGAGGATTAAGAGCTGACTGTGAGTATCGTATCTCTGACATTCCTGATGTATCCAACTTCCATCGAGACCAACTAAGGCAAAATCGACATAAGCAGCCAGCGATGAGTTCCATATATATGCTAAGCTACTAGTCCTGTTCTTATCCTGGTCTGTCTTGGATGGCTACCACATACCATTTCCTCTACTGGTCATGTTCACTTAGGCCTACTAAATTTGTCCTTTCAACTGATAATGTTAACGATAAATTTCCTAGCAGAAAATCTGGAAAAAGACAGTGACACTGTACATTTTCTTCCCAGGTGCTGGCTATGCCATGTACTTCAACACCAGCTCTGGCAAGGCAGGCGAGGTGGCACTCCTAGAGTCTCGAATCCTTTACCCAAAGAGAACTCAGCAGTGCCTCCAGTTCTTCTATAAGACCACAGGAAGCCTTTCTGACCAGCTGATCATCTGGCTTAAAGAGGATGATAGCACTGGAAACGTTAGCAAGATGAGGAAAATTCAAACTTTTCAAGGTAATTCTGGAGATATGAGGAATATATAGAATAGTTGTCTTACTGAGTCCACAAATGCTGTGGATTGGCTGAGAAATCAAAAGATTGTCCCAAAGCTACCAGAATATCTTGCAATGCAGCTAAGGTTTTTGGTGTTACATGAGGGCATTTAGCAGTGAAACTGTGGGGTGTAATAATGTAATTTAGGTGCTCCACAGCCAAAGTCATGATGTTCCTAATAATGTTATGCTACACTCAGTGATTGAGAGGGACCCCAAATTCTGCTGGAGATAACTGACTAGTTATAGATACTACATGATCTAACAGTCAACTGCTCAGATGTAAATACCTGTGCTCATCTGCAGTCAAGAATCTCAGCCTCATTTTTATATGGTTGGAAATATAAAAACAGATGTAGTTTTGGAAATGTGAACTGAGTTCCCACTTTGGGTGATTTTGCTAAATGGGACAAATTCAATTACCGTGTCACTATGCATTTATGTTGTCAAAACCCAAAACCTGCCTATATCAAACTGCAGCAGTTTGTAGGGAAGGATAAGTCTCTGGAAAAGTGGCAGCAACAGTTAGTTCTAACACATTGGGTCATTGACACCCATCCACTTGTTAGGTCTTGGCCCTTAGCCTGTTCCCTTCACACTAGAGACTGTCATTCGCTGATGTGTGAAGAGTTCCTAATACAATGTGTCCAAAGCACGTCATTTAGAAGGATAAGGCAATGTGAGTATATTATAATCACAATATCAAGATCTCTAGCCTTCAGGACTCTGAGAGAGGACCAGCTGTCTCAAAAAGCAGCTGGAATGGATGTCTGAGAATAAGCTGCTTCATTACATCACTAATCATGCTGATGGCAATGTTTTGCTTTCTTTTTACCCAAGCGGATAACGACCGTAACTGGAAAATTGCCCACGTAACCCTCAAGGCTCAGAAGAAGTTCCGTTACATCTTCCAAGGACTAAAGGGCGACCCCAGCTCTTCAGCTGGTGGGATTGCTATCGATGATGTCACCCTGACCGAGACCCCCTGTCCCACAGCTGTGTGGGTCGTTCGGAATTTCAGCCAAATCCTCAAAAATACGTCAACTAACATTATTCAAAGCCCCCGATTTTATAGCCCTGAGGGTTATGGTTTTGGCATAAGTTTGTTTCCCCACTACAGAATCAATGGCTACACTCGCGTTGCCTTTCACTTGTGCAGTGGAGACAACGATAGTGTTCTGGAGTGGCCAGCTCTGAACCGCCAAGCTATACTCACGGTGCTGGACCAGGACCCTGACATCTTGCAAAGGATGTCCTCAAGCAAAAGCTTCACCACAAGCAAAAACCATGTTCTCTCAGGTAAGTGGTGAATGCCTGGAGGAAGGGTGAGAATGAAAACGGAGGAACCCAGGTCAAAGGAGCGAGCGTAGGACTCCGACTCAGGCAACTTCAGTTGCATTTCCCAATTTGTGTCACTTTCCTGTGTATGACTCAGAATTCCTGTCTGCAAAAAATCATTGCACATGAAAACTAACACATAGAAGGCTGGTGTTGTTATGAACAATTCTTGAGTTTGACTCTAAATACAGAGTTCTCCCACAAGCTGGCTATTCCCTTTCTACCTGTGGTTTGCCCATTTTGATAGGTGACAGGATGGTGCAATGCCATCAGGGTGCTGTATTCCCTTATTAAAGCAACAATAATTGAAGTTAAACCTGCATTTTGGAGGCTTTGTTAACTTGAACATACATGGTCTTAATGCACAGGGTTCATACTGTAGCTGTATTTAAGAAAAAAGTACCTGAAAGCACCTGTGAGATCAGGCTGCAGCATATGAAGCCTTTCTTTCTTGGCTGGGGATAGACTGTAGATTATGAGCTCTTTCAGACATGGAATACTTTTAACTCTGGGTTTATAGTGTGTAGCACCATAGTTCCACATCCACCCCTAGGGTTCCCCATGGATATGTTAATTCAAAGAAATAAGAACAACAGGACAATACTGAATTTGATATAGAATAAAATACTAGAGAAGAATCTCCATCCCTCTTCACTTTTTCCACTGGAAGTTTACTATACACTTTTTCAGTAGGTTTTAAACCTTAGGTATGAATACGTATAACAGAACCATAGCAATGAACAAAATCTGCTAGACTCTAAACCACAGGTGCTTAAAAACTGATGAGGGAGTGTCCTTACACAGGTGGGAGCTCTTAGTCAGTGACAACGAGGGGTAACTTGCATTTGGTTAGTTCTCAATGAAAGGGGACTTTCAATGCCCTCACTATCACCACAGGATGGTGCAATGCCATCAGGGTGCTGTATTCCCTTATTAAAGCAACAATAATTGAAGTTAAACCTGCATTTTGGAGGCTTTGTTAACTTGAACATACATGGTCTTAATGCACAGGGTTCATACTGTAGCTGTATTTAAGAAAAAAGTACCTGAAAGCACCTGTGCCTTTCTACCTGTGGTTTGCCCATTTTGATAGGTGACAGGATGGTGCAATGCCATCAGGGTGCTGTATTCCCTTATTAAAGCAACAATAATTGAAGTTAAACCTGCATTTTGGAGGCTTTGTTAACTTGAACATACGTGGTCTTAATGCACAGGGTTCATACTGTAGCTGTGTTTAAGAAAAAAGTACCTGAAAGCACCTGTGAGATCAGGCTGCAGCATATGAAGCCTTTCTTTCTTGGCTGGGGGTAGACTGTAGATTATGAGCTCTTTCAGACATGGAATACTTTTAACTCTGGGTTTATAGTGTGTAGCACCATAGTTCCACATCCACCCCTAGGGTTCCCCATGGATATGTTAATTCAAAGAAATAAGAACAACAGGACAATACTGAATTTGATATAGAATAAAATACTAGAGAAGAATCTCCATCCCTCTTCACTTTTTCCACTGGAAGTTTAGTACACACTTTTTCAGTAGGTTTTAAACCTTAGGTATGAATACGTATAACAGAACCATAGCAATGAACAAAATCTGCTAGACTCTAAACCACAGGTGCTTAAAAACTGATGAGGGAGTGTCCTTACACAGGTGGGAGCTCTTAGTCAGTGACAACGAGGGGTAACTTGCATTTGGTTAGTTCTCAATGAAAGGGGACTTTCAATGCCCTCACATAGACTGAGTCCTCATGCAGATCGTACCTAGGGATCTGCTGGCACCCACGATTTATCGTGCCTCTGGGATTTGTTTGGGCATTTCAGCTCTGAACCTGATTTTACAGCATAAATCCCGTTTAACACTGTAATGCACAAAAAGTCATGTCATGCTTCCAGCAGCAGAACTTTGTGGTTTGTATCCATCACTCTCATTCTCTTTGCAGGAGCCATAATATGGGAGAAACCATCAGTTTCTGGGGGATTCGATGCTTCGTGCAATTGCTATAGAACTGCAAACTGGGGATGGGATAACTTCATATCCCACAGCCAGATGAGACGGAGAAGCTTCCTGAAAAATGATGACCTGATTATATTTGCAGAATTTAATGGTAAAGACCCTCTTCCTAATTCTCATTACAAAAACAAATGGTCCTTCATATTTCTTTACACACATTCAAGTAAGTATTGCCAGCTGTCTCTGAGTCATCTTCTCCTCTAATGGGGTTCAGCTTTTAAAAGCATTTCTGTGTCTTAGTTTCAGGTGGGTGATGTTGGCTAAACTGATTGTGAGTTCAGAAGAACCTAAAAAGCAAAGATTTACTGAAGGTTAACTTTTTAGACACCTTTAAGCACCCTAACAAGTAGCTATATCCATTTCTAGGCATTGAACATACTAAAAGGCCATCCTTGTGTTTATTTCCAAACAGAACAGCCACATCTGGCACCATTTTTCAAAGTATAGAATACCACTGATCTACCTAACTGGTTACCAAAATTTCAATATTATTTTCTATCTTGTGCTTTGAATATGAAAATATGAAGAACTTACTGTGGCACAGCAAGAGGTCTGTAAAGGGCAAATGGAGCAGGAGTACCCTGCAGTCCACAAAGAACCCTGTGAGCCCCTGGTATGAAAAATACTGCATATACCACCATTTACTGTTACCTGATGTCTTTCTCCTCCTTTTCTTTTTTCTTTTTTTTTTTTAAGATATAAGTCACCTCAATAAAACTGAAGTCCGTGTCGTACCTGAAAAACCTGCTTCTGTGGAAGGCCTCATTCTTGAAAGGCAGAAGAGAGCAGCCCAGGATATGGAGCCCATTCAAGACCGGTTGCCCTATCAGCAAGACCCGTGTGACCCAAACCCTTGTCAGAATGATGGAGTCTGTGTGAATGTGAAAGGGAGAGCCAGCTGCAGGTACCACAGACTTCTTCCCTGCTTACCTTGCTTTTCTTCTGAACCAAATGATGCAGCTAATAAGAATGCAGAGGTACAGGCCTCAGAGGTCTGAGCCACTAGGTTTTCAAGGTACAGTAGGAACAAAACACTTCACAGCAGTGATTGGTTTCTACTAGCAGCTGTAAGGGAAGGCAAGAAGCCCCATCCTGTGCTGCTTCCAGGGGATGTAAATAGCCTCCAAACCTCAAAACAAGGTGGGGATGTTGTGATGTGAACCCCTCTAATGGGAACTGCTCATCCAGGATAGTGTGTGTGAGGACATTGAGGTGGGCCTATAGGGCAGGACAAAAATCCTCATCCATGTGAATCTGCACTTTATTTTTGCAGGTGCCCATCAGGACATGCCTTCTTCTTTACGGGTGAGAGGTGTCAGTCAAGGCAGGTCCATGGAAACATCCTGGGAATGACAATTGGTGGAATTGCTGGAACCATTTTCTTAACCATCGTCCTAATTTCCATGATGTCTAGAAGATAAAGAGCTGCAGGGGGATAAATATCAGCCTGCTATGTTTCCATAGTTCATATGACACCAGTTTTCAGTGAAAAATGATGAATACAATTTGTAGAAGACCAGTCAGCATACAAATGAAATTCTTTACCAACATCTTGGCAGCAATCTGTTTACTCTGTAGAACTTGGCAGTTAAAGAACATCACATTGAACTGCTGTTTAATGTAAATTCATACCCTGCCTCTCTTGTGTATTCTTTGAATTTCATTTCTTCATCCAATAGCAAGCAGTAGTGCTGGAAGCCCATGCATTTAATCCCAATCACAGTTCAAACTTAGTTAAATAACAGGTAGAACCTCTTAAAACACTGGAAAACGTCATAGAGAAGCATGTATATTAAGATCCTAGGCATGTTCCTATAGAAATTACTCAAGAAATCTAAAGGGCACATATCCATAAGTACGTAAATCAGTACATCAAAATTCATTTTCCATGGGGATGTGCTGGTTTATGAAAGCTGAGTAGCTATTACATAGAATTCATGGTAAACTACTACTATGTAGTTTTGGCCAATTCTCTAGCAGGGAAATAATTTCATATTAAAGCTAGTTGTCTTTCTAGGAGACGTCATCACAGAAGATTTTCAAATATTCAGGAGTAAATCTATGCATAATCCAAAGTACTTTTACACATCTATAAAGCTCCCTTGATTTCAGCAGGCAGTGGATGAAATTGGACCAGATCATCAGTTATCACAGGACTGGATCTGCAGCAGTTACTATTAAATTTGTATCCCTTTGGAAATCACAAGTCAGGGAGAGGGGTGGGAGAGTAGGAAGATGAAGATGGGGTCTGTGATACTGGTGGGTGCTGGATAAGGTGTTAACACCCAAGAATTTATTGCAGATGGCAGGAAGCAATGGATCTAGTATGTCCCAAAATCTCTGCTTTTAAGGGCTCTAACAGTTTCCACACTTGAAACATGGTTGCCTAGGTTTCTGCTGAAAGCAGTTTCTTATTTTCTGCATATCAGAATGGAAAGAGTTCAGAATACAAATAGTAAATAATTGCAGAGAGTGAAGCTGCCCTTGCATTTACCACATACCTGTCACAAGGAATGGCAGCCAAGGGAAATGCACTCTCATGGCAGTAGGTTGTACACAGGGAGCTGGTTTCTGCTTGGTTTTGCTTGTTTTTACACTTGGATTCATCCTGGTGCTCACACCAGTCCTGTAAGTAAGGATGAACCATCCAAATCATGGTGTATTTAATTAAGGCATTATCAACATGTTAAATCTCAGTCCCTCCTATTCTCTGCATTTGGAATAAAATCAAAACAAACACATCAGCTTTTCCTGCAACAAGTCTCAGAATGTGATGGTTGGGAAAGACAATAGGGACTGCTCTGTTGCCTTTGGATGACGTTACTTTAAGCTTTGCACTGGGGAAGGAACACGTCCCAGCTGCCCTTTGGGCTCCCCTAGCCCCACTAGCTCCTCATCCTGAGAGTACCAGAGTTCAGAGCATCTAATCGGTGCAGAAAAAAGACCTCATGGGTATAGCTGCAGTCACTCTCTACAAACATTCCAGTATTTACCGCTTTTATGGGAAACTGTACACACAGTCCATTTTCCTCATCGGTGTGGAAAAAACACCTCATGGGTATAGCTGCAGTCACAGACATTCCAGTATTTGCCCCTTTAATGGGAAACTGTACACACAGTCCATTTTCCTTGGGATCTGAAGATTGATAGTGTCAATCCTCCCAAAAGATGCCCAAAAGGAGAAGCCCCAAAAAATCTGTTCAGCCTGCTCAGTTCCCTGGTCTTCCTCGGTTCCCAAAGTGCTTTGTTTTACTGTCCACCAGGCTTTGTACTGGGTACAATGGAATGCTCTATTATCTGCAACAAGTGCTCCAAACATCCCCTAAACATTGTCTGACTGATATCATAGGTGGTTTCCAGGATCTTCGCAGCTCAGCATCACTGCTCACTCTTTCATTCCTAGAAGCCTACATCTCCAGGATACAGGATTTCTCTGTACTAGTAGCAAGACCCATGTTGGGCAGTCGCTATTGCTTGCAAATGGGCACTCACTTATTTACCAGCAGAAGAGGAAGGTTATTATGGGCAACACATGATGCTGATCAATGTTGGATAAAGGTCTGAATAAAGCAGCAAAATCAACAAGAATCGTTGCTAGGCCAACTGCTTGTTTCACTGCCATTAGGGGAAATTATCTCACAAAAATTAGGACAGCCTCAGGGAGCAGATGTGTTGGCTTCCAGGCGGAGTTAACTCAGCCTTTTTTAATGTGGGCTCACAATTGCTGCCTTTGGCTTCTCCTGCTTCTGAGCTGATCCAGGAAAACAACATGGGAATGGATGAAAGGTGCCATGGCCACAGGGGAAGTGCAGTTTTCTGTTAAGTCCTGGAGTTCAAAGAAAAGTAACCATCGCCATCATGGTGTCAATGGTGCAAATGCTGCACTCAGCCCATGAGCCACAAGGTTAGGAAAAGTCAGCTGCTAAGAGCTGTTGTTGTAAGTAGCTTCTCCCTCCAGTGTGTCTGCACTGCAATTAACTCAAATATTTTCTGTGTTCAGTCACTAGAGGATGTAGCTGACAACCTCTCTTTGCTCTCTTAAGCACCGTGTCTAATAAAGGCAGCTTTGCCACAGTCATTGGAGCAGAATATTGAAAGCACGAGTTTCTAAGGCTCTTAAAATCTATATTTAGGCTCCTTAAATAGACCTGTATGAAGTTGCCCAGAAGCATTGAGTAAGTGTAGTTTCTAGCCTGACCTTGTTTGATCTGTACCTCTGAACACCAGGTCAGTTCTAGAGTGGCCTCCTAACTCTGACCTTCAGGAGAAGGACTATAATAACTCTGACCTGTCACCTGGAATTTCTCTAGACAAGTGTTTTTTGGAAGCTGTAGAGCAGATTTTGTTTTGTACTTAAGTGTTGTATGAAGGAGAACATTTGCTTTAGGTGCAAATACAAACAGTAGCTGAAGAATTGGTGATATTTTCTCATGGCCAAAGTAAGCATAGGCCTTTGTTTCCTGTTAAAACATGCATTTAGGGCGTTCATTTTCCCCAAAACAAAGAACGTTTCCAATTGTCCTTTGCTTAACTTGCACCACTTGCATGAGACATGTGAATTCCTTTTCCTCCTAACCTCCACCCACAGGCTTTCCATGCAGAACATCCGTCTTGCTTGTTTGCTCCACTCTGGTGGAGCTGGGTTACGGACCTGCAACCCAGACATGGATTTGCAGCTGCTGATACCTCCCTTGCCTTGCTCACCTGTTTTACCTCACTGCATTGAACTGGAAGCAACAGGGATCCAAGGAAATGGAGACAGGAGACCTGGATCATAGGGAAGGTAGACTTCACATCCTCTTAGTTTCTGCAAAAGATCAGTGTAACCTAGAGAAGACCCTTTGGAGCCACCAGGTGTTGTCAGCATTGCTTGTAGGTAGCTCTTGGCTACAGGGAAGAGATGTAAAAGGCACAGCCCAAGCTGCCTGAGCACAGAAGCAAGGAAGCATAGCTTTTCCAGCTCCCATCCCCAGGTTTAGGATGGGAAGCTCTCCTGGGAAGAGCTGTCACAGCAGTTCTTCTCAAGCAAGGTGACTTTTCTATCTCTTGTGGGTTTTCTAAGGCCAAGACATGGCTGGATGGGGCTTTGAGCAACCTGGTCTAGTGGGAGGTGTCCCTGCCCATGGCAGGGAGGTCGGAACTAAATGATCTTTAAGGTCCCTTCCAGCTCTACCCATTCTATGATTCTATGATTCTAATTAGCTATGGCATCATTCAAATGTGTGAACCTGCTTCATTCACTTACTCAAGGCAAAATAGGATCTGCAGCCCAGGCTCCATGGGTAAAAGGGTAGAAAAGGCTTCTGAAGTGATTGCTGAGGCATTTCAGAATTAATTTAAATTACTTGGGTGCTCATAAACAACCACCCCACATATCTTTGCTTCCTCACCTCACTGCCAGATCTTCTGCTGGTGCAATAAGAAGCCTCTTTCTAACACTTCAGAGCATCACAGTGAGCCAGCTCTTGTGTGGCTGTTCCCTCATCCAAGGCTGGGACTGGAACTAGACAGTTCTTATGGACACATATTTTCTTTGCTGATAACAAGAGACCTCATCCTTCCCAGCATGACTGGCTCCTGCAGACCCGCAGTTGAACAGGGGCTGTCACTGCAGTGCTGATTGGCCATCACTGCTCCAGGGATGGCTGTGGACTGATTCCTTTGCTTCCCTGGCTCTCCTGGCCTTGGGGACAGCACAGGCTAAATGATTTGGGAGATGTTCACAGCAGTGTTGGACCGGGAGCAACCAGGACCTTCTCCTCCTGCCAGGCAGCAAGTGGAAAAAATTCTGCAAGGTCTCATTTGGCCCACAGGCTGGTTTATTTATGGCCTTCTAACACTGGCAAGGACTTTGCCTTTTAAGACCCACCCAAAGATGTCCCTTCATTGCCAGACAGCTCAGCATCACATCCTGACTTCGCATACAGTTGAGACCCACACTTGGTGTGGTGAAACCTTGAAAGCCAAATGGCTGTGGAGATAAGATGTGGAGGGACTGTGGTGTCTACAGGGGCAGTTTATGTAATGCCTGTTCTAGCTCAGTGTTGATGGTTCTGCAGCAGGTCAATTTTGCCCAAGTGAATTCCATTGTGGGTTAGGTCAAATGGCCGTCCAAAAGCAAGTTTTGGTTGGAATAACGTGTGAAGGCCTGATTTTCAAGTTTCCACTGGCCATGCAGTTCAAAGAAATTCTGGACTCCCAAATATTTCTTAATGTCTGTGTTCTAGTTCTAGTACTATATCTGCATCTTCAAGCACAAAAAAATCACTTTCATATAAATAATACATTTGATTGATGCTTGTTTATTGTCTGCAGTCATCACCACCTTCCCACACCAAACTGTTACACATGGCTGTAACTGTGGGCAACAGTCTCCCATCCTGGTTCATCCCAAAGTCCTGGAACAGGTTTCCCCCTGGTAAACATAGGTCTGGTTCCCCAACAACCAAATGGGGCTGTACTACCCGACAGCAGTATTTGATATTGGCCTCAAATTTGAATCTTCATGATTCCATCTCTCATATTTTACATTGAGTTTTGCAACATTTTTGTGCGCTATAAATATTTTGCAGGCTCTCTCATAGCCCTCTGCTTAAGACAGGAGTCCTGCCTTTGAAGGTATACAGGCTTGGAAATAACTGTTTCCACAAATGTAGCATTAGAGCAATAATTTATATAAAACCTTTCATCCTGCCTGGCACATGATGGTTTATAGTCACTACAGAGTTGACTCTCTGAGCCCTCCAAGTGTGATTCTCCTCTGAGAGGAGACCCAAATATACAAACTTTACACAAGAGACTCATCACATACTTAACACTACTATGCATTAAATAAAGGCAGTCCACTCTGTGGCAGAGGGCAGCAACCATCTCTGTCTTACCACATTACATATCAAGGGAAGGACAATTACAGTTGAGGAAATAAAGCTTCCTTTTCTTCAAAAAAGTGCCACATGGAGCTTTCAGTACATTCCATCTGAAAGAAGACCACGCAGGAGTCATCACGGTCTTCATTTTATCTAAGCCAAAAGTGTAGGTCTGAACTGGACCTTCTCAGCTGTGAATCTTTGGTTCCAGAAAATCTTAAATAGAAAGGGGAGAGCACTATACGCTAAGGCCTTTCCAGGCTCTATTAAGAAGGCAGGAGAGAAGCTATGAGGTACTTGTGTATCTACACAGGCCTTTGTAATCATTCAGAGAGTTGATAGCGGAAATACTAAAACCACTGGGAAACAGCTGTGTATAGCACTGCAATTCATGGCTCAGTACTGCATAGTGCTAAGCACCCTCTTAAAGGCCAAGAATTCTTCACTCCCAATGTCTTTTCCAGCACTCGAAGGCCTTCAGATCCTTCCAAGTTTGAAACATCTTGTCATCTCTTCTGGGATTGGCAACCCCTGTAAAATTCCCCTTCTCAAAGCTTCCCTGCTTTACACGTTAACGAGAAATTATTACTCCAGAAGAATGAATCAAGGCACAGTTTAGTCAAAGTGAAGCAGCCTGCTTCTTGGTGTCTCACAGGTGCTTTTCATATGTGTCTTGGAAAGGGCAGAGGTCCTTTCAGAGTTATGTGATTTAGCATTTGCAGTGCCTCAGTTAAGCAAAGAATATGCCTTGGAAGTGTTTTCAGAGGAAGAGGTGGATGGCTCTGAAGATGATACTCTGTATTTTCCTGCAAAACAAAGGACAGTGGACATAAAGACAGATAGCATGGAACATGTTGGCACTGCAAAATAAGGACAGTTAGACCTGTGACCTGTGACCAAAGCCTCCTGATGACCCAGGTGGCTTTGACTTGGTCTGCAGCCCTGATTAGACATAAAGACAGATAGCATGGGACATGTTGGCACTGCAAAATAAGGACAGTTAGACCTGTGACCTGTGACCAAAGCCTCCTGATGACCCAGGTGGCTTTGACTTGGTCTGCAGCCCTGATACGAGCTGGATTACAGCAATACCAGTAATCACAGAAATCAATGTGTTTGGTGACACAGGCAGGATATGTCAGCTTGAACTGATGATTATGCCACAGGGTAGATATATACGCAAATGGAAGACTCAGTTGTCTTCCTCGAGCATGGGGATGCATCTAGAACACATGTTCTTGAGAAGAATCCCAGCTCCCTCCGTCATGTGACCACAAGGGCTCTAAACTAAGACCCAGGTGCACAGAACCCAAGAGTGCTAATAACATGGGAATTTCAGGTGGCAGCATCATGAGAAGCAAGTTGTGGGCAAGTCTCATTCTTATGGGCGGTCCC
This sequence comes from Calidris pugnax, assembly GCF_001431845.1. NCBI lineage: Eukaryota > Metazoa > Chordata > Aves > Charadriiformes > Scolopacidae > Calidris > Calidris pugnax. Next base: position 1,333,618 of record NW_015091112.1, read on the forward strand.
ATTCTCAGTGTATCTGGCCAGTGTGCTCATGCAAAATTACTGTAGCACAGTCAGAGACCAACTTCTTCCATTATCTGACTGATAAACAGACTTTTAAAAAGCAGTTGCTTGCCTACATTAAGCTCCTTCATCTCCCACTTTCACCAAATGTCGCCATCTTCTGTGAGTGATGGTTGGTTGCAAAGATTGCACATTTAGGAATGAAATTACTCCAGACATTAAGCTCCTTCATCTCCCACTTTCACCAAATGTCGCCATCTTCTGTGAGTGATGGTTGGTTGCAAAGATTGCACATTTAGGAATGAAATTACTCATCTTTTCAGCAATGCTTCTTGCAAAATGCAGTCATAAGTGAAATGGTGACATCCATAAAATGGCTGCCAGAAAGCTTTTGAAGAGATATAACTCCAAGTTGGTGAAGAGTACATGAACAGTAAATGAACTGAGGAGCGCTGTGCCGTGACATCATTAACCCCAAAACGAAGGTCAGGTAGTGGTTTGTAGAACTGTGAAACATGCCACCACCCAATACTTGCTTTAGTGTTGACAGCTATGCTGCTATCATTATACTATAGTCATGAGTAATTATTCTAGTGATTCCAATGACTTATTACAGTTCCTTCATCCTAGAAGATGAAATATATCTATGGATGGATGGATAGACAAAGAGATTGATAGACATCAGGACAGACAGAACCTGGGAGTGAGAACTCAGGGAAAACCTTGTTTGTGCTTCAGTAGGAGAGATCTATTGTCACATACCTGTTTTCCCACATAAGTTGTTAAAGGTTCTTGAAAATGGATAGCTCATAGCAAGCATTGGTGTCACCAGGATCAGGGAGGATGACTGTAAAAGAGAAAATTACTTTTTGTCAAAAGCCTGGAACTTCCTTTCTAGCCACTCTGAGGGGAGGAAAAAGGTTAGAATAAAATGTTGTTCAGTAGTACAAGCAGGCAATCCCCAGCGGGGCAAGTTAGATGTTTGTGAGGCATCAAATTCACCCTTTTGCATGGAAATGACAGAGATAAACTTTAAAATATACTACAGGACACAAACAGCCTGTCTCTAACTGTTGGCCAGGGAACAAGGCTTAGGCTCCCGAGTCTGTCATATCAGACAGCACAGACTTCTGGTCCCTTATCTGAGGGAGTATATCCATTAGGGTAGCCAGAAATCTAAGATTTATATGCTTGGGTATGATCATTGAAGGCCAATAACTTGGGATAATCAGGTGCAAATTTAACATGACACACTAGAGGGCATTGGAACACAACTCTGCAGTCCAGATGGTCAGGAAGAAACTTTCTGCTAATGAAATGAAGTTTCTTTTTCACTTCTGGAGTGGTCTGAGAGTTTAATGGGATTCCTCCAGCAGATATGTTTTTAAAAAGCACAGATAATACATCTTTTTCTGTTCAGTCCCTCTCCATTCATTAGGTTATACCATTGTGGGGGAAAATAGGCAGTTTTGTATGTAGTCACTGATATAAGGTGGTAGAGGAAGAAGGTAAATGAATCACATTTAAAAAGTTTGATCAAAGACTTTTATCTCACTTTATTTATTCCTTATCAGCAGCAGAACTGCCAAGGAAATATGGCAGTTCCCACTGCCTGGGGCAGCTTCCACAACTGTGGCAGCTTCCACAGTGTCTGGCCCAGGAGATTCTGTCTGAAAAGGAATTCAGAATTGGGGTCCAAGACTTAACAACTTGTTCTCTCTAGTTTACTCTGCTGGATGTGTCAATGGAGGGAATGAAGTATGAAGAAACTAACATGCTTAATGATAGTCATATCAGTTATTCCTGCCTTTCCTTCCAGTTTCCTGGGAAAACTGACTTTTTCCCACAGTCAGAACAGCAGCACATCAAGCAGATGTTATTTTCAAGCCAGAAAGAAGGAATGGTGCTTTAGAAACGCATTAGGAAATGTTCCCAGTCCTGGATTCCCAGGAGTCACCCTCCTGCAGAAAACACTGGAATGCTTGGAGAACCAGTTAAAAAAAATCCAGGTGGATGATTCTGGGGATCCTAAATGAAGAAAAGTGAGGCAGAAACTGCATCTTTCCTTTCTCATGCTGACATAAGATCTGAATGTGGCAGGTGGCCAGAGCAGTTAAAACTTAGAGCGCTGCTCTGCCTGGCTAATCACAGGCTGTCTCCTCCTGGGCCTTCAGCACATCGTTGGAGAGGACACGCTCAGTGGTGGCTACTGGGTCCAGTAATGGTTTAACATCTTCATTAATGATACAGATGATGGGAAAAGTGCACCTTCACCAAGTCTGCAGTGGGTGCAAAGTCATGCAAAACTGGAAGGAGTGGCTGATCGAGTCTGGTGTCATTCAGAGGGACCTCAACAGTCAGGAGAAAGGGGATGACAGAAATCTTATGAAGCTCTGCAAAGGGAAATGCAAAGTTCTCCTGTCCCTGGAGAGGAGCAACCCCATGCAACAGGACATGCTGAGGGCCGCCTGACTGGAAAGGAGTAAAGACAGAGCCAGACTTTTCTCGTTTGTACCCGGTGAAAGGACGAGAGGCGGTGGGAACAAACAGAAATACAGGAAATCCTACTTAAAAAGAAACTTTCTCACTGTGAGGGTGGTCAAACACAGGAAAAGGCTGCACAGAGAGATTGTGGAGTCTCCATCCTTGGAACTACTCAAAACCCAGCTGGACATGGCTCTGAGCTCTAACTGTCCATGTTCTGAGTGGGAGGGTGCTATGATCCAGGTATCTCTGGAAGTACTTTCCAACTTCAGCAATTCTGTGATTCTTGTGGAAAAGTTCACTCTTGTGGAATGATCTGAGACAACACTACTCCTCTGAGCTGATAGTCCATCTTTAATGGACTCCTTAATTCCTTTGAGATTATGTACCCATCTGTCTTAATTGTGCCGGTTTTTAAGTCTGCTTCCCAGTTCTTTACCAACACCTCTATAGCTTTTCTGAATAAACCCTGTTCAGATACCAATATGACACTAAGCTCTGTTGTCATTTAAGAGTGATGCTAGCATATACCACCATATTCTTTTTCTACCCCAGGTGCCAGTGGTTAGATTATGATGCTGTCAACCCCTTACTCATCCGGGCGTGGCATTTTTCATGAGGGTTTATAAATGTAGAAGTGTAAGTTGAAACAAGCATTTATTGATTAGAATACACAGAGTTATTCATCCTCATGCAGCCATTCCAGATAGAGGTATCTTATTCCTGTTGGCTGAAACTTTTGTATATGCTGTGTCTGGGAATGTGACTCCTCCTGTGCAGAAGTAGAGATGAACACACCTTTGGCACCACCGGGAAGAGGGTAACAAACAACCCTGTAGCTCCAACATGACTTCAGCCAGCAGAGTTCTTTGTTAGATGACTATTAGTCCATAGCTCTTGGCCCTCTTCTAGGGCTGTAAGATCCTCCTGGGTCACTGAGCCTATGACCAACCTGTATGGTCAGCCTCCTAAATTCCCTTTAAGAGGTTTGTCAAGCCTCACTGTAAAAGCAATTAATTGTGTTTTTTTCCTCCTTAGTTCACACTGAGACACCATTCCCCAGACACTGAGAGACCATTCGCCAGCCTCTCTAATGGGTGGTGGTTGCTTAACGCCATAAGTAGATTTGCACATGGTTGGATGCAAGGATCCTCTAGCCCAGTTGCTGCTTGTCCAACATGGACTATAGCAGAGGCCCTAGGGAAGACTTTCACAGAAGCAAAGTAGGCTTGTAGCAGGGCATGTTCAGAATGTTCTTTCTATCTCTGGCTGTCAGAAGTAGAGGGACTTCTGGGGGCAGAGGCAAGACCCTGGTGTTCAACAGCCCTTAGTGGCCTACTAAGCTTACACAAAATGAAATAAACTGTAAGAAAATTCAGGAAAATATCAAACATCCACAACATCCAGGAGCAAGGAGGTCTCTATCTCCTTTGCTTGCTTTGAATCTGCCCCTCATTAGGGTCAGGTTTAGTGCTTAAGTATCAAACTGGATGGCGTATTTTCTCCATGGCCTCGTAGCAGCATACATCACTCCCACATTCTCCATCAGCTGTCTAGGCTGAAGAGTCCTCTGTCATTGTAGCACAGCAATCTTCCTACCTCTTTGATACTTTTTCTGCCCTGCATCCTTCCAATTGCGCTATATCTTTTTCAAACTTAATTAAGCTCACTTGTCCCTGTGCCAGCATTTTCCTGTGGCTTGAATGGCTCTGCCTCCCTTTAAGCATTTTGGATGAAAGACCTATGGTTCCATGAAATGTGTGGAGGTCGGGAATGCAAGGAGAGAGGAACCATGAGCTGCTAAAGATTAGATGGTGTGAAGGGAGCAAATACATGGCTGGCACAAGACAGTCTAGCTCCATTGCTTCCTAGTAGCTTGTAGGAGGTGAAGCCTATTTTACCCTTTTCAAACAGCCACTGAGCATTTTTAATTGGAGACTTTATCTCTGGAGCACAAATTGAAAAGGAAGAAATTCCATTTAATCATAAGAGAAAGTTTGTTTTTTTTTTATGGTGGGAGTAGCAAAACACCGCAACTTTTTGTCCAAAGTGGATTCTCCAGCTTCAGAGGTACTGAAAACCTGATGGGACAACATTCTAAGCAACCTGCTCTAGTGTAGCTTGCTTTGAGCAGTGGGTTAGCGCTAGATGATTCCAACCTCAACTGTTCCATGGTACTGTTAGACCTCTGTTTACCAGGAGCACTGTCTGCATTTCTGTTCTAATTGTATTTCTCAGAGTCATTTTCCCGAGGCACTGTGCAAACTTTATTTTTTGTTTTAAAGATGGTAGTGGAACTGGTTTCGCCTTTAATGCAAATGCCTATCCCGAGCAGAAGCACTTCCAGATGCCCATTCAAGCTGTGCAGAGATGAGTGCAGTAGTCACTAGGCCAGAAAAAGTCTCTGCAGGAGGAAGAGAAGCCTTCCAGGATCTTCCATAAGGATTCTGTCCCAGTTTGCAACATTATTTCTTTTTTTTAGGCACTGAATATTTTGGGTTAAATGCAGGAATTCTCTGTGTATGGGACCCAAGTCCCTTCTCTTCTAGGAGTGTGTCCAGGCCACATGGTTCCAGAACCACATTCATTTATGTTCTGTCTTTTGTCACTGAAATCCGAGTCTTTGTTGTATATAGACATGATTTTGACAAATAATTCATACTTCCTCCCATTTTCTATTCCCAGCATAAAGCACAGGCTAACCTGTCTCCTTGTCTCAGGAGTTCCATTTGTGATATCTCCATCCTTTCCTACTCGTAGCTGACAGGCACCTTCCTCAAGAAGTTACCTCTTAGATTGTGAATAAATTATGTTGCCACTGAAATTTTCTGTTTTCTAGCTTAATGTTTCAATTACATTTTGTGGTTTGTTTCTTGTGGAATTTAGAGAAAATGTCCACCAAACTTCTTCTCATTTTTTACCAATTATAGGTGAAATAATGAACTCTGAAAAAGGAGGTATATTCATATTTATGTTGTCTTCTTGTTCTCTGACTAGTTCTAATAAATAATTCAGAATATAAAGTGCATTTGACGTAAAAGACACTTGGAGAATGTTAGGCTATTAAGCAATAGCTCTAAGATACATTCTTAGATCAAGGTTCTAACCTTTGTTTGCTGTGAACTCCATTTGGACATTGAATTCCTCTTCAACAGGGCTTCTTGTATCTATTTGTTAAAAAAAAAATTATCAATCAGTAAATAGAGCAATTATGTTCAAATTCTAACAGTATTTTCACATAATGTCAGAAATAGTTTGAATTCTTACCTTCTTGTCCCAGAGAGTCCCAAACACCAAAATGAATAATCCCTAGGAGACAGATAATTACATGAATTTTGATGATAGCAACCTTTTAACTGTAGTAACCCATAGTTATCTCAAACATTGTCCATGTTGATTATTTGAACTTCGAACTCTTTGATAAAGGGCATTTTTCTAACTGTGTCTTACTCAATCAACTGCTGATGTGGTAGGAGTTCTCCAGGCCTGGTCTACTTAAATTGTGTGCATATCTGGTCTGCAAAAGTGACAGAGATAGTTTGCTAGCACTAGGGGAGTGAGTCTTCCCACATTTGGAAGAAGGGACCTTTGTGTATGGAAGACATACCCTGCTTATGCTCCCCAGATAAGCCAACAGGCTGACAATATAAAAGGCCTCTTTGGTCTGGAGCATACAATTTTGAGGCCATTCTTAAGAGACCAAGTATACATAACTTGTTTCCTTAAGAAATCCCCATTGTATTGGGATCCTACTGGCCAGCTAAATATTGTTGTTGTAAAAACCATACTAATTGAAAACTCTCAATCCTGTGGTTTTTGCTTAGTTCTTCTCTTTATTAGTAGTGCTCCTTAGCTGTCCTTGGTGACTTTCATGTTGTTCATACTTCCCCATTACTTGAACCCACAAGAGCATTATATGATGCCTCCAGATGGTCTGTAAATGAGACCAGACATGCTGAAGCTTGTCCACATGTGAGAACCCCCGGAATCATTATGAACCCCTCCCGGATCAACAATCGGACCAGGGCCTAACACCACCTGAACATAATAAGGCTATTTTCCTTATCTTCAGGAATTAAGTTCTTCCCAAATCTACTGGCAAAGTTGGACATTATCTATATGTCAGCTTTATCGAGCTGAGAATACGAAATACTGCTGCATTCCTGGAATGGGTTTCCAAAGAGCCTTTCGGTAATAAGGATGTGCAAGGCAACCCTGAGCTTTCCTAGGCTGTTTTTTTATTCCCTCTCCAAGCACAGCACTGCAGGAATGTCACTACATGTTAAATGGTCATAAAGGAAACAAAATCATACATATGTGTTACTCACCTGGAAAGCATTGAGCAGGGCAAAGAGGATGTGGAAAGCTCGATGGCTGTCTTTGATGATGGTGGCAAAGCCAAATCCCCAGTTGAGGCCTAGCAGTGGTGTTAAGATGGCCACACTTTTTCCAATTTGAAACAAAGACTTCCTCTCCTGCCTGTCTGACCTATCCCCAATAGTTGGCCTCAGTATTTTTATTATAACAACTGCGGTGATGAACAAATTCATGACCACAATGATCAGGGCAGGCACGACGAAGGCCAAGAGAGCTTTGCTGTCCTCCCAGTTGAGCCAGCAGACATCTTTTCTGGTGTAACTGTTCCTTGGCAGTGTGACAGCAAGGGTGATGACTGCAATGACAAAGGGGCATCCATATCCCAGACAGAATGCCACTGCTTTCTGTGTGGTCTTGCTTGTGTTATGCAAGATGAAGACCAGTCTGTAGAAAAGAATGAGGCCCAGGCTGAGCATCCAGAAAAAGACACACAGGTAGAATAAATGGATGAAGAAGGTGGCCACAAAACAGATACCTTTGCTCTTCTCTTGTTTTTGGTCACTGATAGAGGCAGTGACAATGAACCAAATGTTGGCAATCAGGAGGGATGTAGCTATGTTGAGTATACAGACATGGCGCATGTAGGAGGTGGTGTTGTTCGTCACGTACTTCCAGACTAAGGATTCAATTATAATGCAACTCACCAAACTCAAGATTGAAATCGCCAGGCCAATGTAGGTAATATAATCTTCAGTGTTTATCGAGGAGGGTATATCAGGTGACATCAGAATGGAGAATGATGTCAAATGATTGCAGGAGCAATAGACATAATTATCTTCTCCCTGTGTGACTGTGCAACCCTGAGTATCCCAGCCACCTTCAGGTTTGTTGAGTGTGTAGTTCCAAAAGACACACTGGGGTCTCTTTAGAGATAAGTTTATCTTTTCAAAGATCATATTAATTTTGAAATTCTGGCTTCTGTTACTGCTCACAGTTGTTGTTATGATTAAGCCGTTCACAGTCTGGTACCTACTCTGGGGCAAAATACCTCGAAGTTTTGAGTACATCACACTGACGATGGTTGAATCTGGGGTTAGAGTCTGAACTTCAGTTTTATCAATGAACAGATCAACTGTGAGGTTGTTTTTACTGCGGAAGGTCTTATTATAACTTGTGCTATTTTCTGTGACAGTTATACCTTGTAGTTGAAGGTTTTCTACACGGACAAGAGGGATGGTATTATTAACTGGTTGGAGGTTCAGGGTAAAATTTTCTATCGACTTCATCAATGAAGAACTTTTGGGTCCGTCCTGGTTATTCAGATGTTTCCAAGCTTCAGGTGTGGAATTTACAACAATAAAGTCCACTATGGAAAGGAAATTCTGGAATAACAACAGAAAAATGCTGTTACTGAAATCCCATACATATCATTGTTGTTTCTGATGGTTCTAGAATTGCTTTTTGAAAAAGCCCAGCATTTTTGTATTTTCTCAATCTATGTGAAACCTTCAGTTGTTAACATTCTTAATGCTCTATTTTCAAATTAAGGTTTCCAAAAGTGGAGCTGTGTGGCTTTTTTTTTTTTACATATTACATAGTATTTTTTTCTTCTCCATCCTTCTTTCCCTTCTTTCTCAGCCTTTGTGCTATCTTTGGTTTCTCACTCTCTCTCATGAAGTGTTCTCCAGCTACAAAACATCAAATCTCTTTGTGCTTTTCTGCTCAGAAAAGCAGTCCTTTTCATCTGTTACCTCATAATCAGAGTTTCCAAATATTTCTAAGATACTTTTTGCCATTCATTTGTTGTTAACATCTAATTGTTAATCAATCCTTATTTCAACTCCTTTGTTTTTTTCTATTTCTGTTCCTACTTAAAGAATCATGAAATCACAGAATGGTTCTAACATTTAAAGATCATCCTGTCCAACCTCCCTTCCATGGGCGGGGACACCCAAACTGACTTCGAACTGTTCCAGTGATGGAGCATCCACAACTTCTCTGGGCAACCTGTTCCAGTGTCTCACAACCCTCACAGTAAAGAATTTCTTCTTTATGTCCAATCTACCCTCTTTTAGTTTAAAACAGTTGCCCCTTGTCCTGTCACTACAGGCTTTGGTAAAAAAGTCTTTCTTCATCTTTATTATAAGCCCCCTTTAAGTAACAAAAGGCTGCAGTAAGGTCTCCGTGGAGCCTTCTCTCCTCCAGGTTGAACAACCCCAATTCTCTTAGCTCCAATTCTCAAAAGAGAGATGTTCCAGCTTTCCTCTGGACCCACTTTCTTGTGCTGGGCACCCCAGAGGTGGATGCTGTACTGCAGGTGGGGTCTTATCAGAGTGAAGTAGAGCAGCAGAATCCCCTCCCTCAACCTGCTGGTCACGCTGCTTTTGATGCAGCTCAGGACACAGTTGTCTTTCTGAGCTGCAAGCACATATTGTGGCCACGTGTTTAATCTTTCATTCATCGTTCCTTGTTCTTTCCTCTAATTTAGATTGCTAGAGACATTTAGGGATCCCTAGAAGATTTTTAGTTTCTAAGCATACAGCAGGCTCTCTTTCATGCATAGGCTCCTTGTCTTCATCATTTTGACTTTTCATAAAATCTTCTGAATCTTTGCTGTAATTTCATCTTTGCTGTCATTTCATCTCATTCCCTTAATACTTTTCTGCTCCTGACCCTAACTTGCTGTGAATTTTATTCAGGGAGAATGTCATCCTCTGTGACAAAAGGGGCTGAAGGGCTTAATATGTATATGTAAGACATAAAATAAAAACTTACTTGAATAGTGGGCTTGTTTGCCTCCACTGGGATAGTGGAGACCATACTCAGGATGGTAACAACTGCACCTACATTTGCAGATCTGTTTATTTTCTCCGTTCCCATCTCTTTCCTAAGATCTTCAAGGTAAGCAGGTAGGATTTTATCTCTCTCTGGATCGTTGAGCAAGGACTGGAACAAAAGGTGACAATACATCACATATGTGACATTTTCCTGGAGCTTGATCATCCTTCATAATGGCTGAGGGGGGCACGCTAAACAGGGCCCAGGTCTGAGGCTGGGCAGTGTCGTTGTTGCATCGTTGCAACTGCATCGTTGTTGGTGAATTCGGTAGCATGGTTTGGGCTAATGCCAACTAGTGTTCACCAAGGCAACACCCAAGTATGGTTCAGAAAACACCCCAGGACAGCCACTGCTCCCACTGGACGCTATGAATAAGGTCACCTTGCCTGGGGGAGAGCGCGTTCATGTGTACGGGTGTTAGCCACGCAGTGCCACGAGCCCTCTGGACCAGAGAAGGGGAGCTAGCTTCTCTCACAGACTTGTGTAGAGATAGCCAGTCATTCATTATATCTTTTAAAAGATAGTTGTAATTAAATCTTTGATTTTTGAATGCTTTTGAACACTTTGAATGCTTGTTTTTAGATTATGTTAAGCAAAAAAACTACCCAACAAAAATTGTTGCTCTCTCCTACCTCCCTCACCCCCAAACTCTAGAAAACTCATAAATGTTACCTCGGCACTACTCAGCAGGTTGTTTATTGTTCCGGACAGGCAGTTATCTCCTTGAAGCATCCATGATTTGTTAGAGCACTTAAAAGTTTTATTGCCTCGGGTAAAACCATCTATGCAATTTAAATCACAGCATGGCTTTATTAATGTGTCCTCTTCCATTCCAATCTCAGCGTCATTTGAGCAGGAAGGTTTACCATCTGTATGGAGGAAAAGCACAAAGGTAGAAAACTAAATGGGGAGATGAATAATTTACCCCCATCAAACCTATGATCTCCCAAAGTTCAGAGGTCTTTAAATTTATTAGGATTTCAGTTTGCTCTCTTCATTAATTATGACCTTTCAGGGTGTACGTCTTGCATTCTCAATATTTTTGAATCATTAAATTAAAAAAGAAATTGAATAAAGCCCCTTGGTTTCGAATATTGAATCAAATCACCTAACCAATAGCCAAAGTTTTAGGATTTGTCTGCTAGATTATAGGGTTACATAGGGGTGGAGTGGGATTGTATTGATCACTATGTGAACAGTAACTCTTACAACGTTTATTCTGCTAAAGGACCCAGTGCTGTTGTAGCACTAATAGGAAACTCATTAAGATCTTGATAGTGAGGCCTCAACACCCTTTTGATGAACAGTCTTGCTAATTGGCTTTAATTGGGTTAGTCATACCTGCTGATTAAAGTAAATAAAGTGTCGCATATTTATTGCCTAAGAGAGTGAAATCTGGCCAAATACAGTGATTCAACAGTAGGCACCCCTGCTGTAGAAAAAAACCCCAAAGTTCTGTATTATGGGGATGTCCAACATTTCTTTCTTTCTAATTTAGAATAAGAAGCTGAAATATCCAAACTCTGGTCAGAACTAAATGTCATAATTGGATTCACCAGTGTTGAACTCTAATTACCCAGCATATCCTGCAGAGCTGACTGGGAGCTGAGGCCGCTCAGGTCTCTGCATGGAGACCTCATGGAGGTTGCCGTTCTTGTGTTTGAAACTCTCCCACAGGCTGACCTCCTAAGCTAGATGACTTCTTCCCGAGGCACCCCAATCTTTTATCCTTGCTAAATTGTTGGTGCAAGCTGGGAGACATATGACCACCCTTCAACACAGGAAGTTGTTGAACAACAAGCTGGTTGGTGCAAGCTGCACCAGAAGGAAGTAGAGACAGTAGATGATGACAGTAGATGACAGAAGATGACCAAACTAGAACTGCTTGGGAACCTTGGGAACATATTGAGGCCACTGTCAAATACAGTAATTTTTTTTTTTTTTTAATTTCAGCAAAATTGATATTTTCCTCTGTATTTCAAAATTTCAAAAAAAGGAGACAAAAATTCTTGGTTAACAAAAACTGTTCTTATTAGGTGTCACAGGTGATAAATTTGTGGCCCAGAAGGAAGTAGAGACAGTAGATGATGACAGTAGATGACAGAAGATGACCAAACTAGAACTGCTTGGGAACCTTGGGAACATATTGAGGCCACTGTCAAATACAGTAATTTTTTTTTTTTTTTTAATTTCAGCAAAATTGATATTTTCCTCTGTATTTTAAAATTTCAAAAAAAGGAGACAAAAATTCTTGGTTAACAAAAACTGTTCTTATTAGGTGTCACAGGTGATAAATTTGTGGCATCTGATTTAACAAAGATACTGGGATTTCCTATTTAACAGCTTTAAATAGTAACTTTTATCTTACCAGATATCAGTTTCAGTGTTATATTTTCACTCTTGGCATTATGTTTGATGCTGTTGGTAAACTTGCAGTACGCTGTGAGGTTTCTCCTTTGGCTACAATTTTTTTCTGTGTAATTGTACATGTAGCACAACAAAGTTCCGTTTTCCTTGTTTGCTGTATGGAAGGATTAAGATAGGTTAACACAGATTTGGGGTCAATCAGCTAGCAGACAGCAGAAAGCTTCTGCAAAACTTTCTTTGCTGTGGGACTTGGACTTATAGAAAAAAAAAACTTCCTTTGTGGAAAAATGTCTACTCTGAATGCTGATCTCTGTTTCTAACTCCCTACTTAATAAATCTCCTGGCAGCAGCTGCATGATCAGTTCATTTTCAACCACTGCTATATGGGCAAACCCTGCCCAAATCCTCTTTCACTGTTCAGGAACCAAAATTTGCTTTAGAAACCATTTTGGAGAATATTCCTCCTGCTTCTGCTTCTACCACAGGTGTTTCATTTAGGCTAGGATACTCTTTTGCTGTTCTTACATGGTTCTTCTGAACTCAGGATCTGTACCACAGTCCCATTGCTTTTCATCGTGCTTGTGCCTGAGGGAACCTGGCTGCAATCTCCTCCGAAAAGATCTTGGCATTTTTCTTAGCAACTGAAGGACCCTTCAGTCTCCACCTGCTTTACACTTCAGCCTATTGTTTTGGCACTACTGGATGGTTTATGAGTTAGTTTAGGTGGCTTTTCATTGCTTTTTTTTAAATTTACTGTTTTGTAACCTACTTGAAAACTCCTAATATATAAAAACGTGCCAGGGAAGCTGCAGAACTGCCCTAAATTCGAAGACGTAGAAGCTTGGGCTTTTGTGCTGTTAAAGATATGCTACCTGTATCCTTGAAGAAAATAGAATAGTTCTTTCAACTACATTCTTCATGTGTTATTTTACATTTTTCATGAATTAGTACATCATCTTTTTAAGTAACATTTCCTTGATACTCAGTTCAAAAAAGTGGCAGAGTGGAAGATAAAAGCAAATAAATGGAGTTCAGCAATTTCCAATCTTAACAGCGATGAGGATGCTCACTTCTCACTGCCTGGCAAGGCCAACCAAACATTGAATTTACCTATTATGTATTTCTCACTACAGCAAGGTCTTCAGTTATTAGGTCTTAGGTATTCAGGGTCTTCTCTACTATTAATCTCAGCCATGCTCCCCGGGCATGGGAACCATCCTAAAAAAAGCCCATTTCCCTTTTCTTACACTCTCAGGAGTACTTGTAGGTTGTCATAATAGCAGTAAATACAAATTAGTTACAGGGACCTAACTGAAAAAAACAAAAAAAACCACCCTTGTTTGTGAGACATAGTGCAACTATGCAAGTTTACTGTTCCTTACCATATTGATAGCTATTTTCTCCAACCACGAATGTAACGTTGTAGTCTTCCCCGGCGGTAGCATTTATGCAGCACTGAAGGGTTTGTGGCCTATTGCACAGTATAGGTGTTTCGATGGGGTCTATCAGGATGTTCTGCTGCAGAGGCAAGGAAACAATGTGGATGGTCACATTGGCAGAACTATTCAAGCCCTTCTGGAAGAATGTGCAGATGTAGGTGCCTGAAAGAAGCGACACAAAAACTATGTCTCAGTCAACAGAAGTGCCCCTCAGCGTTTGCACGGTCATGAGTCTGAATAATGAACAAGCACAGTGTTGCTGGCAGCATCACGTCTTGCTGTTCCTCCTGCAGCTATAATTTTAACTCTCTATTCACTGTGGCCAGGCTTCACAGTGATTTGCAGGGCTAGAGGTGCTGTAATGATCTGGTACAGAGATATCTCTGCCTTTATAGCTGACACAAACCAGGTTCACTCACCGTTCCACTTCTGTGTGGCTGTCATCACCTTGAGCACAGATCGGGATGGATTTTTTGTATTTTCGATGCACGTACCACAGTCTACTTCTGTAGGGTTATTTCCAGACAGGATTTTCCAACTGACCTTGTCATAATTGCTCACATTGCTTTCACATGTTAGATTGAATTTATCTCCCTCAGAATATAAGGAGTTATTTTCCTTTATTGTGACATGGGCTGAGACAACACAAGATAAATGTCATATTATTGAGAGTCACTCGTTATAACCATTGGCTTGCAAATGACATGCACCACAGAGGCCACTTAGGCATGCAAGAGCTGATGGTCTGTTAGGTGCTACCTGACTCTCACCTGCCAGGAGGTACGTCACTTGGATGTTTTGGCTGCTCTTGGCACCGTTTCCAGTCTGCAGCTCACACGTATATGTTGTCACCGTACCTGACTTGTCAAGTAGGCACAGTGATTCATCGATGTTGAGCTTGTATTCCGTGCAGTTTCCTCTGAGACTGGAGACACCTAGAGAGAAATACACATTCCTTGAAGGTCTACGGATGTCCAAAAATACCGGGGCTCTGGAACTCACAAGGAATCACTCTAGCTAAGGAAAACCTTGTGGATTTGTATGCAGCCTTTGACAGGATGGCATTTTTAACTCGTCATTGCTGAAGATCATCCACACCTTTTCATTTGGCAACACTCACAGTTGGTCTTCCATAGGCCTGAAGATGGCTCTCAGCACAGTGCTGGGCACCTACTGCCAAAACCAGTCTAACTGAGAACAACAACGTTGCTTGGATACCTCAGGATAAGCCAAAAATGAAGAATATTCTGCCTCTGTCTAACCTCATTATCTGCGATATTCAGGATGAGTAAGATCAGTAAAAGAGGAGTAAATACTTCAGATTTTAATGTCATCTTATTTTTAAATAAACACTTGGAGGTAACTTGACAGTCATTAAACTTTAAATCTGAAGAGTTCTGGTTTAGCTACAGGGGGAAAACCCCACTAAATCTGTCCCACGCTACAGCTGGATGTACATTTGGATTCCTCCTGAGAGGAAGTCTGGCCGCAGGGAATCATGTTGAAAGAGCTCATTACAGGATCACCCCTCTCTCCGTGACCACCACTGCATGCCAGTACCTGTCCCCCGTGGAAATGACTGTACGCACGGGCTTTGAAGGTTTTCTCTCACTTTGCTGTCCAGCTTTCTCCTAAATTTAATTTTTAATAAATGGTTAATAGTAAATAGTTCACCCACACCTATAAAATATGAAGAGTACAATAGGCTGTCTATGACTATGGTTCATGGATGTTTATTAGCATTTCTGTTGATATTATTTTGTAAGTCATTGACATAGCGCTTTATTAACACTTTATATTCATATTATAAGAAAGGCCTTATGGGATGCCACTGCCTCAACTGGCGTGCGATGTATCACGACTACAGGTGAAGAGGGAGGGAAACTGTGCAGTTGGTATCTAGCTGCTTTAAAGCACCACCTGCCTCTCTTGGTTGCCAAATCTCTGTATGTGGTACACAGAAGCTTTTCATACCCCAGGGGTGATTCTGAAGATAGTAGTAAAGACCGATACACTCATCCTTGCTCTCAAGACTAGAGAATGGAGAAATAAGATTTTTTGAAAAAAGCTGCATGATGCTGATCCAGGCAGCTTCTTCCATCCAGGATGGCACAGTTTTAAGCACCAACGTCCACACCGTGAATGGAGGTGCCCAGAATCCCACTGGCACCTGCACAACACACATGGAGTCTGTACCACGCTCTCCGTCCATCCTCCTTCCCACACAAGCACCATCCTTTAGAGCATGCCCTGTGCTCATCCTGGGCCTTTGGGGTAGCCATTTAGGAGATCTTTGAAGAACAGACTAACCCAGCAGGAGAAAAACAATCTTTTGTTAATCTTACCTGTAATATTGATCTCTCCGTTTACTTTCCAGTCACCAGTAAGTGATGGTAGGTTTTTGTCAATACAGCAGGACAGCAGAGGACCGTTTTTCTGCATTTCAGGACTGTTGCATGTAACAGTCATGTGGTTTACATTTGGAGTGATGTTTAGTGGAGAGACTGTGATTGTTTTTGTGTCATTGTATATCAGTGTGAGAAACTGATGATTTCTGTTTGTGAAAGCACAGCTGTAGGAACCTGTAAAGCATAGGCAGTATCTTAGCATTGAGAACACATTTTGCTGGTTTTTCCTCTACATTTGGAGATAGGAGTTGGCACCTTAACATTGAGAACACATTGCTGTTTTTTCCTCTACATTTGGAG
The DNA here is from genome assembly GCF_001431845.1 of Calidris pugnax. Classification (NCBI taxonomy): domain Eukaryota; kingdom Metazoa; phylum Chordata; class Aves; order Charadriiformes; family Scolopacidae; genus Calidris; species Calidris pugnax. Next base: position 1,349,771 of record NW_015091112.1, read on the forward strand.
ATAGGAGTTGGGACCTACTTCCACACCTGGTTTTCACATCTCCTTGCTCTGCAGTGACTTTGCTACCTGCTAACCAAAACATACCCTCAGATCATCTGCAGTATGCTCTCTTGGGACTCCTGGTGCCAAATCTGCCTAGATAAGGCAGCTTCAGTGTTAATGGAGTTGTGAAGACACCAGATCTCTGGGACTGGGATACTTAAAATCTGGCTGAGTTGGTGTGTTGGAGATACGTATATGGCCCATAGTCCACGTGGGAGGAACATGTCATGATAAGAATGTGTACTGACTGTCGCAAAGGTTCCTCCACAGAATAGGTGAGAGAGTGGTGCCCAGGGTGGACCCCGGAGGAACTGGCAGTCTGAGTGCAGGCACCTACACTGCTCAGAAGGTATTGCTAAAGAGATAGGAGTATTTATCAGCCACTTTCTCAGGCACTTGTCTCCTGGATACATCCAGACTTCCTTTTGAAATTGGTAATCAGAGCTCCAAACTCCCCTTGTACTTTAGGTACGTGTGTTCCCCTTCCCCATTGGGATAGCAAGTGAGTAGACCACTTTCATAGGAGTGGAGACACCAAGGTTCAGGGCACCCTTAGCTCACAGAAGTTTGGAGCCAAGACTCCTACCTCCCATAAACATGCCCAAATGCCTGGTCACAGGTAACCCTTTTTGAAGCTGAATGTAAAATTCATGGTCCCAAGAGAAAAACTGAGTGGGAGCTCTGATAATACACAATAACTCTCCTGATAACTCCTCCCAACAAATGCCACCAAGTTATCTCTTTCTGATTTTCAAAAAGCCCTAAACATGAACACATGAAAAACAGTAACTCCACGCCCTGATTAATTAGGTTATGTTTGCAAAGGGGGCAAGGGCCATCAAGGACAAATTCAAGGACAAGCCTTGAATACAAATACAAGCCTCAATTTACCACATCAAAAGGGTGGGAAGACCTCACAGCCATGTAGGCACCGCTGTCTGCTCTGATGTGGCAGTGAAGCCTTGCACTAAGAATACCCAGACCTGTATAGTCACTTCAGTCAGTTCACATCTCACTGGCAACGCTAGTCAGTACGTAGTTCACTACAGAAAAAAACAAAACCCGCAGGAAAATTATGAGGGGCAGGGCATTTTTCACATTTACTCTAGGAAAACATAGTCACTGCATTCCTCTCTGTTTTTAAAGAACTGGCTACACTAAAGATTTACATCTGCTGTTTTAACGGAAGAAAATCATACCAGAATTATTCATTTTAACGTTGGCAATTTCAAGAGTCGATTTTGAGGTTTTCCCATAGGTTGAATTGATGAGGTCGGGTGAGATGATCTGACCGTGGTGGTACCAAGTCACATTCTCAGATGTTGAATTTATCTCACAAATCAGTGTTACCTTGTCTCCTTCAAAAATGTCTTCAAGACTCACAGTGAAGTTTGTCTGATCTGGCAAGACAAAGAGGAACATTCTGCATTATTATAATTTCTGCTCGGGCCTATATGGTGCCTTTTCATCTCATGGGGGTCCTAGGTGCTTCATAATTAATATACGCTCAGCATCAGTTGCAGGGCACCACCTTTGATAAAAGCTATGCAATTTTCCCACAACATATTATTCTGCTTTGTCCACCAAAGATCCCAGTAGATTTTATGAAGGGAGACAGAATTATGATCACCACCACTACTTTCTAAGGAGATAAACTGGGAGGAGTAGCAACCAGGTTCAAGTAAACCTCTTGGTTACTTGACAGTCCAGCACTCAGTGCACTCAGAGTATGGCACCTCTGGGGCACTTCATCAGGCAACAGAATTTTAACACACTGTACAGCAGCAGCATGGAAAATGTGCCAAGGAAGCCAGAGGGAACCTGTTCTCATGTAAACTGCAAGAGATTTATTGTTTTGTTTGAAGAAGTGAGAAGTGCTGGCAGTCTGACATGCTCTGAGCTGCCTCAGTTCTGGAGGTGACCTCAAGGGTATTCAATCTGTGCTTCGGGGTTCAGTGGAGTAGCTGGAAGGATTTTGTTTATCCATGTGAGGTACGGTGTGCATGGTCATCTCATGTAAGTGCTGCACTTTGGTGCCACAGGATGAAATAAAACAACCAGAGAAATAAATGCTTTTGAAGGTCCAGTGTCAAATAATCAACAGTATAAGGCAGCTACATGGTTCAGGTTAGAAATACTAGAGTAAAGGTCAAAGGAAAATACTGAAAGAGCTTTAAACTTACCAGTTATTTTTGTTGTGAAGGTATCTGGCTTTAGCTGGTAGGCTGAATCTAGAAATTGTGGTGAAATTTTGTTGGCACTTGCTATCTGTTCGAAGCTTGCTCCTCCTGCTTTTACTACGTAGTTCACAAAAACACTTCCAGGACTAAACAGATACAAGAACAAGAGAAGGACAAGAATTACATATCACTGCATACTAGTGGTTTTCCATACTGTGGTGACCCATCTTGCATGGCTAGGAAGGCTTCACCTGTGAAGACTCCTGTTGTGACTCAAGACTTGCTCTGGTAAAAAAGATGGTTGTGCTACAGCTCTTCCCAAAATAAGAACACCTTTCTGTGATGTCTCCTTCATCTGCTGTCTGTTTCTAGTAAACTTCCCTTAGAAAACTTAAAAGACAGCTGCATTTAAATATGTGTGGACTTAAGTAATGTCTTTTTTATGCAGGTCCAATGTTATCTCCAGAGTTAATGCACTAATTCATCTTCCTGAAGACCTGGGAGATGATGTTAGGTTGAATCACATCCTATCCTTTTCCCCTTTTTGGTGGAATTCAGTCTTTCCCATAAAAGGCTTGGATCCAGATGGAGAGTGATTAAGTTTCTTGTACTTTTGCACAAGAGTGAATTTTACTCACAATCCTACTTCCATGCAAATAGATGGGCTTTCTTTGGCAGCTATTATGCTGCTATTCAGCATGTATGTACTGGGCGTGGGTTCTAGCCAGAGTGAACACAGTCTTTGCTGACTAGTGTCTCCTTGGGACTGGGCAGAAAGATTTGTGTCCTCCAGGAAAAAATAAATTCGTTTACTTACCTGAAACCAGATACTGCTGCCGATACAAAGCCTGGTAAACATCTGTAGCTAGCATTAAACTGTAAACAAAGACATATTATGTGACATAAGACATCTGTGTATTACTCTTGAGTACTTAAAATAGGAATCTCTCAGTTCAACATTGATGTGAGTAAGGGCATGTAGCATAGCTGGTAGAACAAGCTGGGTTCTCTCCACTGTCACAGGATAAATTTGTGTTGGTTGTTTCGTTCTATGTGTGCTTATGTAGATTTAAGATGGGACCAATAATGTGATGGTTTTTTCCCGCTTTTCATGCAAAAGGTTCCTAAATACTTCCCCGTTGGCCAACATATTGAAATGAATGGGAATATTGTAATTGCATTTCAGTGGAGATCAGCTTTGGCCCACTATGTAGCTACCACTGCTACACATACTTCACAGCTTCCCAGCAGAGATAGTAACAATGCACCCGATTTCCCAGACACTTAAAATAAATTCCTTATTTCTTAGAGGGCTTTCTATCATCAGAGATGGAAAAATAAAGTAATTACCGCTGTTTCAAGGTCAGCTTTGTATTTTTTGTATGAGTCAGAAGACGAATTGCTGAGATCAGGATGAAAGTCTATGTCGAGTCTGACTGACATTTGCATTTCAATGGGGTCTCCCGTACCACATGAGGCTGTAAGAAAAAACATAAAAATAAATGTAAAAATAATCAAAAGCAATTCTTACAAAGTGATTTCTTAGCTTTTTCTTCTAACCTAATCATAGACTCTTAGAATCATGTAATGGTTTGGGTTGGAAGGGATCCAGATGTCATTTGTCCAGCCCCCCTGCCATGGGCAGCGACATCCAACCTGATCTTGAACACTTCCAGTAATGGACCATCCACAACTTCTCTGAGCAATCTACTCCAGTGTCTCATCATCCTGTAGTAAATAATTTCTTCTTTATGTCTAATCTAAATCTCCCTTCTTTCAGTTTAAAACCATTGCCCCTTGTCCTGTCACTACAGGTTCTGGTAAGAAGTCCTTCACTGTCTGCTTTATAAGCCCCCTTTAAATACTGAAAGGCTGCAGCAAGGTCTCTCCAGAGCCTTCTTTTCTCCAGGCTGAAGAAACTTAGTGAAAACTAAAAATCCCAAGGAGGTATATCAGTGACTCCAGAGGCTGTGGCTCCAGCATGGCACTAGATACGTGCAAGTACTTGGGTCAAGGTGTGCCCACATCACAAACAGAACTCTAGACCATCTCTACAGTCTTTCCGCATCCATAGGCAATGTGGTAGTTAGCTCAGCTAGAAGATGTTCCATCTTCTAACCAGTGTATGAGTTGTACAATGATGAAGTTCAGCATTGTTTCTCCTTACCTCTGGTCTGAGGCTCGCAGTAACGCCCTTGGAAAAGCATGCCCTTCACATAGCCACAGGGCTGGTTGGGTGCTGGGCTGGCAGAAGGGCAGGTTATCAAGTCACCGCACACCTCACTTGGCCAGGTGTATCCATCTTCACAAGAACAGCAACTGTCATTCTCACCACTGGGCAGACAGACTAGAGTCAGACAGACAGCGAAACACCATGAGAATGGTAAACGAGGCATAATGTATTGTATGATTTATATTTACCCTGCTGTATCTTTATGCCAGTGATCTCACCTAAATGTTGCCCTTCTTGTGAGTTCACTTGACTGGTGCAAAGGTGATGATCTGATGCCTTCCAAATATTACTACACTAATTATAAATAACTAACCAGAAATAGGAACCAGACTGGTACTGGGATAAGTCTGAACATTTACTTTTAAGTAATTAAATGGAGATGTGATGCCTGATCCTCATAATTTACCTGGCATATTGGCCAGGGTCCTATGACAGTTTTCAGAGTGGATATTTCTATATTGGCTAGGCTGAAGGCAAGTGTACAGGCTTTTAAAGATTGTAAGAGCACGTAAATGTCATTCCAAGTGTCAGCGGCTTGTGAGGTGCTGTGTCATCCTGACAGATGCTGCATGAGAGAAGGTGACATTATCACAAAGTACTTTAAAGACATACATTCTCTCTAATAAAAAACACCCCAAGACAGCTCACTGTAAGTTTTTCTGCTCGTAACATGCCATTGACAAAGTAAGATATTAACAAAGTCATTTTCACACATTGCATGTGACCCTGAAAGCTTTTAAAGATCCATTTGCATGTTGTTCTGAGAACCGATGAACATTTCCTTTCACTGCTTTATGGGCCAATGATAAGAAGTACCAAATTTCTTCCTCTACCGTTGTAAATGCTCGGTGTGTTTCCATATCCTCTACTGTGCTATCTACTTGGATGTGATGTTGCAAAACCACAACTCAGGTAATAAAACCTGTCTGATATCTTGCCTAGTAAGAATACGTTAAGTGAGTTTTATCAGGCGAAGACAGCATCTCGTGCAGGCTGTTTCTGTCGGGGTCAGAGTACAGCCTCTTACAGAGGTTTACGTTCCAAATCCAAGTGGAGGGAAGTAAACAGTCTGACAACTGCTGTCACAGCTTCCTGAAACTTGAAAGTAACTCAGACTGCTTGTTAGTAAAACCGGAATGAAATCCTTTGGCTCAGGCTTCCTCTGGCTTAGTCCCTTCCTTAGGAAAAGTGCTCAGGGCTATTCCTAATGCCAACATTATCATAGAATCATAGAATGGTTAGAGTTGGAAGAGACCCTAAATATAATCTATTTCCAGCCCCCCTGCCATGGGCAGGGACACCTCCCACCAGACCAGGATGCTCAAAGCCCCATCCAGCCTGGCCTTGAACCCCTCCAGGGATGGGGCAGCCACAGCTTCTCTGGGCAACCTGTTCCAGTGTCTCACCCCCCTCACAGTAAAGAATTTCTTTCTAGTATCTAATTTAAATCTCCCCTCTTCCAATTTAAAACCATTACCCCTTGTCCTGTCACTGCACTTCCTGACAAAGAGTCCCTCTCTTTTACATAAAGAGAAGCGGTGGGATGCAGGTAACAAAACATGCAGTTGTGTGTGTGCAGCTTCAGCCTCGTTAGGTCTTTCCGTAGACAGCAGAGACAGTTCAGCTTTGCTGATTTTTAAGCACGTTGGATGGTAAAACTGGGAGAGATCAACTACAGCTTCAGCCTCGTTAGGTCTTTCTGTAGACAGCAGAGACAGTTCAGCTTTGTTGATTTTTAAACACGTTGGATGGTAAAACTGGGAGAGATCAAATACCGGCAAAAAAGCACATCACCCAGAATATAAAAATAAATTACCAACCCACCTGTTGTAACACTGATGTTTGAGACTTTCATTTCTACATTTGAAATATTTGTTGGAACTGAAAGTTTAAGGTTTTGGAGATAGTTTTTGACTTGGTCCAGTAAAGATGAATCCATAAGGCTTACTTCAATATCAACGGTGTGCTCCTCAGAGGAAAAGTCAAAAGTAATCACTGAAAGAGAAATAGCATTAGACTGCAAAGCTGCGTGTGAGGGTAAGGCATAAATGGATGGCTTCCATTTCAGCATTTGGGCTCTGTTGCTATTTAATGGTAGCTTAGTGTGGCTTTCTGCTTAGGAAATCTTCTTGATTCCTAACCAGCAGATATTCTGCACGTGTTTTATCTGCTGTTTGTCTGACAAAAGCCAGATTTCTTTGGTCTCAGAATAAAAGGAAGCTGGTGTAAATGTCATTACTGTATATAGAGAAAAGCTGTCTCATCCTTTCTCTCCTTTGACTCAGCAAGTGGATAGGTTATCAACCAGAGCCTGAAGTCACACAGGATTATCTTTTTACCCTAGTCCTGCTAAGAGGCTTGGATCACCATGTATTTCATCTTGCATAGAATCTGTGACCATATATGTCAGTCTCAAAATTTCCCTCTTTTCTTTGTGTTTTTACTACTGTACTGGCTTTGGGTGGGGTATAGTTAAATTTCTTCATAGTACCTTATATGGGGCTATGTTTTGCATTTGTAATGAAAACAGTGTTGATAACACAACATTTTTGTTATTGCTGAGAGTAACAGCGTCAGGTTTTCTCCTTTTCCCGCTCTGTCCTCCCAGCAAGCAGGCTGGGGGTGCACAAGAAGCTGGAAGGGGGCACATCTGGGACAGCTGGCCCCAGTTGACGAGTATGATGTCACACACCATGTGACCTGCAGCGTGACATCCACACCGTATGACATCAGCACTAAAAGCTAGGGGAAGAAGAAGAAGGAAGGGGAGGGTGCTTGGAGTTAGAGCGTTTGTCTTCCCAGGTCAGTATAACGCGTGATGGAGCCCTGCTGTCTTGGAGATGGCTGAACACCTGCCTGCCCATGGGCAGAAATGAATGAATTCCTTGCTTTGCTTTATCAATTAAACTGCCTTCATCTCAACCCATAAGTTTTTCTCACTTTTACCCTTCTGATTCTGTTCCCCATCCCACTGGGGGAGAGTGGGTGAGCGGCTGGGTGGTGCTTAGCTGCTGGCTGGGGTTAAACCACAACAACTACCCCTTGATAGTACCTCAAGAGATGCTCAGTACCTCAAGAGATGCTGCCCCCAGTAGTGATTTCACCCTTGGCTTACTAGAAACCTGCTCTGTTACCATACATTTGTGTACGTACTGTTTCGCTTCTGCCTCTGCGTCTCTGTCTGGAAGCTCTCCTCTCCTAGCATGCTGTCAAACTGTAGAAGAAAGAGAGGGAAACACTATGAAAAAACAAACCAAAACTTTAGCTGCTGTTGCTGGCATAAAGGAATTAGTGAAGAAAATGCCAGCATCGATAATTTTTTTCACTCCGTCAATTTTTGCCCCTCCCTGCCCCCTTTCTCCTCTTTAAATTAAATATTTATATCTTCAAATGTTAAGCACCAGCTGAGGCATGTACTGAATTTATAGATGTCTCTCTGCAATTGTCTCTACTTAGCAGAAATTCTTTGTCTGAGCTACAAACCGGCTCTGGGGCTGATGCAGTGCTCTCAGTCCTGGGCCAGCCTTGCGAATTGCTTGGGAGACCTGGCCATTCAGCCTTTGGGCCAGAAAGTGGGCTTTTAGTACCCTTTGCTTTCCTCTTTGCTCTGAGCTGCCAGCTCTGCTGCAGCAAAGCCAGCCTGAGTAGGAATAGAAATGGGATTGAAATATCTTGGCTCCAGCTCAGGTGTCAGGTCAGCTATTTTGTGGGCCACCAGTAGGACACATTTGACTAGGGCAGTGGTGGCACAATTTCAGTATGACTGGGTTCAAGCAGGGTGCAGCCAAGTGTGATGCAGACCATCCTATTTTTTTAATCGTGCCCTAAAAATACATTGGCACCGCAGTTAGCAAGAAAGGCTAAAGAACAAGCAAAGACGTTGGCAGGAAATTTGCAGCTTTGCCAGTTTCTTGAGTCCTAATGAAATCTTTATTTACAGAAAGGGTGAATAGCTTGGCAACTCTTAAGTCATCTCTTTACATAAAGGAACCATCTGGTGTGTGATTAGAGCTGGGCTTCATATCGCAGCTGCACTGGCAGTGAAAATCCCTAGGTGCATTGGCTTTTTTGCACTGCTACGAGTAGGACCTTTCACCCTAGAGGTTAGCTGCAAAAGTTACAGAATTCCCACTTTGATCCACTTCTTCATCCAGGTTTGGTCTCATCGGTTTTGTTTTTTAATTATTCTCCCAAACAACTACAGGGTATTGCTATGTCATTAAATACTTCACATATTTCACACCATTAAGTGATGACTCCTTCACGGGATCAACCATGGGTCAATGCTGCTAAAAAATAAAGTGTTACTCTTTTTTGTGAAAATCCCCGAGTGCTGTGCTGGAGGCAGTTTGAAAAAAAACAGAGCAAACAAGATACCTCATCCCTATTAGACATCTATATCTAACCCCCCACATGGGGCTGTTGGAACCATCTGTATCTTGGTTTGCCAAGACAGGGGATGGTGGCAGAAACAGCTTAAGGAGTTCCCCCTCTTCACCTCTCCTTGTCTTTTTTCAACCTGCTCAAAAAAGCACATTGTGTTCTGGTCACTCCATCAGAACTAAGATCTTGTGGTGTCGGGGGCTGAATATAGATGTTAGAGTCTGTTTTGGTTTGATAGGGTTCACAATGTAGAAGACAAAAGAAGTATTTTCTGGTCTAGCAGTAGTTGTTGCAGACCAAGATATGGTAGATATGTAGACTAGTTTTCTTTACCAGACTATATGAACTTCCATTTGGTCAATCCCTTTGTCTGTTCCTCTTTCCTCATTTCTAGTTAGGGACTATTTGTATAGAAACTGTCTGCTACCAAATCCATATGCAGGACAAAGAACAAAACAGATTTCCATAATTCACACTATTGATGGAGCAAAAGAGATGTGTGAGAATCATTGAAAAAATTGAAAACTGAAGTAAAGTCTGAATCCAAGTGCAACGTCTGTCACGAGTGGCTTTTTGGTCATGCGTACTCGTGTCCTAACGTCAAGACAGTGGTGAGACTCCCATCACCTACCTGTGAGCACCTCCATACCTGTTGATTTATTTGGTTTCTCTCTCTCTCCTAGGATGGGTGAATCCCTTCCATGACCAGTGCCCACATAACTGCTACCCAGGCTTAGCTCCAGGGACTGCGATTTAAATCCCTCACAGACCAACACAAGTGAGAAACCAGAAGTTTTGCTCAGTTCCTTCTGGAGAAGGTTTAAGACCAGGAAGCAAGAAGAGGCCAGTTCCTGGATTTCACTATCGCTTTTACACACTGGGGAGATTCTGGGTTCAGTTTCCCCCCTTGATCTTATACTGACAGGTTGTGTGGATGTAAAGGAGAGCTGTAGCAGCTGGGTGCTACAAGTAGAGACCAAATGAAAACCAATGGGACCAGAAAAGGATACTCACTATGTATTCGACGAATGGACGAAAGTTTGAGTCCTGTGATGTCTGGCAACATGCTGTGAGCAGTAGAAACAGGCAGTGGAGACCTGCAGTAATCGGGGATGGCATTTTGTCCAGGGGCTTTGCTGTACAGCCTGAGAGGAAAAAGAAGTAAAAAGATCAGGGAATTTTCAGCTGACTCACACAGTAGGAAATGCCAGCACACTCTACAAAAACAGTATGTTCAGAGTTTTTCAGACTCTCTGCTTGTTCACTCCATCCAAGACAAAGCACGGAACAAGGTCTGTAATTATTTCTCTGCCACTGTCACTGTTTCCCCTCATATCTCCTTTTTCTTTTTTTTTTTTTTCACGTCAGCTCTACCTACTCAAAACAGAGGGAGAAAGAAATGGCTTGGAGAAAGCGAAGTCCCAAGCAGGTTCCTAACAGGGACAAGTGAGGTGCTAGAAATTCATATGCCATGAGAAAAGTTGACTTTGGATCTTCTAATAGTCCTTGCAGGGGTACTTGGCAGACCCACAGCTGGAACATGAGGGAATAGTTAGAAATGTTGGGGGCCTGCCCTGTTGCAGCAGGGAGAGCTCTGCCACCAGCCGTGTCCTGCTCTGGAGGGGATGTGAGGCTGACCCTCTCAGCTAGTAGCTCATCATGGGCTCGGCTAGAGATTCCTGTGTGTTTGTTAACCCTTGGCTAACAAGGGAAACAATGAAAAGGGATAACTCCTGGGGAAAAAACCACTTGTAATTTTGAGGTTTTAGTATACATCTCCATTAATTGCACTGATGTTAATGAGTACATAACTTAGAACACAAGAATACTGACACACCGGAGTATAATGTGGTGCCTGAAGTCAAAACCCAGGAATCCCAACTTTTTCCAGCTCATTAATACCTAAGTTAATTTACTCATGCGGTAGACTGGATGATGAAACATAAAGGCAGAGGCAAAACATGCATGAACTCTTACAGCAGGTCTACATATAGACCCATATATATATATGTGCATAAAATATATATATTTTATGCAACCAGAGGGAATAAAGAAAGGGAGCTGAATTATTCCTAACAAAGCACTTCCTTAGCTCCAGAATTAATAGCTAGTAGAGAGCTAGGGAAAAAGGCAGAAGCCCAGCAGACTGTGAAAAGTATTTTAAGATAGGAAAGCACTGAGAAAAGACTCTTAACAAGAGTTCCGAACAGTACCTGAGTGGATCACATCCGCCTGATTAAAATCATTACCTTTTGTAAAATTATGATCTTTTTGGATTGAAAAGCTGTTCATATAAGCCAGCTAGGTCCTTAGGCTTTGAAAAGCTGTGAATCACCAGGGGAAAGCAAAAAAATCAGCACCTCCTGAGGTGATAATGAACATTGGCAGTGGCTGCCTGTTGCCACCACATTGCACATCAGAGCTGGTGCTCCCAAGTAGACAGGGGGCTGCACTGTGACGTTCCAGCTCAAAAGAGCCCATGACAGAAAATTATAACGTGAACATGACCTGTGGTCTCACCTTGTGAATGGATGGAGGGCAGCAATGAGCTTATAGCCAAATAATACACGTGACGTCAACAATGTGGGTATCCAGCGGGGTTTTGTCAGGGTTTCTCACCAAAGTTGATACTTGGGGAGATTCATCTCCAGAGAGACCTCACCTAGATACTGACCTGGTTAAAAGACAGGAAAAGTAGGAAGAAATTATTTACTTTTCCAATAAAGAGATCTCATCACCAGAGATCTGAAGGTATGTGTGTGTAATCCCGTATCTTGCCCTCTGTTCTCAAGTGATGTGGAAAAAAAGGTCATTAGTGATATCACACTGTGGAAAACTTTAAATGATTGGGACTAACAAATGCAAAGTCTGCCTGTGAAGATCTGCATAGAGATCTCAGCGTACTGAGCGACAGGGTCATTAATGAAATTCAACAGTAAGTGTAAGGCAGAAAACATAAAACCCTGACATTATGTATTCTGTGATGGACTCTGAATTGACTATTACCACTCAGAAATGAGGTATGAGAAAATGTCAGCTGAACTCTGATGAGCAATTAAAAAGGAAAAATTAATTTTAAGATATTTTAGGACAACAACAGAGGGAAAAAAGCACCAATCCAGAAAACTGTGCTATCATCTAGATATTTGAGCTGACCCAGGCTGCTGTTACATTCCTTTATAGGAAAAGCTAGAAAGCAAGACTTCTCACTGGTTCAGAATATCTTCCCATTGCACAGAATCACAGAATATTCGTGGTTGGAAGGGGTCTTTGAGCTCATCTAGTCCAATCACAAAAAAAACCCAAAACCAAAAAACAAACAAACAAACAAACAAAACCCCAACCCACGAACCAAAAACTCCCCAAAAAACCCAAACCAAAACGAAAAAAATAACCCCAAAACCACCACACCCACCCACAAACAGACACAAAATTCACAGCAAAATTCATTTAAAATAAAAGACTGTTAGTCTTTTTTTATCCAATGGATTGAAAAAAAAAATTGAGGGGAAAAAAAAAGTAGAGAAAAGGAATTGTCTCTTCAGTTTCCTAAACTTATCCATCAGTATATCCGCATTCTAGAAAAAAGTAGATCATCATTTCACCCACTTGTGACAACCTCCATGGAACTGGCTGATCCCAAGACGAGGATGGATCAAAACGGATCAAGAGGAACTATTGCCAAGTTATAAGATGGGACACGACAATAATAGAACACTAACAAAACAAAGATTTCTGATAGTTTTGAATATGCAGCACATTCTCACAACACATGGTACAATAGCTTGTACATGGTACAATAACCTGTACAGATAACTTGTATTTCATTGATAATGGGTTGATAAAAGAGATAATAGAAAGGAAAGAAGGTCATTAAGCAAAGTTTACGATGAGGTTGAAGAGCATCTGCCACAGTTTTGCACGTAACATTTGCACTGTTCACGAACTGACATCCACATTCAAATGTTGTGGGTCAACCTCTATTTTCAAATCCACCCTTTGTGCGACCATGTAGCTGAGACCAAACACCCTGTTAATCGTATACATAAGAAACCATACAGAGGGCAACTCATGCAAATGAGAGCCACACTACTACATAGGCTTTAATAGCTAGTTGGAAGTCCAAAAATCCCAAGAAAGTATCTAGAAAATCATAAAATTAGGAACTAAATATCAAATAGAAAATGAGGAAAAATATTAACATTCCTCTCAAGCAATGTGGCTGTTCTCCTCGTTCATTTAATTTCTTGTGGAAAAAAGAATTGCTGTAAATTCTTCAGTGAGCAATTTCTCAAGTGTCTATCTACCTTCAGTTGGTAAAATAGAAGATACATGAACATACTCATCTTTTCTCATACAAACTGTCTTCTAAGAGGCAGTAAGTATCTTTGATGTATAAAGCCCCAGAGAGCTAAAGAAACCCAGGTTTGCTATAAAATCTCTTCTTCTCCACAGCATCCAGGCTGAAAAATGTTGTTTAAAATTAACTCTAAAGCGCAGAAATTCCTAGAGGTAAATAGCAAGGTCTCACTCTAGCCCAGGACAGAGGTAATTTCCATGACCTCCTTTTTACTTTTTCTGTAAGTTTCTTTTTCTCATAAATGTTGCAAAATAATTGCACCCTCTCTTGAAAATCCACCCAGCACAATAGTTACCATCCCATATATTTTAGAAAATAAAGAAGACATCCAGAGATATAATATCATTTACCTTCTCAGGTGATTCAAAGAGATCTTCTAATTAGATCCATCTTAAACATCCTCTGCTTACTATTACAGCCCAAGCTGCTCTCTCAAAGGGAAACCAAGACACAGGAATCTGGCTAATTAGCTGAACATGTTGTTACTGCCCAGAAAACAAGGTGCCTCTAGAGCCTGCACTCAATTCTCAAGTGTGAGGCTGAGCAGAGATGCCACTGCAGAAAACACACAAGGCATTTCAGGAGGAGATTATTTCCTGATACCATTCACCAGGTTGTGCTCATTATTTCCCCCTGCACTGATCCAAGTCCTTCTGTGTCTTATCTGCAGATTACTTTATCAAGTGGACTAACTTGTTCCACCGCTGTTACTCACCTGCTCTGTTCTAACAAAGGAGGGTGTTGAGGACCGAAAGCAGTAAAGTCATGTTTTGTAGCTATGGCAAAATGTTTGTGGGCTTTGATTTAAATAACAAGGGAGGAAAACCCTGAAGCTTTTCTACCTGAGCTGGCAGCTTGCTTGTTGTGGGCTGGACCTGGTGTTGGTGCCCTTGGAGAAGCTACACAGGGATTCAGACCTATGACTCCGATGGTCGCGGTGGAAGGTGGGGAAGGGCAGGAAATTCCCAGAAACCAGGGGAAACTCTGACGTGTTATGTAAGTTTCTACCTTGAACAAAATCTGGAGCTAGGAATCCCCTACATAAACAGAGGATAACTGTCCAGATAAGAACGGGGCCCTTGCCCCTACTCACAGCTGGTTTGTCAATGGAATTTGTTTCCACCACAGCATGTGTGAGAGACAGTGACTCACCCTGCTCATGCAATTTCTGTGGAAAAGCCTGGGATTAAATTCATCTTGTGGGGTATTATTTTTAAAACTGATTAATTCAGGAGACAAGTCTATGGAAAGAGCTCCTGTTCCCCCCTGCCCGACACTGGAAACAGTCCCTGTGGAGATCCTGACTTCTCATAAGAAGTCCATGGGGAGGTGATGGCCTCATGGGGACGTGATAGTCCCTATGGAGATCCATAGGCAGTTGTGCTCCAGGATCTCTATGGCCACTGTGCAGGAGCTGAAGGCCAGGTGGGACACACCAGGGCATCCCAAATTGGCACACATCTCCCAGGTAGAAAACAACTGAGTCAAGCTGTAAATGCCACTCATTGTCACACCGCAGAAGGAAAATCGAAGCAAAAAACTCAATAAGGTGCCCAAAAAGGTGCCATGCCTTTCCCACTTCAACACTACTTCCCAAATTAAGGGGTTGTGTCATCAGGGCTGTCTAGCAACTACACTAGGGTCATGTTGCCAGCTGATATTGGCTGTTCCAAGGGGACAGGAGGGATGGCTGTCATGGCAGCATTGGTCATAGTTTGGGTTGTGCCCTTGGTAGTGGTCATTTTTGTGTCACAGTGAGCTTGGACCAGGTCTTCGATCCTTTATCAACTGTCTGTGGTGAGTGTGTTGGCTGCTCCATTTCTAACAGCCCGAAGACATGTCACAGCACTTCATCTCTTGCTGGGTCTGAGTCACAGAAAGCAAAATGTGTGTTGAGCAAAGTTTGCCCTGCAGCCTTTGCAGGTGCCAGCATTTGTTGAGGATACTGAGGATATCACAGTGTGTGCCTGTAAACTTCTCACTTCTTAAGTGAGCCAACTTGAGGGTACACTGTCCTTGGCAGTAATGTAGCCAACTCCTGTTCCCTCTTCTGCAAACCTGGTCACCTGCTGCTCTACAACAGGGTGAGTCAGCCCTCAGCCTCCCATTCCGCAGCACTTTTCAGGTGATTAAATTGGCATGATGGATGCCCTCATTGCCCTTAGACCTTGTCCCCACTGTGGCAGTGGCATCAGTCTGGTTTATTGCCCACCCAAGCTGGTCCAGGAATCTGCTCAAGCAGAAAAGCAAAGCTACATCTACAGCACTACTGCTGGCCTTGGTCTGGTGTCTTCCAGATTCCTCTCTGAGACAATTTAACTCTCTGTCCCTGCAGAAAACTAAATGAGTAACAAGACATCTAGCTTGCTTTCATCTAAGTGAGTTTAATTAGCCCAGGGAAGGGCTCAGTGAGTGCCAAGACCAAAGCAAGGAGAGGAGCAAGGTGGGTAGAACAGGTAGGATGGTAAGGAGAGGGAGGACCTCTCCCCTTCTGCCCTGGCAAGCAGTTCAGCATGAGTGCATGGTCTATCCCTACAGAAACAGTTGTGTAGTTTTCTCTCAGTGTTGCTCCCTTGGCTGTCTCCTTGCAGGTTAAGACAAGCAACAGTTCCAGCACAGAGGATGGGGTGAAGAGGAGGGAGGGCAGCCTCGGCTTAGACTGAGTTAGCTGTGGTAGATCCACACCTTTCACATTGCCAGCCCTTGACTGGAAAACTGATCTGATTTAAACCCTCCTCCTCCTGTGTGAGTGAATCACAGGCTGTAGAACATGGCTGGACAAATATCCAAATCTGATCAGATCAAGCAGTTCAAAGAACTTCTCGGAACATACAATGAACTTACAGAAACTGCTTCCTGGATTGCATAAAGGATTTCGCTAGCAGAGGGGTTAAACCAGAAGAGCTGACTTGCTCAGACCACTGCCTACAGAAGCATTTGAAAACAGCACACGGGATCTCAGATTTCAGGAGTACCCCCCACATTCAGCAGAATGAAGTACTGGCAGCTAAAGCAGGACTGCTCGGCCAACCTCATTGGACAAGAACACTCTCTTCACCTTGGGGTGTAGGAATGGGAGAGAATGTCAGCATTCCTTAAAAGAGGGTAGACACTGTATCATCAAACTGCAACTTAAAAGTATGAGAAATCTTGGTTTGCTTGGCAGGAGAATGTGAAAATTGCACAATGTCAGAGCATTAGGTATGTAATCAACTTGGTATGTGAGCACAGGGGGATGTCCTGACCATCCTGCTGTTTTTTCCTGTATGCATTCATCACGTACTGTCATGTCACCAGAAACTGTGAACTTCCTGGCTTTTAAAGATTCAACCCCAGAACACTTCTAGTTTAAACACTGAGACTGCACTTAGAGAGCCATCACAGGCTCAAGGAAGCAAGCAAGAGGTCTGTGAGAGGATATCTGCTCTGAACGAGGAGCACTCATCTGAAACAAGGCAGAGCTATGCTGATCCTGTAATTCACTGGAAACGTGTTGTTACAAAACCATTATGAGCACATTTTATCTAGCATGAACAAAATAGACCGGGGGAAATGTTCCCACATAGGTACAACCCGAGAGATACTGTTCAAAGCAAAAGTAAATGTGGAAACAATTTAGAGATGAAGTTAATAAGATGCAGTCCTCTTAACTCACCCATCATCATTCCAGTCCTGGCTGTTAACACTTCAGTCTCATCTCTAGAGTCTAACCTCGGTGACACATGTAATCAAATCCCATTGCCACGTATCCCGAAAAGATGGTGTTTCAGTTTGAGACAACTTCCAAAACTGGGGTTCTCCCAGGCATTAGAAGAGAAGTTAGCGACACATGTAATCAAATCCCATTGCCGCTCGTATCCCGAACTCAGGAAAAGATGGAGTTACAGTTGGAGAAAACTTCCAAAAGTGGGGTTCTCCCAGGCATTAGAAGAGAAGTTAGTCCTGTGTCGCTCAACCCAGGACAGATGGCAAAACCTCTCAGAAACTGGATACAACACTGCAGGTTCTTATTATTTTTGTTGTTGTTATTTTTGAGTCTGAATTTTGCACAGTCAGCCTCTCAGAGAGATGAGTTTTAGAAATGGAAGAGTGAATCCCAAGCATATTGGAAGTAATAGGCAGATTACTTTAAGATAAAAGGTTTTGAGATGAATCCAGCAGTGCCTGGGGCTTCATTTATTATCCATCTCACATAACTTTATATAATTTTCCCTGCTTCAGTCTTGCAGAAAGTAATCTGAAGGGAGTCCTATCAAATTGCTACCTAAATCCACTCAGCGTGATGATGTGAAAATAAGGCTAATCTCATCCTGAAGTTCATTAACAGGTTGTTTTAATTTAAGACCTGGAAGGTAAAAAAAGTGCTCTACTCGATGCTTTGGCTGCAGTGGTGTGTCCGGATGTTGCTGTACTGGAGAGCATCCAAAGGAGAGCCACATGAATGCTAAGACATGAGCAGAGCGTGACCTTGTGAACAGGTTGATGGCTATTCCGTTTAGATAGGACAAGACTCAGGTAAGGACACAACAGTCTGTCACTTGGTAAAGGGCTGACATTAATGTTCACAGCGACAGCTGGGTGAAGGGTAATGTGAAATCACACAATCTGAAGCAAAGATAAATAAGTTGGTGATTATGGAAAATGTGTAACTGCAAAGGTTAGAGGCACTGAATTTGGCTACTCAGGGCAGCTGCAACGGAGGTTTTTAAGAACAGACAATAAAATTGATGTCATGGAAGAGAGCACTTGATTCTGCCTCTAAGTGAGTTTGTGCTGATGGGGCACCAGGTAGATTGTTTGCTAATCTTTTCCAATTACCTCAATTAGCTCTTTCTGTTTCTCTACACTGCTTCAATTTCTGTGCAATGAATGAGTTCAAAGAGCTTCAGAGGAGACCTGCAAGACCACCGATTGGTGTACTCAGAGCTGTGTTTGGACTCTGCTCTACCATTTTAGACAAGTTCTGGCATTCCTTTCTGGACCACTCCAGCACAACATTCCCACTGGTTTAAGCACAGAGGAGCTGAACTCTATCTACAGCCTTGTCAAGGCTTTTCCTGAAATTACATTTCCAGAGAAGGGCTCTGGTTCACACCCTCTTCTACATCAAGTCACATTTTCCATCCTTGTTTATGAAGCATATACTTTTCCTTCTTGACCTATGACTTCAAATTCCTCTATTCCTCAGTAAGCTTTCTCATGAATTGGTAATGACCTTTTTACATACTCAAATAGTCTGCATGGAAAATGAAAATAAGTTAGTCCCAGATCTCTGCAGATCAGGCTCAAGTCATTCCATGACCAAGCAGGACTTCCCCCTGCAAAAAGAAAATAAATCTGCAAGACTCATGTTTGCAAGGCACAGTAGCTGGGACAGGAACCACTCAGCCAGATAACTGAGAGCACAGAAAATACTGCCCAGCTGAATGGTCAAATTATCACATCCTTCACGTACTTCTAATGCTCTGAGAGCAGCCAACAGAACTTTCCAAGATCATTTCAACGTAGTCGGGACAGTACATCATCATAGCCCTCCCGGAAGAGCTCACAGCTGGACTTACTGCTTGTCAGTGGAGAATGGCAATCTGCTGCATCAGTGAGGGTATTCTGACACGAATAAACATTAACTGCAATAGTTATTGGCTAAACATTACCTGAGGGAAGGAGGAAGGTGTGAAAGCACCTGCCACTTTTGGCAAAACATTAGCACTGTCCCAGCTGCTGACCTGTCTGGGAAGACACCACACTAAGGTCAGACCTCTGGCTTGCCCCACTCATGGGGCTGGGTAACGATCTTCACCTGGACTTATACCCATTTCACTCTGTTGGGATAGAAAAGGCTTACTGAGAACTAACTTTTCTTCAGAGTACATACCTCCATCTTTGGCAGGGAGATGGTGCCCACATAGCTCATGGCTTCTCTGGCCTTACCAGTGTAGCATGGTGCGGACACACCTGGATTGTACCAGAGACAGAAGTAACGTATTGTTGACATGCTGTATTATCCCTTGCAGCAGGGTTTGGTAGCTCATGTCTGATGGCCCGACTGCTTCTACAGACACTTTCATAGCCCTGTGGCTTGTTACTTGGGTTTTCCTAGCTCAGGTAACCTCTGTTCACTCAGCGAGACCTGGCTTATTCCACCTTGTCCTTCTGTCTGACTCCCAGATTTCCATTCTCTTGTCTCTTACAGGCAGACATATTTGGTAGCCTTTCTTAGCCTGCCCAGCCATGTGTTCTTCCTAGAGTCTTTGGGACAGCTTTTCTCATTTGATACCAGAGTTAATGATGGG
The DNA here is from genome assembly GCF_001431845.1 of Calidris pugnax. Lineage (NCBI taxonomy): Eukaryota > Metazoa > Chordata > Aves > Charadriiformes > Scolopacidae > Calidris > Calidris pugnax. The sequence goes on from NW_015091112.1 coordinate 1,369,262, forward strand.
AAGATTTCCTGGTTCTGAATGCATCTGAAGCACAGTTCCCAGGCTCCCACTGTGAGAGACACATGGACATGCTGGAGCAAGTCTACCAAAGGGTGATGAAGATGATTAAGGGACTAGAGCATCTGTTATACCAAAGGAGAATGAAAGAGATGGGACTGTTTAGCCTGGAAAAAGAAAAGCATGGGGGATCTTCTCAATGATAAGTAAATGATGAGGGGAACTAAAGAAGCACTCGCCCTGGAGTGGCTTCTTTGGTGAGGGATTATGAATGCAGAAGTGTAAGTTGTAACAAGCATTTATTGATTAGAATACACAGAGTTATTCATCCTCATGCAGCCATTCCTGATAGCGGTATCTTATTCCTATTGGCTGAAACTTTTTTATGTTCTGTGTCTAGGAATATGACGACTCCTGTGCAGAAGTAGAGATGAACACACCTCTATGTTCTGTATCTAGGAATGTGACTTCTCCTGTGCAGAAGTAGAGATGAACACACCTTTGGCATCACCGGGAAGAGGGTAACAAACAACTCTGTAGCTCCAACATGTCTTCAAACAGTAGAGTTCTTTGTGAGATGACTGTTAGTCCATAGCTCTTGGCCCTCTTCTAGGGCTGTAGGACACATCCTGGGTCACTGAACCTGTTACTGACCTGTATGGTCAGCCTCCTAAATTCCGCTTTAAGAGGTTTGTCAAACCTCACTGTAAAAGTAGTTAATCGTGTTTTTTTCCTCCTTAGTTCACACTGAGACACCATTCCCCAGCCTCTCTAATGGGTGGTGGTTGCTTAATGCCATAAGCAGGCACTGAGAGACCATTCCCCAGCCTCTCTAATGAGTGGTGGGACACCATTCCCCAGCCTCTCTAATGGGTGGTGGTTGCTTAATGCCATAAGCAGATTTGCACATGGTTGGATGCAAGGATCCTCTAGCCCAGTTGCTGCTTGTCCAACATGGACTATAGCAGAGGCCCTAGGGAAGACTTTCACAGAAGCAAAGTAGGCTTGTAGCAGTGCATGTTCAGAATGTTCTTTCTATCTCTGGCTGTCAGAAGTAGAGGGACTTCTGGGGGCAGAGGCAAGACCCTGGTGTTCAACAGCCCTTAGTGGCCTACTAAGCTTACACAAAAAGAAATAAACTGCAAGAAAACATAGGGGAACATCAAACATCCACAAGATGGATTAGGGTCAAGTTTGGTCCTTAGGTATCAAACTGGATGTTGTATTTTCTCTGTGACTTCGTAACAGCATACTTCACTCCCATATTCCCTACCATTTATCTAGGCTGAAGAGTCCTCTGTCACTCTGGCACAGCAACCATCCCACCTCTTTGGTACTTGTGCTTCCCTGCATCCTTCCAATTGGGCTATATCTCTTTTGAATTTAGTTAAGCTCAGTTGTCCTCATGCCAGCATTTTCCCGTGGCTTAAATGGCTCTGCCACTGGGACCAGGAGCTGCTAAAGATTAGATGGTGTGAAGGGAGCAAATACATGGCTGGCACAAGACATTCCAGTTCCATGGCTGCCCAGTAGCTTATAGCAGTCCTATTTTACCCTTTTCAAACAGCCACTGAGCATTTTTTAAGACACTGGATCTCTGGGGCTAAAGTCCTTGTTTTCAGCGACCATCCAGTTTGTTATTCCTCAGCTACCACAGAAGAGCTTTCCTTTCTGTGTATAAAACATGACCTTTGGGTAGTGCGTAATAAGTTGGATGATCAGACAATGTTTGTTTCAGACATAAAACACACAATGACTTTAAGAAACACACACCCAGGCACAACAATATTTCATGGGAGAGTTGGCTAAAAGGGAAAGGGGGGGCAGGGGAAGTTGCACTGACCTTAGATAACACATCTGAATGCGAACAAAAATAAAATAAACACAAATTAATCAAGGACTCCAAATTGAACAGCTAAATGATAAGGATTCAAACAGGCAATAAACAGGCAGTGAGGTACTTTCTCTGTGATGTTTGGGGAACTGTGTTATTCCAGCTTTGTGCCTAGCGTGGTCCAGGGGGCTGAGCCAGCTGATACGCTAAAGGATCTGTAGGACTTGAGCAGAGGTTTAGTTTTCAGGGGAGCATTTGTATTTTTTTGGTGAGTTAGTTACTTGCAAAGGGATGCCATGGTACTCACAACCAAAGGGATGAATGCTCTCCGTGCCACATGGCACATTAATATGCCAGGTTGAAAATAATAGTAGCTGGCACCAAAGTGAAAAAAGCATTTAAATCAGCACTTCACTGGAAAAAGAAAGCCCTGACCAATTCTTGCCCTCTTCTTGGCATTTCCTCCTCACCTCCACTCAGAAGGTTTTTCTCTATTCCAGCTAAAGACCTCCTGCTTGACCTTTGCTTGGCGAGTTTTGTAGAAAGAACAAAGAAAAAAAGTAAAAAAGAAACTGCAAAACAATGGGTTCCCCTCTGCTATTCCAGCTCTTTGCATGTAGCTGGGTACTTTATGTTTTGAAAGCTTGTGGAAAAGCACATGCCAGCTAAATATTTGCTCACCTCTGCTGGCTGGGATGGAAGAAGGGAGGTAGTTATGGCTTTCCCTTCTTCTCCTCACCCTTTTTGGAGCATCTGCAGTTATTAGTGGCAGGTCTATCTCACAGGTAGCAGTAACGAGGCAGGAGATTTGGAGCTCAGCACTGTGTGAGCACAGGGAAGGTGGAACCCTCCATGTTCTTCCATATCAATATAGTGAAGAGTAAGGTCTAACAACATCCGTTGAAGTGGAATTTCCATGGGCTTCAATGAGTTTTGGATTAGGTCCCTAAGTCAGGCCAGCCACGGGTTACTTCTATAGACCGAAGTACTAGAAAGTCTGATGACTGCATGCTTCCTGCTCATTTCATTTTATTAACCTCTTGATTTTTTTCCTGTTATTGCTGCAAGCGCAGCTGGCTGTATAGGAAGCTACTGCAGGTTGTGTAGGTGTCAGCCATTTGGAGTTTGTATGATCCTGCTCTGGACAGCAGGAGTTTCCTGTCTGAGGGCCTGGCCTGTCACACCTAGCAACAAAAATGTAGAAGTACAAAATAGCATCCACCTTTTGAACAAAGAAGCGTACAAATGGAAGGAAATATCCTAGATCAGTGAAAGCAGATCTCTGTTGTCCATAGCTCATAATTCCCTTCTGTAGTTATCAAGCCTGAGAGAAAAAACAATTGTTTACTTTTTGTTCCACTGGTCTCACTTCCAGCCTTACTATTTTTGTACTGGTCTATCTTCCAGAGCACAGGATAACTCAGATATGTTAAATAATGGTAGTATTTAACTTCTTTGAAGACTACACTTGTCTATAATATTTTCAAAATCATCAGAGCTCGTTCATTGTCTGCTGGGTTTGCCACTATGGTGCTGAAACAGTGCTGGAGCCACCATTGCAAGGCTGCCCAGAAACAAGGCATTTAGGAAAAGAGCAGGCAGTGTTTGAGACAGATTTTAATTAATAGCACAAAGCACTTCCCCTGTGAGGACAGGCTGAGAGAGCTGGAGTTGTTCAGCCTGAAGAAGAAAAGGCCCACGGGAGACTCCATAACAACCTTCCAGTAGCTAAAAGGGGCCTACAGGAGAGATGGGGAGGGACTCAGGGAGCGGAGCAATAGGATGAGGGGTAATGGTTTTAAACTGAAAGAGGGCAGATTTAGATTAGCTATTAGGAAGAAATTTTTGGCTGAGATGGCAGTGAGACACTGGAACAGATTGCTCAAAGAATCTGTGGATGCTCCATCCCTGGGGATGTTCAAGGCCAGGCTGGATGGGGCTTTGAGAAACCTGGTCTAGTGGGAGGTGTCCCTGCCCATGGCAGGGGCTTTAGAACTAGATTATCTTTAAAGTTCCCTTCCAACCCAAACCATTCTATGAGTCTATGATGCTATGATCTTTAAGGTCCCTTCCAACCCAAACCATTCTAAGATTCTATGTTTCTAACATCTTGTGTGTCCTTAATGAGATAAGGGCCAGTGGCCATGAATGGCAATTGAACTTTTTAAGCCATAGGCTTGAAACAGGACAGATAGGGAGAGGAAGGAAGGAAGTGCCATCAGACCTTTTTTACAGTGGGAGACACTTGAGGCATGCACAGGCTCATCCGGGACCTCAGCCATCGGATCAGTCAACTCAGATTTTCAGGACCCCATGCAGGAATTTAAATAATTTTTCCCTAAAAAAGGAACAGTAAAACAATCTCAGGAGCAAGGGGCATGCTCCATAAGGCACGTAGGGACAGCTTTGGAATGAAGATGGGTTTTACACACTCAGCCTGACGGTTGCTTAGGGCCAAGCCTGTGGTCACAAGAGTGAGCCGAAGCAGGAATTCTAGTAGACCTTTTCCTCTGTTCATGAACAATTGAGGGAAGCTCTGCTGTTTTGAGGAATTTCCGAGGACAGTAAATTACATACTAGATCACAGCTCTATTATGTTTTTGGGGAAGGCATTTGGAAATTAATGTTTCGTATTAAGATTTAAATGGGGAATACATGCAGCTCTGCTACTCACAGGCATCCTCAAACCTGGCCTGCTACAGCATTTTCTCCCCTGTTGAGGTGGGTTTAAGTGGATCCTGGGTTGACAGAAGGCAACAGTGTAAGCAGACCCTTGCTATCTCTGTGCTTCCGTTCCCTGCTGCCAAACAAGGATGGTATTAGCTGACCCTACTTCACAGGGTGTTTAGAGAGAGCCTGAGGCAGGAATAACCCCTTAGTCCTCACCCTGATGAAGGAAGAGCTGTAGAAATATGTAGAAGGCAAATGAGGTGCAGATCTCCCCTTTAAGCCAGAAGGAAGAATTTCTATTTCAGGAGTGGTCAATTTTAGGTCACCTTTGACTTGTTCCTAAAACAAATATTACTTGGTATAAATTGGCTGATTGAGATGACACAGCGGAGATAAGTTTTTTTTTTCTGGGCTGGGAAAAAACACCTTCTTATTCAAAAGTGGTCCATTAGGAGGTGTCTAAAAGGTGGGCTAGATATCTTATTGTGACAGGTTGACCGTGACCTGAAGCTACGCACCCACACAGCCACTCACTTATTCCCCACCTACCAGCAGGAGGAGGGAGGGGTCGGAAGAGTGAACGTGAGAAAACTAGTGCTTTGAGGCAAGTTCAGATTAATAAGGAAAGGAGAGAGAAAAGAAAAAATAAGTGATGCGAAGATGATCACTCACCACCTCCCTCAGGCAGACCGACATGCAGCAAGTCCCCAAGCAATGGCCACCTTGGAAGACAACCCTGCCCTCTGTCCCTGTGTTTTCTTGCTGAACGTGATGTTAAATTGTTTGAAATATCCCTTTTGTGAATTCCGGTCAGCTTTCCCAGCTGTAGCCACTCCCAACCTCCAGCCTACTTACTACAGGGGCAGAATGGGAAAGAGAGAAAGCCTTGATGCTGTGCAAGCACTGCTCAGCAGTAGCCAAAACAGTGGTGTGCTATCAACACTGTTTTAGCCACAAATCCATAACAAAGCACCATATGGGCTGTTATAAAGAAATTTAACTCCATCCCAGCTAGACCCAGTACATTATCTTGTTTGGTTTGCTCAGATGGGAGTTATGATGGAGAAGGGAGGGCTTTGGGGCAGAATTCATCGCAGGCTTCCACAGGGATAAACTGAAGTTTGGAGAGAAGATGGAGGCTGGGTGCAGAAATGACACATTAAGGTTACAACATCCATGCCATGTCATAGGATGGTTGTCAGAGTTAATTGTCCCTTACAGGTCACCACCAGGAGCAGACAAGCCCTTAGAACAGGCTGCAAATGTAGTCAAAAATTCCATCACAAAGTTCACCAGTGCAGCATTATAACATGCAAATATAGTACTCTAATTACTTGACAACCTGCCACGGTGAGTTAGCTTCTCTGCAGGAACTGCTCTTTCCTGCAGAAAACATGGGTTGGATAATTCCTCCATCAGAGAGAAATAAACCATTGCAAATCACCTTTCTAAGCTCTTTCCCATGCTCCCTGCTCCTGCACACCCACCTTGTGCCTTCCATCTCACCCACATGCCTAATACAACCCCTCCAGTCCACCGTAGGGCGACCATTATAGCCTTCCTCCCCCAGTTTCTGCCCTCAGCCTGCTCAGTCCTCATATGCAGGATGATACCAAACACAGATAAGAGGGAGAAACTGCTGCTTCATTACCAGACACAGCAGGTACTGGATCAGATTAGCTGATGGGTGGTAACTGCCCATAGTCACGATGAGCAACGTGCAGGATCCTTTGAGAAATAAACTCTGCAAAACCATGCAGTTATAGTGAATCAGCTCATGAGTCACAGTTGGACGCCTCTTTGAGATGACAATCCTAACAGGCTGTTTCATGAAAAACTGGAAAATCGTTTTCCGAAAGGAGTTTGGTTTTGCTGTACATTTATCCTATTTGGTCTTAAAAAGTCACAGTTCTTACACAAGGCTGCTCCATCCCTGGAGGTGTTCAAGACCAGGCTGGATGGAGCTTTGAGCAACCTGGTCTAATGGGAGATGTCGGGGATTGGAACTGGATGATCTTTAAGGACCCTTCCAACCCAAACCATTCCATGATTCTATGATTAATTCCAGCAGCAAATCATTTCAGTTTCAAGTGCAAGTCCATTTAATCTACAATGTGTAAAAATAGCCTCCAAACTAATGATGCCATCACAGATGATGCAATTCACACCCATCTTTGCCTACTGTAAGCCCTTGTTTCTTCTGGCAAACCACGAATTGCAGCCATGAACGGCTGCAGCAGCAGGGAGGCTTTCTTGATTAAGATGAATGGGTTAAAAAAGGAACTCTAGTAAAGGCTGTGCTGGTCTTTTGTGTTTTAACAATGAGAGGAAGCTCTGCCTAGTTTGAGGAATTTCCCACGTCTCCAATTCAGACTTTGGAAAACTGCTTTATTAAGCCTGTCTAAGAGGTGTTAAAAAAATAAAAATAATCAAGGAGATTAGGACAAAGATATCTTCCCGGAGCCTACGCATGTTCTGTTTGTTTGTTTTTTAAACCTGGATCACCGGAGGCAAACGCAGAGGAGTCCAGGGAAGTTAAATAATGACAAATGCCAAATACACCAGGCTCCTGTTGAGCTGGCCAAGCCATTACTGAATTCAGTCAAGTGTCACTGCTACGCAGATGTTAAAGATTTGCCCCTAAATTTTCTGATGTATCACTTCATTCTGCAACATTGCCAGACATCTCAAGACAGAATAAGTGACAGAAACAGATGAGGAATTTTCTGGGTGAGAGAAAAATCTAGGGGTTGAGAAATGCCGTTTTCACCATGCGACAGCAAGTGGTGGAGCGAGGAGAAACAGAGCCCCAGGCTTCCAAATTCCCAACATCCTTTCCCTTGCTATTCCCTTGCCTGTTACAAGCTCCTCGCCTCCCATAAAACTGCCACTGAAAAAGCGAGAGTTACAGCATTCAAACAATTTACACCTTTCTCCCCCAAACCTGAAAGCTCTTCGTGCAGGTCAGTGAGCATCCCTTTCCCACTGATGGAGAGAGGGAAACACAGCTGTAGAAGGACACAACACTGCTGTGTTTTTCCTGAATCCCAATCATTTAAGCGACCAGTGGGTACTGCTGCACCAGAGATGTTTGGATGGAGCAAGACTTTGGGGCTTATAGACGTCACTGTGGGTGAAAGCATCAGAAAAGCATCCCTGCATCCCCCCGACACTCAGCACTGCCAACAGCACTCCAGCACTCCAACATAGCACTGAAAAACTGGCTGTCATTTAAGCAGCTCAAAACACAGGTAGAAAAGAGTGGAAACAAGATAAATATGACACTCAAGGACAGTACACAGCAGTGTCCCAGCCTGTGGCCATGGGTGCCCCAAGTCCCTCTCCCCTGTCACCAAGGGTCACCTAAAGTGAAACTGAAGGGGAGTGCAGCTCTTAAAAGAAACAAACCCATCATTCTGTACAGCTGACAAAAATACTGTGCCGGTTTTCTGCATTGCAAACCCCAGCCACTGCAAACATGAAACAAAGTGAAAAAATCCAAATGCTATTGCGGTTGATCTGGCTTTTTTTTCTGAAGCTGTGTAGCATGCCTTAGAAGGTAATAAATGCAGTCCAGACTAGCACACTAAGTCCGTGCATGTCCCTCTTTACCTCTGCAGCCCTGAGCTTAAACTAAATTAGTTATAGCGTCTATTGGAATTCACCAGCCAAGCTAACAGACATTCACACTTTATCAGAAGCTTAAACGGCTTAATTCATTTCCCGAAAAGCCAAGAGCATCCTACAGAAAACTGTCAACTAATCAGCACAAAAATGAAACGTGTGGCGATCGCGCTTTTCCCAGTAGAAACCTACTGTGGGTTCACCAGCCATGCAAAGCCCGCACCGGAACACCAGAATCTGGCCCTGGAAATTCCTCCAAGCCGCCCTCACCTGCCCCAAACAGTTCAACCCCACAAGGAGACCGATGCTACATTTCCCACTCATCATCCATACCTGTAGGACACCCCACTGCTGGTCCTGTTGAAGTCTTTTCCCAACTGGTCCTCCTGCGCCGGGAAGGAAGCTTCCCATCCAAGTGTCAACTCCCGCCTCAGTCTCTGCCCTTTGTTTTCCCCAGAGCTGGAGACACACCTGCTTTTCCGTGTGGGTTGTTGGGCTTGGGGAGGGGGAGGGTGTTGTTTTTTGGTTTGCTTTTCTTTTTGGAACGAATTAAACAGCCTGTGAGCGGTTCTCGGTAAGCAAGAGAGAGAACCTTTTGGCTTGTGGTGATTTAATCAAGCAAACCCCCGTGACCTCCCTTTCCTGTGATCAGTGGGAAACGATCCTTTCTCCACCAGCACGGGGTGGAGTTGCAGCTAAAAAACACAAGCCTGGAAGCGCTATGCTGGATGGGCAGGGCAGATCTTCCTTCTCCGTCTGTTGTGCCAGAGAACACGGTGATTCCTGCTGGTCTGAAACACGGAGATGACCTCTGGGCAGGAAGGAACCTGGGGAATATTTTCTAAGTGATTTCCTGCTCTTGGGGGCAGAATGGATGCAAGTGACACTTGGGTGGGGGTGCTCACAGAGTGTGATTTCAAGATGAGGAAAACACTTTTTTGGTCATCAGGGGTGTGAAAGTAAAAGAAATTACTTTTTTTTTTTTTTTTCTAAAGCAAACTGTTCTAAGAGCCTCAGTTTTCACCACACACAGTGATCTGGAGCCTAAGTTGTGTAGGTGCTTCCCAGATGTTCAGCTACGGTGCCTTTCACACCGAGAGGTGTTGAGATACTCTGCAATTAAATATAGAAGAGCCTTTCCACATGGAGCTCGTGTTCAGCAGCACCCCAGCGATGCAGCTGTGGCACAAGGGCTCCCTGTCAAGGTGCAGAAGAAATGTGGGCAGGCTCATGCATCCAGAGGGAGAGCCACCCCTTAGAATGATCCCCAAACTCTGCTGGACAGGTCCTCCTGCCTCACACTGGGGCTCCCAGAGGTGGGATTTCCATGCACAAGCCAAACTACCACACCCCAGGAAGGTGGGGATGGTTCCCCTAGGCTCAGCCCTGGTTCTGCTGATAAAATGAAGGACGCTGTAATGACCTCTTTGCTTTTGTCTCTCCTGGCTTTGAACCATTTCTGATACTCTTGCAAGATAACACACTACAGAACCATGGCCCAACATCAACCCATTATATGGCACAGGGCATGTGCCATCTGTGATAAGTGTTGCTTTCGGGAGGAATCAGCTTCTCCTTCTTGACTGTAGAAGTAGCTGAGGACAGCTAGTCTCCCTCTGCTTCAGGGTCTGAATGGGGTGTGTCTGGACCATCTTTCTGAGGGTGTCTTAAAATGAAAAACTGTATATAGGACTCTGGATTCCATAGCTAATGGCACCCTTCTTTCTGGACACAAGAATAATTTATTTTAGTAAGTTGATATCTCCACTCGGGATCACTTTTTAGTTACTCCATCATGATGCAGTTCATACTTTAAAGGCAAGAAAGGACATTGGAACATTTCACTGCTGAATACATCCACACGCTCACTGACGTACACTTTTTTTGGCACAGAGGAGAAAAAGAGACAGAGAGGGAGCCCAAGCTGTGTACTCCACCTTTATGTGCTTTCAATTGATGAGTGTAATCCATATTCCCTTACATTTAACAACAGTCTCTACATCTAACAGCAGTCACTTAATTTCAGTGAGCTTTTCAGTTTCATTTGCTTTTGTCTGGCTAGAGCTGGAAGTTTTATTCCCATTTATCTCCTTCTGCCGGCTGGGATGAGTAAAATGTGATGTTTGTGACATCTAGGAAAGAAAATGCTGTTGAGATACTTTGGTTAGAGTGACAGAATGACTATTTATTTAAAGTAGAGCACCTGAGTGGTTATTTTTGAAAGTACATAGAAACCACTCATAGTATGCTTATTGTTCAGTCTTGTTTTCCTGCCTTTTATTCCCATCTATATTGCAGTTTGCTCATGGGTGGAAGATTATTTCCATCCCACTGGTACTTTCTGGGTTTCAGAACTGTTCCTGTTTAACATCAAGATAAGTTTAAAATCTTCAAGAAAGCCTGGTGCAGATTTTACTGTCACATCTGGGAACTGGAGAGAAAAGGGCTCTAGAGAATGGTTAGATAAGCATCAAAAACAGCTCACAAGAAAGTATCTAAATTTGCTCAGACAAGAGATGTTTATTCTCTCTATTGACTAACAGGAGCCTTGAAGACTAACAACTCAGGAGCACGTATCTACATCACTGGTATTTCCAGTGCGGTGGGATGAACAGTACTCTTTGTTGAAAGACCTTGCTGCAATCAACGTGTCATTAGATTATGCAAAATGGAATGGTTCTTTGGACTTCAAGATAAGACCTGATAGGGATAGGTCAGCATCGTCATCATCCAACAACAACTCAATTTTCCAGGGTGCAGACCGGTGCTTAGGCTGGACATACACATTTTGAAGAGAATGAGGAAAGCCTGAGCTCTTGATATTTGAGCAGGTGTGAGTAAATGCAAGCTATTTCATGGCTTGGATTAATCTGTTTTAGCAATTAGGAAAGGCTTGCAGGACCTCAGGAGAAACCTTTAATCTTTTCTTCTATATTGTGTGTTCTGTGCATGGCAAATATTAATCGGTTTGTACAGCACTGAGCACTACAGGGCTCGGAAGTTGACTGGGGCATCTCAGTACAACTCTATCCAACATAAAGCATTAAATGCCATGGGTCACTGGAAGAATGGTACAGCAGATATCTCACAAGCCTGTCCTGTCATCAAGGAGTGTTATGACCCTCAAGTGAGCTGCAATGCTCTAATGTGCACGGGGACAGCAAAGGGATATTTCAGTTGTCCTGGTGATTCTGGCAGGGAGCGAAGAATTAACCTTTGCTCTTACTGGGGACAGCAAATCCTGAATTCACTTTGTTCTAATGTGCTGAGAAGGAAGGAAGTAATGAAATGTCTCATTATACATCTGACTTAAGTAATATATTTAGAACTGACAGTAGTGCTGAAGGCTGCACGGTTTTAGACCAAAAGGAGCGACGTGCTCTGGACTATCTCACATCAGCCAGTGCTCGACTGGAACTATTTATCTGCATGAATAATGTCCCTGAAGATTACTTTTTTTTCCTAAAGCACCAGGAATTCATTGCGGTGATAGAGCAATTCATGTAGGTATTTGGAGTACTTCAGTTGTACAAATAGAACAATTAATGTGGGTATTTGAAGTACTGCAGTTGTACATTGTTGTTGCCCAGCTTTATGGGTTTGTTTTAGGTTTATGTGACTAAACACATTTATAATGTGTTTTTTTAGGCTTATTACCAAACTTGTATGAGTTTCAGCGTAGCAGAATGATGACTACAATAATGTATAATGTCATCATTGTGTTGAGAACGCACAAATTGCTAAATGGCTATTTAATCTTCTAGAGAAAAGCACAGAAAGAGCAAGTGTGGGAAACTAAAGCTGGACAAGTTTAATTTAAAAGCAAAGCTCCACATTTTTAATAATCCCAGCTATCAACCCTACACGCAAACTTCTATGTGATTCTCTACTGCTTGACACATTTATATCACAGCTGGTTGCTTTCCTACATGAGGTGCTTCATTTTTCTTCATTATTTGATTTAGAATAGAGATACAACTGTTTGACATCCCTGATACAGGACCTGCTCTTTCAGCCTTTAGACTTGCTGGAGCTCTTCTGTTATTGAACTAGGGATCTGGGTGCTTTAGTGGATTGTGGTTTTAACAACATGTTTTGTCTAGGGTTATATAAAGCTTCATGTGCTAAAAGCAGTATTGACAATAGGCAACCAGGGGCCTTCATAGCTGATAGGAAATCCCAGTGCAGAGACACCAGCCAAAGTAGGGACTTTTGCAAAATGATGGAGAACTCATTGAGCTCTTGTGAAAACCAATAAAGGAAGTGGAAAACGCCTGTAACTGGTAGCCTTTGTGTTCATGCGATTGTTGGATTTCCCCTAACAGACAACATGCAGTAATTCCTCCAGGGATTTTTGAGTCCCTACCCACAAAACACAACCCACCCATCCCTTTCTGAAACTTCAAGCAGCTTTCTTTGGGTTAGCTGGGACCTGTTTAAAACGGATGGTTTCAGGCAATGGCTTATTTTCCCCATCCTTTCTTCAGACAATGGACAATGAAGGAAATGCTTTTTTAATGGTGCATACCAAACAGAAGTGATCACCTGAGGGGATTGGGTATGGAGAGCTCTGCAAAGCTGTATCCTACATAACATGGGGCTTGAGGACTCCATACAACACATCTGTACATAAAAGTTATTACTAGAAGTAATAGTAACAACACAGAGAAGCCCAGCAATCAGGAGGAGGTGTTGAAGGTGTACAGGCCCAGAGCTCCTGCTTTGAAGAGCAGGACAGGTAGTAGCTGAAGATGCACAGATGGGACAGGACGGGGACATAAGGAATGGTACTGATCCTGGCATGTCAAAGAGAGAAGCTAGGACAATGCTCAGGCTAGACATTATGTGGGCAAGAGCAGACACCAGCAGAAGGAGATGGAAGAATGTTATCATCATCCAGGTGGTTCCATCAGTGAGGTGGCCAAAACTTGGGTGTGGGTAGGGGGGAAGAGGATATCTCCTAGAACTGAAACCAAGCAGAACCTGCAGAATTTAGGCAGGGCATGAATGGGAAGCTCCTTTAGAGTTATAATTCCAGTGGTACACAGACTTTGGCATGGGAGTGACCTAATGCACATGAAGAATCCAGCTGGGAGTGTTTTCAGGGCCGAGGCCTTCCTCTTGAAAGTCCGGTCAATGTAGCACATAGTCCAACACGGTGGGGAAGTTGATGTGTTAGGTTATGACAGAAAGAATGGTATTCTTCTTCTGGGGCAAAACAGAGGGTGTAGGGAAAGAGCTTCAGGAGCTTTTCTTCTCATCTTGTCAGCATGACAGGCAGAAAAGTGGGGACATTGAAGACTATATGTATACTGCCTTTTCTTATGTTCTCATGTTCCTTTCACTTAGTACTGTATTTACGTAGTACTCAATTTATTTACAAGAGAGAGGGAACCTTACATAGGTAGACATTAGGATAATAAACTTGCTTAGGCAGGATCGGATTTAAAATCCTTGTTCTGACAGCAAATGTCACACTCCTTTGACTTAGTACTCTATTTACGTAGTACTCAATTTATTTACAAGAAAGAGAAAACCTTACATAGGTAGATGTTAGGATAATAAACTTGCTTAGGCAGGATCGGATTTAAAATCCTTGTTCTGACAGCAAATGTCATAAATGATATTAAGGTACAATACCTTGGGCAAGTCCTCCGAAGTGTTTTCTGTGCTTATGAAGGTGAAGAAGAAGGGATTCATTGTCTGTGAGAGACTCCAAGGTGAAAGAATAAGGGCTGTACAACCACTACTGCTTCACATTTAACGTGAGCTGGCTGAAGTACCTGTCAGTGGGTTGCATGTATATTTAGTTCATGGATTTGCATATCATTTCCAGTGAAAAGTGACCTTTCAACCCAGTCAGAACCTGTTTATGCATCATGCAGGTTACTCGTTAAGAGCAGTGTGGTTGTACAGTTGCTTCCCAGTCACCCTTCTGCCTGACATGTCCATCAGCTCACTGCAAAGTCCCAGCAGGCATGAGGCAGCAAAGGTCAGATCTCTCCACAAGAGCCATGGAGTCACCACATGGATGACTAGAGGTAATTGAGCCCAAAGAAAGGCAAATACAAAACAGATTTATGAATCTCGGTTTGCAGAGAGTCCGTACATCTCTCTCTATATATCTGTATATGTATATATAGTCCATTCATTCAGCAAGCCATTTCCTCTTTTTCCATAGAAAATGGCTAGGCAAAACAGAGACTTCTGGCCATACAGAAACCTTTGTATTTGGTACAATTCCCTGTGAAAGGCACTTTTCCTGTGTGAACATGATTGTTTTTCTCCTTTGCAGACATGAATAAGATGTCTTCACCATCATAAGTTCCCTCTATTAAATCAAATCCTTCTTTGTTGTCCACCTTTGCTCTGGGACAAGAAACACGCTTTCTGCTGTTTAAAAGAAGTCAATGTTGCAACAAAGGTCCCCTGGCCAGATATCCATGGCACTTTTTATGTCACCAAAAAAAGACAACACCATGTGTACTGGGAGAACCAAACTCATTTGAGGAAGGTTTTTGGTTTTTTTTAACCCCGAGTATTTTTTGTGTATTGCAATGTTTGTTAATTCCTTCCCTAACACCTTTTAGAGTTTCTCTGAAGGATGGAGATATTGTCGTTTCTTGTAATCTCAATGATAATAAATACTTACATGTTTACTGTCAAAGGCTGGGCTAAAGAAAAAAATACCTAAAGGACAAATATGTTTTGCTTGGCTGCTCAGCAGCTGGAAAAGGTGGCCAGCTAGTCAAACACCAGTTAAGTGGTTGCCAGCTATACGGCAAAGACTTTTGTCAGGCCAACAGCCAGGCTGAGACTGGCAGGAGAGGTGCGAGTTGACTGATGGCATTAGGAAGGAAGGGAGAGTATAAAAATGAATTGGGGGTCACTGTGGGGAGGTGATGGATAGGTCTGTTGGAAATACAGGAGAGAGTTGGGAACAGATGCATGAGAAGCCACAGAAGGACTACAGTAGAGTCTAGGGCAGGTGTGGTGACTTGAGTATCATCATGGTAAATATAATAGGGAATATGGTGGGACTCCATGATACTGCAGTAGAAGGTATTGGATATAAAGCTGGGGAAAAAAAAAATCATTGCTTCTATGGTTCATAAGACAACTTTATCTTTTTACAGCTCTATGCTAAGCAGGTGGGAGTTTGCTGAAAAGTCCCAAATGTTCCTGCACCCTAAGGACCCTGGTGAGAGAAGGCCAGGGCAGTGTCCTGGGTGTGAAACCAGAGCAGTGGGCAAGGTCACCCTGGCTCCAGTGAAAAGGCAATTGAACAGACTTTTTTCAGTGTTACTGGAAGGGGAGAGGTGGTTCATCTGAATTCCGATCTTCTATCAGAGACTTCTTGTTTGCTTACAGCCTTGTGAAATGGGGAAACTGCCCTGTAGCACCATTAAGGAAGGGTGCAGTTTGTTTTCCGGGTAGAGTGGAAGGAATCTGGCCCAGTTTAGTTGCTTAGCAGGGGAATGCTGACAAATGGCACCCCTACCCCTCCCAAAAACATTTCTCATCCACCACCTCAATTTTTTCAAGTTCTTGTGGTGTTTGGTTAAAATTTCTCCAAGTGTCTTTTCTTTGTGCCTGATCCCTGATCTTCATCAGCCCACTAGTTGCTTTTTGCTCTAGATGGGCTGTAAGGAACTGAATTATTTTGCAGATTTGAACCACCAGATATCCCAAATGCTGGATATTCAGCATTTATTTTTCAGGTTACCCTGAACCTTCAAGTGCTTTTCATTGGCATGGAAGTCTCCAGCACAGCTTCTGGATGACTTGCAATAGTGTATTTCCAAGGACTGACAAATTCTGAGGAAAATAAATGGAAACACAGCTGCTGAGGGACCTAGGACTTGGCTTACAACTGCTTGAACCACCAGATATCCCAAATGCTGGATATTCAGCATTTATTTTTCAGGTTACCCTGAACCTTCAAGTGCTTTTCATTGGCATGGAAGTCTCCAGCACAGCTTCTGGATGACTTGCAATAGTGTATTTCCAAGGACTGACAAATTCTGAGGAAAATAAATGGAAACACAGCTGCTGAGGGACCTAGGACTTGGCTTACAACTGCCTGTGTGGATGTTGAACCCACAGGAGAAGGAGAGATTCAGTGCCAGGGAAAAGTAACAGCTGTCTGTTCCTCATGACAGGAGCCTGGACCTGGCAGAGCAGAGCCCTCAGTGGTGGGTACAGTCCCATGGCACCCGAACAAAGAAATCAGGGCAGGTCTGGTAGCAGTGACTGGGTTCAACCACAGTGCCATACCCAAACAAGCCCATAGCAAAGCTGCAGGTCCAAGGTGAAGTTGGGAGGTCACATCAGCAAGTTGATGTTGGGATTAGCAAGGTACAAGGCTGGGCCCCGCGCAAACACACAACATGGCTCAGCCAGAGACCGAGGACAAAACTTAAATGTGGCTCCCAAGCCAAGGTGGGGTCCCCGGTGAGATGTTTTCCCAGACTGTTCTCACACCTAAGATGTCTTCCCAGCAGTCTGGTTCCTGGTTACACAGCTGCACCCTTGCTGAACTGACCTTGGGTAGAGGCAAGCAAACCTCAAAGAGGATGAAGGAGCTTGCAAAATCTGCCTGGGCTCTCAGGGCCATGACACTTGCCCTTAAACGTCTGAATCCATAGGGAATGATTACTGGGAGTATTTCAAGAGAGATGCAGTTATATTACAGAACTCAAAGATGCCTAGACTCAACATGAAGAGGCAATACCTTACTTGGCAGGGTAAGGACATCTGCTCCTACCATAATACTTTGCCCTCACTGCAGCATCCAGCTTTGTCATTATACAAATTGTTGTTGCCTTGAGGCTTAGATCCAGCTGAAGTGAGACTGAAATGCAGGAGAATAGAGTGGTGTTTGAGTAGCAAAGTTCTTGTTCCTTGCCAGATGTGGGATCCATCTCTCAGCAACCTCGCTTAAAGACTTTTCCTCTGGTTGGGGACCTCAGTTGCACTAGTGGCTTCAGTTTGCTGTGCTTTCTGTGTTGGAAAAGAAAGGAAAAACAATGAGAGAGACTAATAGAGAAAGACAGATCTGAGCAGCCAAAAAAAATTAATTTCTTAACAAGGAAAACACTCACCTCAGTGTTAGAGGCCGATGGGGTAGATGCCAAAGGGGTCAAGTGCCAGACACAACCTTGATTTGCAACTCAGTTCCCCAGATATGAGATCAAAGTTTGGTTTTTGTTTGGCCCCTGAGCTCTCTCTTTTGCCAACACCAAAAATGCCTCCGTGGTATGCAGTCGTACTGGTCTGATCCCTTAGGCTAAGCTTGGCGACTTTGCCATCCATGCAGAGCTGATGAAGGTGTTGCTGAGCAACTGCGAACTGAACCTGAAAAGGTTTGTGTGAGATAAGCTTAGTGGCTCAGCCTCATTCACATCTCTTGGACGTGCTGAGACTGCGCCGTACCGGTATTTCTGAAGTAAAACAGGTAGGGGTGTGAGGTGCTCTGTCTAACAACAGTTTTTGCTGGAAAGCCCCTGTGCTTTTTAAAGTAGACAACTGTCTGGGCAAAACCAAGAGCCCATAGGGATGTGAGTAGTTAATTGTGACTCCAGGTGCCAAGTTCTGCCTACATTATCAATACTCCTCTTAGATACTCTGAAAGTCCCTATCAGCCATTGCCTAAGCCTGTTGATGCCTCTGCCTGCTCAGTGCTTCTTTGGGTAGACGCGTGTTCAGCTTAGCAGGTTTCTGAGAGTCCCTTCCTGAGGAGCTTAGCCTGGACCAGGTCCAGACATAGTGCAAGTAGGGAGACATTTATGAGTTCTATAGGTTGTCCCTGGCCAATGTGAAGATCTCGGGCTGTGTGTGCATTTTATGATTTCTTCCAGATGTGTTTTCTCCCAATAGCCTTTCAGAATTCATCTCTAGAAATGTCTGGAAAGCCTGTAGGATTGTGGCCCAGTACAGACATCTCACCCGTTGAGCAGATCTGGAGAGAAAACTCCTGCTGCACATCCCAAAACTCTTCCAAGACTGAAAAGGGAACACAGGACAGGGCAATACCATACTGAACTATCGGGTTAATGCATCCTGAAAATGCCATTTTTGGATTAAAAAGGTTTGTTTATTAATCAACACACCTGGCCCTTTTATTAGTGCAGCACAAAGGTGGTTCTTTCTTAAAGGTTAGCACAAAAATGGAGAAGAAATATCAACAGTGGACTGTGTACATGAAAATAAACCCCAATCTTAGGTTAGGGTGTGCTTTCAGCAAGCTCAGCTGATGTTGGGCATGGGTTTGACCTTCTCAATGGTCCCAGCTGAACAAAAAGGACAGCAAATATTCAGCTTGAGTTTCACGGAATCATGGAATCACAGAATTGTCAGAGTTGGAAGGGACCTCTAGAGATCATCTGGTCCAACTCCCCTGCTAAAGCAGGAACACCTAGACCACATTACTCAGGACTGCATCCAGGTGCATCTTGAAGATCTCCAGAGAAGGGGACTCCACGACCTCCCTGGGCAGCCTGTTCCAGTGCTCTGTCACCCTCACTGGAAAGAAGTTTTTTCTCATATTTGAATGGAACTTCCCATGTTCCAGCTTGAGCCCGTTGCCCCTTGTCCTATCGCTGGAAACCACTGGAAAGAGTCCGGCTCTTTCACACCTTTCACAGTTTCCTTTCACACCAGTTTTGTGCCAATGCAATTTCATCAGCACCAGTGTAAATCCTCCTTTTGCAAGGGTGGGTGGAAAAGAGAACCAGATCTGTGGACTGTAAATGGAGCCCCTCCTTTGGGACTCTTCCTCCTCGCTTCCCAGATCACTGAACATGCTGGTCCCTACAGGACAGCTGATGTGTCACGGGCTCTCCCCCACTCCAATTTTTGGAATGTCCAGCCTGTCCAACGGGAAGCTGAAGACAGCTGAGATTAGAGGTGGTTGAAAGATGAATTTTCTCACCTGCTGAAATCCATCACATACTGCAAAACTTATATCCTGCTCTTGGACCTTAAATGAGAATCTCTAATAGGGTCTCTAAGAGAAGGAAATACAGGAAAAAATATTTTGAAATAAACAGAACACTTAATTTTAGTTACTTGATAAATGATACTGGGATTGAAACAGAGGCTTATCCATGGGTGTTGATGGTTACTCTCAACTTTGCTGGCTGTCGGCCAAATCAGTGAATACTCAAATTTTACAGAATTTGAGCACTGGGAGAAAATTTCCCTGGGCCAAGGTGTTGAGAGTCTTCCACCAAGCCCAGAAGTAGTTCTTGCTTCTTGTTAAGTATCCCAGGTGTCCAACATCCAGATCCCATGTTCTAGGTTGCCTTGGTTCCCTAACAGGGGTCTGAGACACCCCAGGATCCTCAGCATGGGAGAGCTCCGCTGGGAAGAGTTTCTCTGGAGGCTTCACTGATGGTGGCTAGGGCTCACGGGCAGTGAGGAAGCTGGCTTCTAGCACACATAACCATGCCAGTGTTTCATCCATGGTTTTGTGGAGTTAGACACTTTTCCACACAACTTCATTTGTGACAAAATAGTGTTTCTCAGTTAAAAAAACAAACAAAACATTCCATGGAAAAGACCCACAAGCTTTCAACACTGGCTTTTCTCCTGGTTCCCATCTGCACACGATGATCCAAGTAAACCTTCTACCTTTGCCTGGGTCAGTTGTACATTTCCTGCAATTATTGTTTGCCAGCTATCCTTCCTGTTACGAAAGGGAAGCTGGCAAGATAAATTTCTTGGGACTAGTCTACACTTGAAAGCACTGGCCCTATCCTAACCCCAGCAAGGAATGCGGAGGGACACGTGCTGTCACCTGACACACCTCGGAGGGGTCTCCCAGGGGATCAGATCATCCTGCTGTCAGCAGGTGAAAGAGACACAGCGGACTTTGTTGGATGGATGTGGCACATCCCCTGTTTTCTCTCCTTTCCCCAGATTCCTTTCACAGTAGCTGGCTTAGCACACTGCTGGCTCATCCAAATCCACTATCCTCATGGTCCCAGCACCATCAAGCAGGAGACAATATGACGTGGTGCTGCTGATACACATGATGGAGGCTGCTGGTGTGTAGGCATGACCTTGGGAGCTGTGTGGGCAAGCACCTTCAGCTCACACATCATGAAACACGTCCCTCTTGCCCCACTGATTGTACAGAGCTTGTGGTCCTGGGGTAGATGGGCAGGCTGTGGTCACTGTGAGACCTCTCTCCAGTGTCCGTTGCAGGATGTGTGCCAAAGGAAAAGCATAATTTCTCCTTCCATCCACCAGCATAGACCAGAGCTGCTCACTGCTGGTAGGTTTTAGTCCAAGTCCTTTAGGCCAAGGACTACAAGGTGCTACCAGCCCATGCTTACCCGTTTATTCACATCTAACTGCAAGGAGCCATGGGACACCACTGATCTGTGTACACATGGCCACAATGCCCATTCCCATGGCCAGAAATCAAGGTCAGATGGGACAAATACCAGTCTCCACTGCTTCCTGAGAAGAGCAGGTTTTGCTTTCTTCTTCTGTTTCACAGCTTTAAAGATGGTCAGATGCTCCCTGTGGAGCACAGCCCATCGTTCACATTGGTTTTGCTTGAAAACAGGCATTGATCTAGCTCAAAACACCTGCAAATCTGACCAGCCTGTGTTGCCTGCTCATGGGGCTGTCGGGTGCAGGTTGTCTGGTTCAGACTGCAAGGGATGCTCGTAGGATGTCTCTAAGAGCCCTCAGATGAGCAAACTCTGTTTTATCTTGAGTAAACAGGTGATACTTTCTGATAAGCAGACACGATAGAAGCAGGAAGGAAAACCTGAGGTATGGCTGTCCACCAGCATTGCTCAGCTGACCAAGAAAATAAATCTTGCCTTTGCATGCGGT